>NC_064924.1:334085834-334399872 GCF_023897955.1 Schistocerca gregaria
TTGCTTCTATTAATCATTTAGCGTGACATACGCTTGGCGCAGCTGTTTGCCTACTTGTTCCTTATCCTGTCTTGATAAATTCGCTGGAGAACTTCCACTAAGCACAACTCATGTGTCGCCTATGGAATGATGCGTAATTTCTTTGTGATTATGCTGATATGACTATTTCCTTCTTCTTATTTTCATACAGGCGTTATGTACTGTGTTAACTTTTTTTAATATTTTGAAGAACCCACAGTTGAATTAAACTGCTAGTTCTGAGAGCAAGTGAAAATTAATTCAGTCAGTATTGCCTAGCAATACGCTTGCGGCTACCTAGTCTGTCTTGCTGAATAATTTTCTCTTTGGGCTGTGTTATGAAATAAATGTCTAAAACAAACTTTCACGTGTTATTCGTGAGTTAATAAATTATATTGTTAGCAAATCAAACTCTCTGATTCAAGTATTATCTCATCATTATAATGAAATTGCCAACACCGTCCATCCATAGACACTTAAGTGAGGGCCCCTGATGAAATCAGGATTTTAATTAATGTTTCCTGAAAACATCACATTATATTGATAATCATTCTTAGTGTTTCATGGGGATACACTACCGCTTTCTGACCCGCAGCAGTAGTACTGGCAACTGAGTTTATTTGCCTATCCACGGAGGTTCGTAGCAAGTTGACGGTTTTATTTCTGAAAACGCTCGACTCCTGGCAACCTGAGCTCAGTACGTGGAAAGGCCACATCTTGTAATGACAGAAATAGGTTGTGATGATGATGATAATATTAATTTAGGTTCAATCAGTCCTACGTCTTCTAAGGCCAGTTACTATAGATTTTGTTGAAACTTAGTGAAAAACTTTTCAGGATCTATGAAAAAGTGGTAACTCATATTCAATGGACCATTCTATGGTGTCGTTCACGATTGACCAATAATCCATTGTGTTTACAACATATCGCAGTAGTGGACAGGAAGTCGAGACAATCAGTTTGATACAGAACACTTGTGGTCCATCATGTCAGGATACGACCAACGACTGACCTACAAAAACAGATTAAGCTACAATGCATGCGCGTCGCGCGAGTTTTTCAAAATCCTCTTGCGCTCTTCGCGAAAGCTAATACTCCTAGAGAAGTAATGAATGGGACCTTTCTTGTAAAAATTTATTGCAGCTTAGTTTTGTACTGGGACACGTTTTCTGTAAAGACCGTGGTCTTCGCGTTTTTCAAGAAAAACATGCAAAAGTGACCATCAAATGAACCTCCATCCCTTCGTTCATCCCTACTAGTCAGGATTTTTTTTATGTTTTCCATGGCGCTCCCTCCTACCACTGTACAAACATGTGCGACTACACGAATTATGTCCCATATTCTACTTCTGTTCGTCTTCTTTGGCTTGGCTATTACGCCTCTTACTCACCTACCCCGTTAATATTATTAATCGATACTGGACATTTGTAAAACTCATATTTTCCTTACACGGAATTTACTTCCGTCATGGGATTTATTGTAAAAGATTTTTAAATTTTAAGATGTATCAACGAACATTGCTTTGTTATGATACGAAATCGTGTTCTAGAATGTATAACGTTTCGATATTTATGAAGGTCTACTGCTGCGGCATTTACTAATGCACGGGAAAGGGTCATTTACCGATGTGTATCTTAATGCTACACCTGCGCACACGGTTTGTAGCGATAGTCAACGTTCATGTAATTAGTATCTTTTGGCCGCTTAGCATTTCACTTTTGCTTCAAAGAGACATTCTGAAATGCCAACAGCGTTAACGTAATTTCAGGGTGTTTCTAACTCGTTTCCATTTGTGGTCTGATAATACAACGAAGATGGTGCACCGTAGCAGATAAATGTGCAGATAGACTCGTGTTTATGGGCTCTACTGATAGCTTTGTTGTTAACGTACTGATCAGATAACGAGTGAACTATAAGGACAAAATTCAAAGTTATAAATAGATGAAACGTAGTTAGAAGTGGAATAACGTGAGAAATGAGAACTTGGTACGTGTCTGAGAGATGTAATGATGAAATTGAGAAGGTGAAAACAATTTTTCAAGTGTTCACAATTATACCCCATTGATGCAGTACGAAAATAGCACTAGCACACTTACAAGTTTCGTATTGGAAGGTATGATACTGTTTACCGAAAAAGCATTTAGTAACGAGTATAATATTAAAGAAGAAACAGAAAGACAATAGTTTTGCTGCTAAACTTACTTTTGGTGGAACAGGATCATATCACCTTCTCAAAGTGAGCTTAAATTAATAAAGGATTTGAAACCGACGTCTTGCCGATGGGCGAGGACACAAAGAAACTGACTGCTGACAGGACGAACGGTCAAGAAGTTAGAAGCATTACATTCAGTCATATTTGCTTGTGTGACTGACACTCGAAAAAAACCCGGCTAAGACCGATTAATAAATATCTCAGTAGTTGGCATACTGTCCGTGGTGCTTCGTTTCAGATTGCTCGACCGATGTCGTATGGATTCTTTAAGGAGATGCAGACCCGTGTGCAGAATGACAAACAACGGTGGCTAAAATCTTAACACTTTCTCGGTTTTACATCCCGCGAGGGCCTGAAAAAATGTCTACATGCACTGTATGATCAAAATTTTGCGGACGCCTGTTAATGGGCATTAACATAGGGCGTGTCCTCCTTTCGCGTTTATGATGGCTTGAGCTCTGCTATGGACAATTTCAGTGAGATGTCTGAAAGTCTTTGGAGGAATTGGGCCCCATTCTTCTTCAAGTGCACAGAAGGTAGTGTAGCTCTAGCGTCTGGAGCGAAGTCGACGATTTAACTCATCCCAAACGTGTTCCACTGGGTCCAGGTCGTTGACTTTGGGCAGGCAAGGACATATCAGGGATGTTGTTGACCACAAACCACTACCTCATAGATTTTGCTTTATGACAGGGTGCATTGTCCTGCTGAAGCAGACGTTGTCTCCGAACAGTTCCTCGATTGCACGCGGTATAAAATATTGTAAAATGTATTCATATCATTCCGCAGTTAGAATTTTTTTAGCGTTATAAGGGGACAACATCCTAATGACGAAACTATCCCCATACCGTAACACCACCTCCTCCGTACTTCACTGTTGTCACTACACGTGATGGCAGGTAAGGTTCTCCAGACATTCGTCAAACCCAAATCCTTCCATCGGATTGCCACAGGACATAGAGTGATTACTGATTCATGGCTCCACATCATTGTCCAATGGCGTCTCTTTTTACAGCATATCAAGTGCCAGCACTGATAGTAGAAAATCGTAGCTTATGGCGAGCTTCTTGACTGTTGTATCCCATTTGCTTGAACTGCGCACCCACAGTCGCTGTACTAGCTGGACTGCTGGACTGCTAGTAGCATTTTGGAACTCACGTTTGACTCCTTCCGCTGGTGCCATGCGACTTTTTGCAATCACCGTTCGTATTGCTCTGCGGTCCATATATGTCAGTAAATGGGGTCTCGTGTGGTCCTGGATTAGCTGTGCCTCTTACATCGCATTTCCAATTCAGAATTACATCGCTAACAATCTATCGGAGCAGCTTTAGATGGGCTCAAACATCGCTTTTGGATTCGTTACTGAGGTGGCATCCGACGACCAATCCACATTTGAAGGCACTGAGTTCTCCTGACAGACCCATTCTGCTGTTACTGGTTCTCTACTGACAACACAATTCTCACGGCCTCGTTTTATACTCGCAGGTCCTCTCGTGATATCTAGTGATCAATTCTCCATTACTACTGATCAGAGGGTGCACCTTAACAAGTCATATCCACGAAGGTCATTCAAGGATAAACGTATATTCATTTCTCCAGAATTTTTACTAAAGATGATAAAAAGAAACTTTTACAACATATTTTGGTATCTTAGCTATTTTTCTATCCAGTCGTCGTTCAGATTTAAGCGTGTTGTAGCACTCCACAAGCTTTCCCATACCTTCTGCATAACCAATTGCCGCCACGTTGTTGAACCAGTCACTAACGTCCTCTTTCTGTTCGATGTCATTTTCGTAGTGCTTCCAGAAAAAAAAATCAATTTTGGGAAGAGATGGTAATAAATCGGGGCCACATCTGGGCTACAAAGCGGATGTTCGAAAGCTTCCCACTTCAACAGCCGAGGCAAATCCTTAATTCAGCAGAATGTTGGCGAGAGGTTTTGTGAGAAACGCGATGCCAATATTCTGTCTTTGCAGTGAGATAGTGTTGGAATGCATCCTAAACTTCTTTTGTGATATCAATAATTGTTATGAAAACCGTATTAAGTTGCACAGAGAGAACATTTACTTATTTATTGTATAGCGCTTTCGGAGTTTGTCCATTATCGAATCAGTGACAAGTGTAAGTCTTGCGTTACACAAGGCACAAAGACGGAAAATTGTCTATGAAATCATAGATAATGTCACCAGTAAATAAATGCTATCCCTGTAAACTGAAGACGGTTTTCAAAACACTTACACGCAATACCACTAGACAACAACCGACGCCGTTTATTTTCAACGGTGCCGCGGTTGATGGTGAAGGGTTTGACTGTAAGCCATGCATTTATTATCCGTCCTCTAAGCTTAAAGTAGACGAGTAGATCATTAAAAACTGTGTCCACAATCGTTTTGCTACTTATAATTTCTTAAGCTTTTCGATTTTTTTTGGGATCGTGAATGATGCCACTCCATTCAGTTGAGCTTTCTTTTCGGTCTTTTATGCGAGACGCAGGTCTTGTCAGAAGAAAAAAAATATGGTTAACGAAATTCTCACGAGTGCAGCTTCCATTCTTTGTTTTTTAAGTTCATCTAAAGCCGAAGAACTCAACTGGCACACAGTTTTCTGTAGTACAAGGCAGCACTAACAATATCGTAAAGAACTGATCATGAAATTTCAAGAACGTACAAACACAGCCCATCAGTATTGAAAGGAATATACTGTTGAATGCTTTCCTCAGTGTTCAATTGGGTCTATTTGTCACAACCGAAAGTCAACCCCGAAAAACACCAGAGCACGGTCCGAGACTCGGCGAGCCGCTCCGGACCGGATCCGTCCGCCGGGGTAACGACGAGGGCCTGTTTGCCGGCCAGGATGGATGCGGTTTTTAGGTGATTTCTCACATCCGGCTGGGCGATTACCTGGCCGGCACCCGCGTCCAAAACACTTCGAAAACGTTCTCAAACTTCCACATGGGGTAACAGAAACGCAGACAGATGTGGTACACACATTACTTGGGACGGTGCAGGCGAAAAGCGTGGCGACAGGAAGGGCATCTGGCCACCTTGTACCACTCAGACTGCCAAATGCAGAATAACGTGCACCAGGAAAAAGAGGGAACCACTTTGTTGGTGCTCCGGAATTTTCGCAGTTCTGACTGTGATAATCTGACACTGTAGTGTTTATCTGTGGCACATCACTGTAAAACGTGTAAAAACTCTGTGCAATTCTCACACTTATTTGTATGTATAAGTCAGTTTCCGAATTTTCTTTTGTGTGAGACTCTGCGTGCCACATTCGTGCAATATTTCGAAATTCTACAGTGTAATATACTGTACGACGAAAACAACGACGACCACGTAGGAATTATCCTAATGGAGTGGAATGTGTGATGCTCATGTACAGACAAATTATTACCGCTTCAGGAGAATTGGAGGATTTGTTCAGGAAAAGAACTTCTCAAATTGAGGAAGTCAATAATGCGTTGTTCAACTTCTGGCACCTATTCAGGCAGTTATTCGGCTTTGCATTGATTGATAGAGTTGCTGGACATCCTCCTGACGAATGTCGTGCCAAATTCGGTCCAGTTGTCGCGTTAGATCGTCGAAATCCTGAGCTGGTTGAAGAGCTCTGCCCATATTCCTCCAAACATTCTCAGCTGGGGAGAGATTTGGCCAAGGTACGGTTTGGCAAGTACGAAGACAAGCATTAGAAGCTCAAGCCATGTGTGGGTGGACATTACCTTGCTGTAGTGTAAGCCCATGGTGACTTGCCATAAGGGCAACAAAATGTGATGTAGAATGTCGTCAACATACCGCTGTGTTATAACGCTGCCGCGAATGACAACCAAAAGGGTCCTGCTGTGAAAAGAAATGACACCGTAGACCATCACTCCTGGTTACCGTCTGTATGGTTGGCGCCAGTCAGGTTGGTATCCCACTGCTATTTGGGGCGTCTCGAGATACGCCTTCGCTGATCATCGGGGTCAGTTCGATGCGAGACTCAACAATGAAGATCATTTCTACTCCAGTCAATGAGATTCTGGGCCGAATGTGTCCGACACCACTGCAGACAGACTTGCTGGTGTACAGAGGTCAATGGTAGCAGGCGCAAGGGGCTCCGAGAGCTCAGCCCCCTTTCTGGGAGCCGCCTATTAGAGGTCCCTGTGGTCCCTGAAGCTCTAGTTGTCCGTCGGATCGATGGTAATATTGAATCCGGGGCTCTGACAGCCTCTCTGACGATTACTCGGCTTCACGTTCTATCGTCTGTCTAGGTCGACCGCCTAGCTCTTGAGGCTGCGTTCAACCATGGCTCACCCGTTGCTGCCAACGTCGTGGGATAGTGGCATCAATCCTATTCAAATATCGAACGATTCGCCGATTATTCCAACCGCCTTCTTTGAGTGCTGCTACACTTTCTCTCTCAAATGGTGACATCTGCGTATATTGTTCACAGGCCTCTCTGCCAGGCATAGTTACTTTCCAGCTGCGCATATGGAATGAAATTTGCAAAGATTTTATATCTGGGCATCGACATGTCTCTTGTTGACAATCCTTGCCAGATGCGCTATGAACTGCCGCTGTAGTGTCACACATTCATCCATCAGCCGCAGAAGCTTACAGCTTTGGATTTTCCGCCAATATCTCTATGAATATCAGTTTGTGACCAATTTGAATAACAACTTCGTGATACGTCGGCTTTTTGTGTTATATTTTACAGTTCACTTTGTTCTCATACCATCTTACACTGATTATGTTAAAACTTGTGTATGTATGTTGCGGTATCTCGATTTGCGAGTGCCACGAAAAATCATACAATTATTGTCAATGGTAGGCCTCAACTTAAATTGTGCTGTTCTAGAACTTTTTAGAACAGTATCCTCGTTAAAAAATAATCGTTTCCTAATTTAGTAATTAATCATGTGAAAAAGTAGGTATATTTTTGAGAATTTTCGAGGATTTTCATAAGTTACGAATGTTATCGATAATGTATTTTGTAGCAAATCACCGTTGCTGTTATAGAATAGTTCACCCGGATTTCAGTGTACAGCGAATTGAATAAACGTACAATTTTGAAAAATATCTGGAACTTACGATTGTTGTGTGGATAAGATCTTTTGCAGTAAATCGGCGTTTGTGATTTAGTTACTGTATCAAATACCATAACTAACATGTAGTGTTACATTTAGTTCACCTTTAAACAGGAGTGTATATTACCTGCATTTATCGTAAATTAACTATTGCCTACTTCGTTAGCAGCTATAACATCAAAAAAGTTTCAGGAAACTAGTAACTTTCAGTCTACATTTTTCTGATGCCTTAATACAAACTTTATTTTGCGTAGTAATTGCTTCAATTGTTAAAGGCAGTTAGTAACCTCGTTAGCTTAGCAGATTAAAATGATTCAGCAGGCTTACTTTAAAGTTATTTGTTAAGTATTCTGTGAAACAGTGCACCAGCCACAAAGCAGGGCCGCTGCGAATGCTGTTCTCGGATGCTATATCAGTTAGCTACAAATCACACTGACCACTGTTGAGCGATTAGAAGCTGCTGCGAATAGGCGGTTGGGAGAGCTGCAGTCCGTCGTGTACCAGAAATACCCAAGACACCGCAAGTAACATACTCTGCTGTGAGTCCTTTCTCTTCTACAGAAAGTACGGGCACCGTGGCTAATCGTCCACTTGACTTGGAATGTCAGTGGTTCCAACACCATGCACATAAAATGGACGAAATTTCTTCACATAACATACGCCACAGAGAACGCACTATAAAAAAAAATTCAGCAGGGTTTCAATTTGTGGTAAGCGATTCTCTGCATATCCTGATTTGTATCTGGCATAGTTCAGTACATTGGTAAGCCACGACAAACACAACTGATTATGCACGAGTGTCTGCAGCTTAATTATATTATTTCTCAACTGGATCATTGAATGATACTAGATCTGAAAATATTCTCACAAGGTTCTTCCAACAACGAAAGTGGTATACATACCACGTCTATACCCGTGCCGGTGAGTCATTTGGAATCACCAGACGAACAAGTTTTTTATTCTTCAGTATGGTGGTCAGACTCATGGTCTTGTGGTAGCGTTCTCTCTTCTCGCGCACAGTGTCCCGGATTCGATTCCCTGCGGGGTCAGGGATTTTTCCCTGCCTCGAGATGACTGGGTGTTGTGTCGTCTTCATCATCAGCATTCATCCCCATTACGGTCAGTGGAAGGCAATGGCAAACCACCTCCACTAGGACCTTGCCTAGGACGGCTGTGCGGGTTTCCTGCATCGTCCCCTACACTCCTCGGAGTATGGGACTTCATAATCATCATGGTCAGACCGGTGTATTCACGCTAACCACCTGTCTTTTTATCCTTTTAAAAGAAACTAATGGTAGGTTCGAATCTAGAATTCGAGAGTCTCTTTGTGAAGCCCCAAATGTCCTTATGACAGCATCGAAATCTTGTAGCCAAACGCTTGATCAGTTCAAAAGGTATTTGAAAGAGGTTTTCTTTCCCAGTGAGGGAGAAAAATTTATATTACTACACTACTGGCCATTAAAATTGCTACACCATGAAGAAGTGCAGATGATAAACGGGTATTCATTGGACAAATACATTATACTAGAACTGACATGTGATTACATTTTCAGGCAGTTTGGGTGCATAGATGCTCAGAAATCAGTACCCAGAACAACCACCTCTGGCCGTAATAACGGCCGTGATACGCCTGGGCATTGAGTCAAACAGAGCTTGGATGGCGTGTACAGGAACAGCTGCAGATGCAGCCTCAACACGATACCATAGTTCATCAAGAGTATTGACTGGCGTATTGTGACGAGCCAGTTGCTCGGACACCATTGACAAGACGTTATCAATTGGTGAGAGATCTGGAGAATGTGCTGGACAGGGCAGCAGTCGAACATTTCCTGTGTCCAGAAAGGCTCGTATAGGACCTGCAACATGCGGTCGTGCATTATTCTGCTGAAATGTAGGGTTTCGCAGGGATCGAATGAAGGGTAGAGCCACGGGTCGTAACACATCTGAAATGTAACGTCCACTGTTCAAAATGCCGTCAATGCGATCAAGAGGTGACCGAGACGTGTAACCAATGGTACCCAATTCCATCACGCCAGGTGATACGCCAGTATGACGATGACGAATACACGCTCCCAATGTGCGTTCACCGCGATGTCGCCAAACACGGATGCGTCCATTATGATGCTGCAAACAGAACCTGGATTCATCCGATAAAATGACGTTTTGCCAGTCGTGCACCCAGGTTCGTCGTTGAGTACACCATTGCAGGGCTCCTGTCTGTGATGCAGCGTCAAGGGTAATCGCAGCCATGGTCTCCGAGCTGATAGTCCATGCGGCTGGAAACGTCGTCGAACTCCTCGTGCTGATGGTTGTTGTCTTGCAAACGTCCCCATCTGTTGACTCAGGGATCGAGACGTGGCTGCAAGATCCGTTACAGCCATGCGGATAAGATGCCTGTCATCTCGACTGCTAGTGATACGAGACCGTTGGGATCCAGCACGGTGTTCCGTATTACTCTCCTGAACCCACCGATTCCATATTCTGCTAACAGTCATTGGATCTCGACCAACGCGAGCAGCAATGACGCGATACGGCAAAACGCAATCGCGATAGGCTACAATCCGGCCTTTATCAAAGTCGGAAACGTGATGGTACGTACTTCTCCTCTTTACGCGAGGCATCATAACAACGGTTCAGCAGGCACCGCCGGTAAACTGCTGTTTGTGTATGAGAAATCGGTTGGAAACTTTCCTGATGTCAGCACGTTGTAGTTGTCGCCACCGGCGCCAACCTTGTGTGAATGCTCTGAAAAGAATATTTGCATATCACAGCATCTTCTTCTTGTCGGTTAAATTTTGCGTCTGTAGCAAGTCATCTTTATGGTGTAGCAATTTTAATGGCTAGTAGTGTATTAGATTCTTAGGGTGTCAATATGAAAGAACTGAATAGAGTTGCCTGGCCAACACTCCCACTCCTGGAACGTGCTCGCGCTCTACGAGCGCAGTCGATTCTACTCAGGACTCTAGCTTACCCCACCACTGCGCTATTCCGGGCAGGTGCGAGTGAGACGGCTAGCCTTACTCATAGCAAACAGACCAACAACATTAGTGCAGCATACTTTTATAAGCAGGCACTTATCACACGAGTCTATTTCGCACTTTTTATTTTTATGCAAAGCAATTACTTTTATTACTCGATTGAATAAATACGTTGTATAGAGCTACTACAGTGAAGATGGCTACCAAAAGCATTACTAATTTAGCCTAGGCTGCGTGGATTGGATGAGTAGCCTAGTAGTCGCGAAAGTAAAGATGGCTGCCATATGCTGTGCAAAAAACATTTTACTGACTGCAGTTCATAATTATTTTACATAAATTATAATGTTTGCTTAGAATACATCATCCATAAAGACGTTTGAAACAGTATTTTCTTATCTCCCTAAGTCAATGTAAACTACTGGCTCCGCCGATTATAAACTTCCTCCCAGAAAATTTAGCGGAGAATGATATCAGAGCAGGTAGGGAACTATGACCAGTATAAATACACACACAACAGAAGTTTTGCATCACCCCTTTAATTCCAGATGAATGGCACAGAAATCAAAAATGGTTGTAACGTGTGAGTGAATATTCTTTTGCAGTGTGTCCAGATCAGCTAATAAAAACAAAGAACAAACATTGTGTAACTAAAAAATTGTATGTTTCCCATGTTTTCACAGCACTTCTGAAAAATGGCAAAATGTGGTGGAACGTCCCTTTGCTCGGATGCAGACTTGAATTCATTGTGGAATACTGTCAATAGCCAGCTCGAGACCAACGTCGACACCGCTTGAGTTTTGGAGAGCATTTGGTCACTGTCGACGTGCAGAAACAGCTTGTTTCTATTCATCCCACATATGTTTGATTGGGTTCATATCCGGAGAAAAGCAGGTCACTCTACCTCGGTGATCCTAGCGTGCTGAAGGAATGTGTTCTCGAGAACACCACGATGAGCACACGTGTTATCAAATATGAAGCTGAAATTGCCACCAAAATGTTTGCGATACGGTCGCACTAATCCTTGTAGAATCTCGTCTCTATACCGCAGAGAAGTGAGATTGCGCTCATAAAGCTTTGAGATATACGGTAGCCCAATGAATGCCACCACAGAACAGCACTCTATCACCGCCTTGTTGCACATATCTGACACATTGTTGGAGAAGTTCGATATTACCGAATTGTCTCCATACAAGTTGTCTGAGATTATCAGGCTACAAACACATCCGAGTACAAACAGACCTGAGTTTCATCCGTAAGCAGAGCACGACGCCAGTCCTTTGGCATCTATTGTGCATGATTTCTTGCTCATCTGTAGCGGAATCCATGATGCTGTGATGTACGAAGTATTGCTCACCAAGACATCGGAAATGGTGATTGGCAGTATGGAATCTTCTCCTAACAGTTTGATGTGATACGTGACTCCTGTAGCGTCTTCGAACTCTGAATTCAGTTCTGGTGTACTCAGTCCATGGTTTCTTTGACTAAAAAATGGTAGATATCGATCATCGTGTGTGTCTTTCGAACGTGGACGGTCTATGCGGTGTCAAACCTGCCAGTTGGAACCAACTCCATGACAGCATCACATAACTTTTGCTCTGGTCGATACATCAAACAACTTGCCAGGTTGACAAGCCTCCTGGGCGTATCGCAATGATGCTGACCATTTGTCATGATTGCCCTTCGTGGCATGATGGGTGTTCACTCTAGTGTTCCACAGGTGGCTCTAGTATGTGCCTACTGGTGCTTTACTTCCAACAGAAATTCTGCAGTCCATTCGAGTGTGATGTCTACTCATAGGTAGTGCGCATGGTAGCCATGTGTCTGTTTATGAACAATGTCAGGGGTGACCTTCCGACAGGTGCAGGGAATAGCAACCCACCTGTGCAGTGTCACTTATCGATGCCACCCTACAGGCGTCTTTAGGTTAGCAATGGAATTATAAGTTTCTGTCAGATGCCAACAACGGTCGCGTGGGATCTGGTGGACTCAAAGGTGAGCACCCGCGAGCCACGCCCACCAGCTTCTTTGGACTATGAGCGCCCTCTGCCACTGCTGTATAGGACGGCTGGCGGCAGCCAGTCATCCCACTCTCTCTCGGAGCTTCTTCGCTACGAAACCATCGTTTGTGCTTATTTCAGAGAGCGTCATCGTTCCTACTGTCGTAATAGCTGGGCTCTGTTTCTTGTTACATTATTTGTAATGAGATATCGTTCCCTCGGAGAAATAAAGGTTCAGTAAATCTTCTGATTGTTGTATCTTGTTCGCTAATCATTCTGTTCCTGCCCATATTTCCTACGACGACAGCTGCCACACCGCTCTGTAGCCCACATCTCGTTTCCATTGTGTCCAAGTCGCACACAACAACCTGCATGCCGTATGGGAGAGTGGGGGATGTAAAACTTTCGTTCATGTGTGTACAAACAGGCACCTTTCATTTGATTACATCTGTCACTGACAAATTTCCTGTTGGCTTCTGTCTCGGGCTTGATTTTTCTGACATATCGTCAGCACGAGTGGTGGCACTATAAAAGCTTCACCTTTCATTGCTGCCATTGCTGGTGGCGGCCTGGAATCGAGCCCACGGCTGCATATTTTGTACCTAACGCACCAACGTTCAGGGACTTTTCCGTGGTCATTTCCGTTGCTGTTCTCCTCTCGTTACCTGCAACTGTCATTCGCTGCAGCACGGGAATCCATGTTCCGTTCACCTTCTTTCTTGTTGAAGCTAATGTTTTTGTATATCTATAGCTTCCTTGAACAAGTGGGTATGATATCCTTCTCTACAGCAAGTACTTCCCTGTCTATGTGGTCATTCTCCCACGTGGACTATGTACATATGGAAAAATCTGCATTGCAAAGAGTGGACGATCAATCAACACCAGGATCACCGAACATAAGCAGCGTTGCAGGTTGGGACAGATGCAGAAAATCGCCTTGTGTGACAAGAGCTACCACACCTGCTTGCTCAAGGGAGCTATAGAAACGCGCAAATATGACAAAAGTCTCAACAGGAAAGAAGAAAACCTGAAGTTCAACGCATCCTAGGTTCCCGTGCTGCAGCGAACAACCGTTGCAAGTAGCAAGCGGAGGGCCGCAGCGTGTTGACCACGAAAAAGCCAGATACACATGATCTGTGACCGCGAGCTCGAATCTAGGCCTTCACCAACAATGGAGGATGAAGCTTTGACAGTGCTCCCCTGTCGTACTGGTGAAAAGTCAGAAAAATCATAAAACAAACGCCTGTCGAAGAAAAAGACATAAGCCAACAGGCAATCTGTTGAGAAGTGGTCTCGAAAGCCTTAACAATTTTGTCAGCGCTGTGACTTGGTACTGGAATCATAATGATTAATTTTGTTCAGGTTTTGTTCAGGTTTCAGTAGTAAAATTAACAAGAACTTTTATTTTTCATCTCATTCATGTATATGAGAACTTGGCTTCTTTCATGAACTCGAAATTCACCTTTTAGCGTTCTTGACCAATGCATAATGTTCAGAGCTGAGATTGATGTGGAGTAGCTGTATGAATGTAGTTATGGTTTGCAATGATTACACTACGACCAATTGTGAGGAAGAGTGGCAGAGACTGGAGAGAATAAATGTGGATAAGGTGGCGGCCTGACCAGTTGTCAGGTACGAATCTACAACTCCAGCACAATAGGAAAATAGTATGTCAGCTGCCTAGATAGAACGTCAATAAATATTTATTTGAACATATAGATGTTATAATACTGAATCTGACTACACACTGTATCTAAAACCAAATCTAATAGTCGAAAAAGTATTGTGATCTGAATGAAAAGACAGTTTTTGCTACAACCTGCGTTTGGTACATTACATTTAAATATCCCAAACGTTAACTAACGTTACAGTTGTGTGAATGATGGCTCCTACGGTTCAAGTCTTGTATATACCAAATTCTACAGCGGAGCAAATGTGTTGTGGCAGAGCATTGTCTCTCAGTGTTTCATAGAAATTTCTGGCAAGACTTTACGTTACTGGGACTAGCTCATAAAAGAAGTGATTGTTGTTAGTCTCTGTGGCATGGTAACATACACAACGAAGGCTGTAATCTCAACATGGCTGGTAACTCAAATTTGGGTTAACTGAGATGTGAAAATATGTGACAGTCCTGCACTGGGCAGGTATTCTGATACATGTGGAACACTAACGGATGCATTGCTAACTGTGTGTGTCCTTGGGAGCAAAGAGAGTAACAGAGTACTCAAAAAACCCCACGGGTGAACAGAGAATGGAATAGTTATACATCCACTACGGAAAATAAGAGGAATGGGATATGTAGAGGAGCTCCCAACTCGACCCTCAGATGGTATTTCAGCAGTGGAACTGATGAGAGTACAAGGTCGTCTGACCGAATATTTCTCCCTTTGGTCACCTAAGTCATGCCTTAACTCATGCATCAATTTATCATTTTGGAAACGTTTTCTATACGAATTGCTTAGTGTAGAACCTCTGCTTTGGTCGACAATACGAATCTGACAGGTTAACTGTCGCTCTTTTTCTCCACTGTAGTTGTAGTTACAGTTCTGAAGTTTCGTTTGCGATCATCACCTCCAAATCTCTTTTTTATTGAAAAATGTGTATAAAATAAAAGTGCAATATAAACTTCATAAGTTAAAATTATGCCAGTGACTGCTGCAATTTGCACATGTTTATTAAACATAGGATAGATAACACAGCTGAAAGTTCCCCTAGCGTGCGTTCTTAGAACAGTCAACAAATTCATTGCCTCCTTCTACGTATATCTTTCGTAAACATCATAAAGATAAAATTAAAGAAATTCAAGGCCACACAGAGGGTTGTAGGCAATCGCTCTTCCCACGAACTGTTCGCCACTCTAACAGGAATGGCAGGAAGTGACTCTGGTACTCGAAGTACCCTTCCCCACACGCCACAAGATGGCTTGCGAAGTACAGATGTAGATATAGATGAAATAACAATATGTAAAAAGGTCATGGAAGGGAAGAAATCGTCCCAACACAGTGCTTCAAATGCAAATCTAATGTGGAATACATACAACATGCTCATAAATAAGAACCGTAACATCCAACATTTTGAAGCTTCATGTCCGCAGCTCGTGGTCGTGCGGTAGCGTTCTCGCTTCGCGCCCCCCCCCCCCCCCCCCCCCCCGGGTTCCCGGGTTCGATTCCCGGCGGGGTCAGGGATTTTCTCTGCCTCGTGATGACTGGGTGTTGTGTGTTGTCCTTAGATTAGTTAGGTTTAAGTAGTTTTAAGTTCTAGGGGACTGATGACCATAGATGTTAAGTCCCATAGTGCTCAGAGCCATTGTTTTGGAAGCTTCATACACCAACTACTGAGCAATTTGACTGTTGGCTTCGTACCATGGTGCAGCCAAGAGAGGCGAATACAAGTGTAATTGGGAAAAAGTCGTAAGGTGTCAAACTGCACACATAGTGTACAGGAGCATATTTAGTAAAAGTAGTACTTACGGCAGCGATAAAAACAAAAACTGGAATGTAAAGTATTTGTAAGACTGATCAATTATTAAAAGGTAGGAAAAGACTGCAGCGGAGTACGGTGTCACCTGTTCCATCATTTGGTAGTTCGTATATGAAGTCTGGACATGCTGGATGTCATACAATTTTTTGCTTCTGGACATGCTGAAGGTATTCAGAATTTGATTTTAATTGTTTCTTCGAAGGCCTTTTTTACATTTTGACATTCACATGTATTTATGTACCTTTTATTTAATACCTATGTACAAATGGCACACTGTCTGGTGCAATATTGTAAAATAAAATAAAATACGTGTGAAGAAAATGTTGTTTAGCTACTAGGGGGACATTAAATAGCAAGATTGCTTTTCTTGTGAGTTCATTCGTGCGACTGCTACGGTCGCAGGTTCGAATCCTGCCTCGGGCATGGATGTGTGTGAAGTCCTTAGGTTAGTTAGGTTGAAGTAGGTCTAAGTTCTAGGGGACTAATGACCACAGCAGTTGAGTCCCATAGTGCTCAGAGCCATTTGAACCATTTTTTTTTGAGTTCATTCATTACGAAAATATGAAGAGCAATACGTGTTTTGTAAACAGAACACAAAACTTTTTATTTGGTAGTCCACTTGCTTTCATCCGAACCTGTTAAAAAACCTGCCACAGTGAATCATTCACATAAACATTACGTTATTAACGAGGTAACACGATTGACCTCTTTCTCTTAAGTTTCCCTCTCCTATTGGAATCTAGTGCTGAATTTCGGCAACTGGTCAGGCCAGCATATCAAGTACAGCCAACCTATCAAGTATAGCCTCCTCCCTTCTGGAGCTGTGCACCTACCTGGTTCAGTTGACCACTTTCTTAAGGGCGAGCAGGTAGTTATGAGACACCATAGGAAATGGACGTATAACTCTGTCAGTATTTTGACTGGCAGGAGTTTATTCCTTGTTCTAAATAGGTTAAATTGGAAATTCATGGTTTTTGTGATACTTCACAGTTGGCACATGGTGCCTGTGTCCTCGTATTCGTTAGACGTGTTCTTTTTAACAACAACATAGGCCTTTTAAACCACAATCGCTTCAACGACTGGAATTAAATGGTGCTGTGAGTCTTGCTCGATTCATTCATAAGGCGACCAGAGCATAAGATACCATAAACAGTAGTCGTATCCACCTGTGGGCAGGCTCTACAATAGTTCTATGCTGATTGCAAAGTCGTCCCGATAATGAAAACATTAACAGGCGTCAGTCAGTTCTCTGGTTGCTCCCTTTAACAATCGCTTTGTACACTACTGGCCATTAAAATTGCTACACCAAGAAGAAATGCAGATGATAAACGGGTATTCATTGGACAAATATATTATACTAGAACTGACATGTGATTACATTTTCACGAAATTTGGGTGCATAGATCCTGAGAAATCAGTACCCAGAACAACCACCTCTGGCCGTAATAACGGCCTTGACACGCCTGGGCATTGAGTCAAACAGAACTTGGATGGCGTGTACAGGTACAGCTGCCCATGCAGCTTCAATACGATACCACAGTTCATCAAGAGTAGTGACTGGCGTTTTGTGACGAGCCAGTTGCTCGGCCACCATTGACCAGGCGTTTTCAATTGGTGAGAGATCTGGAGGATGTGCTGGACAGGGCAGCAGTCGAACATTTTCTGTATCCAGAAAGGCTCGTACAGGACCTGCAACAGGCGGTCGTGCATTATCCTGCTGAAATGTAGGGTTTCGCAGGGCTCGAATAAAGGGTAGAGCCACGGGTCGTAACACATCTGAAATGTAACGTTCACTGTTCAAAGTGCCGTCAATGCGAACAAGAGGTGACCGAGACGTGTAACCAATGGCACCCCATACCATCACGCCGGGTGACACGCCAGTATGGCGATGACGAATGCACGCTTTCACAGCGATGTCGCCAAACACGGATGCCACCATCATGATGCTGTAAACAGGGATTCATCCGAAAAAATGACTTTTTGCCATTAGTGCACCCAGGTTCGTCGTTGAGTACACCATCGCAGGCGCTCCTGTGATGTAGCGTCAAGGGTAACCGCAGCCATGGTCTCCGAGCTGATAGTCCATGCTGCTTCAAACGTCGTCGAACTGTTCGTACAGATGGTTGTTGTCTTGCAGACGTCCCCATCTGTTGACTCAGGCACTGATCCGATACAGCCACGCGAATAAGATGCCTGTCATCTCGACTGCTAGTGATACGAGGCCGTTGGTATCCAGCACGGAGTTCCGTTTTACCCTCCTGAACCCACCGATTCCACATTCTTCTAACAGTCATTGGATATCGACCAACGCGAGCAGCAGTGTCGCGATACGATAAATCTCAATCGCGATAGGCTACAATCCGACGTTTATCAAAGTCGGAAACGTGATGGTACGCATTTCTCCTCCGTACACGAGGCATCACAACAACGTTTCACCAGGCATCGCCGGTCAACTGCTGTTTGTTTATGAGAAATCGGCTGGAAACTTTCCTCATATCAGCACGTTATAGGCGCCGACCTTGTGTGAATGCTCTGGAAAGCTATATCACAGCATCTTCTTCCTGTCGGGTAAATTTCGCGTCTGTAGCGCGTCATCTTCGTGGTGTAGCAATTGAATGTCCAGTAGTGTATAATGCCCATTTGCGCCATTCTGGCAACAGGAATGAGAATAATACTCTAAAAGTAGCAGCGACAATAGTTCAGGTATAGTGTATGTACTATGATAACAGTAATGTAGTTGACTGTCCCAGTACAGATATCACATGGCCAAATTTTTATGTATATACAACAAGGAAATGGGTTTCCAACTCGCACCTAGGTGGAAGCTATTGTTAGGGACAGGCATCAGCCACCCCGCGGTTAGTGAGGGCCTCCTTTTTGCCGCCCAAAGGAAAATCGCCTCTCCTCATGGTAAGCGAGACTGCCCACACACCCGCCCTGCGGAAGGGCGCTGCACGAACACTTGTGCCCGCAGAGTCGCATTAGGTGTCCCCTTTGTCACCATACGTACGTTCGTTAAGCCCTCGAGAACGGTGGAGTGGGGAGGCTCACTATCTGGTGCCGGTGCGTCGCCAGCCAGACCAAGGAACACGTTTTTTTCGCTGGTGCCTACAAAAGCGCTTGCAGAGTAAAATACGGGAATTGTTTTTGGAGTGGTATGCTGGGACGGGAGATTTTGGGTAGTTTCCACGCTATTCTAAAGACTCACAAAGGGGATGGCTTTGAAGAGCCGATAAAGGAAAGCCGATAAAGGAAGGGCAACTCGTTCGGGCCAATACCGATTTTTCATATCCATGTGTAACCCTCCCTCCGGCTCCGTGAAAGTGAACGCTGACGTCTAAGCCCTGAGTGCCTTTTGTTTTGCCGACGCAAATAGATGAAGAAATTTCAAGGGTTTTTGAAAACCGGGACGCCGCGATAACCCGACACCAGCTCGGCTGTTAGACAATTCTCTCTCTCTACCTCTTGGGTAAAGTATTCCGGAGGTAAAATAGTCCCCCATTCCGATCTCCGTGCGGGGAGTACTCAGGAGGATGTTATCAGGAGAAAGAAAACTGGCATTCTACGGATCGGAGCGTGGAATGTCAGATCCCTTAATCGGGAAGGTAGGTTAGAAAATTTAAAAAGGGAAATGGATAGGTTAAAGTTAGATATAGTGGGAATTAGTGAGGTTCGGTGGCAGGAGGAACAAGACTTCTGGTCAGGTGACTACAGGGTTATAAACACCAAATCAAATAGGGGTAATGCAGGAGTAGGTTTAATAATGAATAGGAAAATAGGAATGCGGGTAAGCTACTACAAACAGCATAGTGAACGCATTATTGTTGCCAAGATAGATACGAAGCCCACACCTACTACAGTAGTACAAGTTTATATGCCAACTAGCACTGCAGATGATGAAGAAATTGAAGAAATGTACGATGAAATAAAAGAAATTATTCAGATAGTGAAGGGAGACGAAAATTTAATAGTAATGGGTGACTGGAATTCGAGTGTAGGAAAAGGGAGAGAAGGAAACATAGTAGGTGAATATGGATTGGGGCTAAGAAATGAAAGAGGAAGCCGCCTAGTAGAATTTTGCACAGAGCACAACTTAATCATAGCTAACACTTGGTTTAAGAATCATGAAAGAAGGTTGTATACGTGGAAGAACCCTGGAGATACTAAAAGGTATCAGATAGATTATATAATGGTAAGACAGAGATTTAGGAACCAGGTTTTAAGTTGTAAGACATTTCCAGGGGCAGATGTGGACTCTGACCACAATCTATTGGTTATGACCTGTAGATTAAAACTGAAGAAACTGCAAAAATGTGAGAAATTAAGGAGATGGGACCTGGATAAACTGAAAGAACCAGAGGTTGTACAGAGTTTCAGAGAGAGCATAAGGGAAGAATTGACAGGAATAGGGGAAAGAAATACAGTAGAAGAAGAATGGGTAGCTCTGAGGGACGTAGTAGTGAAGGCAGCAGAGGATAAAGTAGGTACAAAGACGAGGGCTGCTAGAAATCCTTGGGTAACAGAAGAAATATTGAATTTAATTGATGAAAGGAGAAAATATAAAAATGCAGTAAATGAAGCAGGCAAAAAGGAATACAAACGTCTCAAAAATGAGATCGACAGGAAGTGCAAAATGGCTAAACAGGGATGGCTAGAGGACAAATGTAAGGATGTAGAAGCTTATCTCACTAGGGGGAAGAAAGATACTGCCTACAGGAAAATTAAAGAGACCTTTGGAGAGAAGAGAACCACGTGTATGAATATCAAGAGCTCAGATGGCAGCCCAGTTCTAAGCAAAGAAGGGAAGGCAGAAAGGTGGAAGGAGTATATAGAAGGCTTATACAAGGGCGATGTACTTGAGGACAATATTATGGAAATAGAAGAGGATGTAGATGAAGACGAAATGGGAGATACGATACTGCGTGAAGAGTTTGACAGAGCACTGAAAGACCTGAGTCGAAACAAGGCCCCCGGAGCAGACAACATTCCATTAGAACTACTGACGGCCTTGGAAGAGCCAGTCATGACAAAACTCTACCAGCTGGTGAGCAAGATGTATGAGACAGGCGAAATACCCTCAGACTTCAAGAAGAATATAATAATTCCAATCCCAAAGAAAGCAGGTGTTGACAGATGTGAAAATTACCGAACTATCAGTTTAATAAGCCACGGCTGCAAAATACTAACGCGAATTCTTTACAGACGAATGGAAAAACTGGTAGATGCAGACCTCGGGGAGGATCAGTTTGGATTCTGTCGAAATGTTGGAACACGTGAGGCAATACTGACCTTACGACTTATCTTAGAAGAAAGATTAAGAAAAGGCAAACCTACGTTTCTAGCATTTGTAGACTTAGAGAAAGCTTTTGACAATGTTGACTGGAATACTCTTTTTCAAATTCTAAAGGTGGCAGGGGTAAAATACAGGGAGCGAAAGGCTATTTATAATTTGTACAGAAACCAGATGGCAGTAATAAGAGTCGAGGGGCATGAAAGGGAAGCAGTGGTTGGGAAAGGAGTGAGACAGGGTTGTAGCCTCTCCCCGATGTTATTCAATCTGTATATTGAGCAAGCAGTAAAGGAAACAAAAGAAAAATTTGGAGTAGGTATTAAAATTCATGGAGACGAAGTAAAAACTTTGAGGTTCGCCGATGACATTGTAATTCTGTCAGAGACAGCAAAGGACTTGGAAGAGCAGTTGAACGGAATGGACAGTGTCTTGAAAGGAGGATATAAGATGAACATTAACAAAAGCAAAACGAGGATAATGGAATGTAGTCAAATTAAATCGGGTGATGCTGAGGGAATTAGATTAGGAAATGAGACACTTCAAGTAGTAAAGGAGTTTTGCTATTTAGGAAGTAAAATAACTGATGATGGTCGAAGTAGAGAGGATATAAAATGTAGACTGGCAATGGCAAGGAAAGCGTTTCTAAAGAAGAGAAATTTGTTAACATCGAATATAGATTTATGTATCAGGAAGTCGTTTCTGAAAGTATTTGTTTGGAGTGTAGCCATGTATGGAAGTGAAACATGGATGATAACTAGTTTGGACAAGAAGAGAATAGAAGCTTTCGAAATGTGGTGCTACAGAAGAATACTGAAGATAAGGTGGATAGATCACGTAACTAATGAGGAGGTATTGAATAGGATTGGGGAGAAGAGAAGTTTGTGGCACAACTTGACTAGAAGAAGGGATCGGTTGGTAGGACATATTTTGAGGCATCAAGGGATCACAAATTTAGCATTGGAGGGCAGCGTGGAGGGTAAAAATCGTAGAGGGAGACCGAGAGATGAGTACACTAAGCAGATTCAGAAGGATGTAGGTTGCAGTAGTTACTGGGAGATGAAGCAGCTTGCACAGGATAGAGTAGCATGGAGAGCTGCATCAAACCAGTCTCAGGACTGAAGACAACAACAACAACAACCTCTACATCTACATACATGCTCCGCAATCCCCCATACGGTGCGTGGCGGAGGGTACCTCGTACCACAACTAGCATCTTCTCTCCCTGTTCCACTCCCAAACAGAACGAGGGAAAAATGACTGCATATTTGCCTCTGTACGAGCCCTAATCTCTCTTATCTTATCTTTGTGGTCTGTCCGCGAAATATAAGTTGGCGGCAGTAAAATTGTACTGCAGTCAGCCTCAAATGCTGGTTCTCTAAATTTCCTCAGTAGCGATTCACGAAAAGAACGCCTCCTTTCCTCCAGAGACTCCCACCCTAGTTCCTGAAGCATTTCCGTAACACGCGCGTGATGATAAAACCTACCAGTAACAAATCTAGCAGCCCGCCTCTGAATTGCTTCTATGTCCTCCCTCAATCCGACCTGACAGGGACCCCAAACGCTTGAGCAGTACTCAAGAATAGGTCGTATTAGTGTTTTGTAAGCGGTCTCCTTTACAGATGAACCACATCTTCACAAAATTCTACCAATGAACCGAAGACGACTATCCACCTTCCCCACAACTGCCATTACATGCTTGTCCCACTTCATATCGCTCTACAATGTTACGCCCAAGTATTTAATCGACTTGACTGTGTCAAGCGCTACACTACTAATGGAGTAGTCAAACATTACGGGATTCTTTTTCCTATTCATCTGCATGAATTTACATTTATCTATATTTAGAGATAGCTGCCATTCTTTACACCACTCACAAATCCTGACCAAGTCATCTTGTATCCTCCTACAGTCACTCAACGACGACACCTCCCGTACACCACAGCATCATCAGCAAACAGCCGCACATTGCTATCCACCCTATCCAAAAGATCATTTATGTAGATAGAAAACAACAGCGGACCTACCACACTTCCCTGGGGCTCTCCAGATGATACCCTCACCTCCGATGAACACTCACCATCGAGGACAATGTACTGGGTTCTATTACTTAAGTTATCGAGCCACTCACATACTTGGGAACCAATCCCATGTGCTCGTACCTTAGTTAGGAGTCTGTAGTGGGGCATCGAGTCAAACGCTTTCCGGAAGTCGAGGAATATGGCATCCGTCTGATACCCTTCATCCATGGTTCGCAAGATATCATGTGCAAAAAGAGCGAGTTGCGTTTCGCAGGAGCGATGATTTCTAAATCCGTGCTGATGCATGGACAGCAACTTTCCTGTTTCAAGAAAAGTCATTATATTCGAACAGAGAATATGTTCGAGAGTCCTGCAACAAACCGATGTTAAGGATATTGGTCTGTAATTTTGAGGATCCGTCCTTCTACCCTTCTTAGATACTGGCGTCACCTGCGCTTTTCTCCAGTAGCTCGGGACTTTACGTTGGGCAAGAGATTTGCGATAAAAGCAAGCTAAGTAAGGAGCCAAAGCAGTAGAGTACTCTCTGTAAAACCGAATTGGAATCCCATCAGCACCTCGCGATTTATTTATTTTCAACCCATTCAGCTGCTTCACAACCCCAGGGATGTCTATCACTATGTCCTCCATACGGGAATCTGTACGAGGCTCAAACGGCGGTATGTTTGTACGATCCTCCTGCGTGAAAGATTTCTCAAATGCTAAATTTAAAATTTCAGCTTTCGTTTTGCTGTCTTCCGTTGCTAGGCCAGACTGATCAGTGAGTGACTGGATGGAAGCCTTCGACCCGCTTACCGATTTTACGTAAGACCAGAATTTACTTGGGTTTTCAGCAAGATCTTTTGCTAAGGTATGACGGTGGTAGTGGTTGTATGTTTCGCGCATCGCTCTTTTTACAGTAGCATGAATCTTTACTAACTTTTGCCTGTCCTCATTCTCCCGATCTTTCTTGTACCGCGACTGCAAATGTCTTTGCTTCCTGAGCATTCTCCAAATTGCACTATTAAACTTTCCTTCTCCCCACTCATAATTGGCTGACCACAAATTAGTATCTCTGATTCGCTAAAGAGCCGTTTTAGGGGTAATTTCCTTCCGAGACACTGAGGAGCGTACAGAGAGGTAATTTTAAGAGGCATTAGATATTGAGTCTTCCACAAGAACTGTCTGGTTTTGTTACCGCCAAGAGCGCTCTGGCTGTTAGCTTCCTGTGGACAAACACGTTTTGTGACAGGCGCCAGACTCCAACGGAAACAGACTTCGCATCCACTGCGGCAGCAGGTCACGGTTTCAAGTCCTTGGAGGCGTTTTTTCGATGGTGAGCGCCGTTTTGGCACATTACTGGTAGATTCAGGAAGTAGGACATGAATTGGAATTTGTGATAGAAATTTTATGATTGTTTGTAGCACAGCGATTATGTCATTCTTTTATTTGAACTTCTGATCGCAGTTATCCCAGTGGGTCCTAATACTATTACTAACATATAGCAAGAATGGTACAATCGTTTCTGTCCTAGCACCGAATGCTGCTTTCAGCAAGATTGTTTGCAATGTCGCTTTTTCTTATCTATCCCTCCATCGAGTACCATGTAGTCCACCCGACAATATCTGTAAGGTAACCCAGTGATTTCTGCTTGTTTATCAGTGCTATATAATTTTTGCTTTGCTTCATATGTAAATTCCCTTTCTTTTTATGATTAATACACTAGTGCCTGCTCATTACACTAAACGAAATTTTACAACCTGGACTTCTTCTGCCTTTTCGTAGCTTAGACGTTCCCTGCTCCTTTTTTCTTACTTAAATGATAATGTAAGACCAGCACCCATGTCATCATTTCCCAAGGATAACTTTTGCGTTATTCATTGCGTAACTTTCATCTACAATACGCATCTGAATTCATGGGGAGAGTACCAATCTCCTATAAAGTCCAGTCAGGATCAGGTTTCAGAGTGGCAAGTATAATTCAAGGCTCCACAGCCGGTTTCTTGCAACCCTTGCTGCCAACAGAGTCTTTGAAATTCAGGAACTGAGTTTAGTTTCCATAAGAAGACGTGTCAGATCAGTAGTCAGTATTGCTGATAAGATATCACTTGGTAGTGATCCAGCATCTTTGAAATCACTTATCCAGTAGTGGTCTGCCCTATATGGCTACCTAATGTGACTTGGACTGTAGTACTTCCCCTTCACCGAATGTAGCAGATATGTCGGAATGATGGTGTATGCAAGTTTTCATGGTGTCACTCTCTAAACTTGATGCTGAACTGCAGTGTAAATATTCCTCATTCAAGAAAACTTACTGGGTTTTGGCCTGTGCAGTCAGATTCGTTAATAACACTGGGTTTCTGCAAACGGACAGAGTAACTGGACTACTCATCCCACAAGAATGGCGAAACGCAGTCAAAAGTTACTTTGGAACAATTGAACGTAGTGAGTATGGTAATGAGATCGTTTTGTTAAAGCCAATTCTGGTACTCCACGTAATAGCAAATTAAGGGACTTGCAGCCTTTCCTTGATGTAGATGGTACTTTATGAGTGGCAGGGACATTAATGAATGGTGAAGTACAGTTTGATCAGCGACATCCTATTATCATACTACGGAAGCATTATCTGCCAAACTTCTCATCATGTATGAAGAAAAAAATCTGTTGCATGCTAGGTCACAACTTTTGCTCTCTGTTTCACCTAGGAGTCTTCCGATTATCAACGGCGTAACACAGTCAACGGAATTATTGCGTAATGCTTTAGGTTTAAATTACATACTGCAATTTAAATTGTGGCTTGACTACCACCATATAGAATAAACCAGTTTCGACCTTTCCACCTCTGTAGAGTGGATTATGCAGGCCCAGTATTGCAAAGCATGGCGGAAGACAGAGTAAGGCCTCTATTGCTTCATTCATTTGCATGTCAACCAAGGCCATCCGCCTTATTTCTGGCTGCCCTCAGGCGATTCATTGGTAGCAAAGCTGCTGTCAATCCGAAAATTGTCTTGAAACCCACAGTGTTTTACGAGGCACGGTCCTGTAGGAAGCTGTTGTTTTTCTCCGACCTTTGAACAGATTTATCCAGCCAGTTACGGGGAGACCTACAGTTAGCAGTGGGTTTTGATTCACAGTGTAGCTTTGCATTTTTCACATCAACACAAACATTGCCAGAGGCGAGAGAAGTGGCATGTGACAGATAAAATTTCTAGGATTGACCTTGGATCGACACTGAGGTCGTTGAATTTGTAGCCTGGCACATAATTTCTGAGCTACCGAGCTATACGTTCAGTGTGACAAGAGGAAAACCCACTTACATCTACATCTACATCTACATTTATACTCCGCAAGCCACTCAACGGTGTGTGGCGGAGGGCACTTTACGTGCCACTGTCATTACCTCCCTTTTCTGTTCCAGTCGCGTACGGTTCGCGGGAAGAACGACAGTCTGAAAGCCTCCGTGAGCGCTCGAATCTCTCTAATTTTACATTCGTGTTCTCCTCGGGAGGTATAAGTAGGGGAAGCAATATATTCGATACCTCACCCAGAAACGCACCCTCTCGAAACCTGGACAGCAAGCTACACCGCGATGCAGAGCGCCTCTCTTGCAGAGTCTGCCACTTGAGTTTGCTAAACATCGCCGTAACGCTATCACGGTTACCAAATAGCCCTGTGACGAAACGCGCCGCTCTTCTTTGGATCTTCTCTATCTCTTCCGTCAACCCGATCTGGTATGGATCCCACACTGATGAGCAATACTCAAGTATAGGTCGAACGAGTGTTTTGTAAGCCACCTCCTTCGTTGATGGACTACTTGTACAGTGATGTACTTACTTGTACAGTGATAACGGCGCTATATTTGTAGTTGCACAAAATTAACGTTTTTTCTGTAATGATGCTATAGTTTAAAAGGTGATGAACCTTTCGACGTCAGAGGCTATCAGTTGGAATTGTACTCCACCTTGTCCACTTACTTTGGTTGGCTGTGGGAAGCAGGGTTGAAACCTATGAAGCCATATTTCACATGTAAAATTGGAAATACACTACTTACATTTGAAAGACTGACTGCGATTTTAACTCATATAGAAGCATGCCCAAATTCTAGCTCCTTGCGTTCTCTGTCTCTGATGACACAGGCTCTCCATCTGCTCTCACTCGTGGCTAATTTGTCATTGGACAGCCTCTTTGCGCCCATTCTGAGTCATCTGTCCTCGAGATTGCCACCAAAATGATGCACAGGTGGCACTTTGTGCAGCAGATGAATCGGTCACTTCGGAAGCAGTGCACCATGGGTACTTGCGTCAGCTGCAGCAACGCAGTAAATGGACATCGAAAGGAGTATGGCAGCCCCTGATCGGCGATCATGTGCTGGTCGAGGAAGATATCTTGCCTCCCGTGGTGTGAAGGTTGGCTCTCACCGAGTAGTGTTTAACGGTCCTGATAGACAAGTTCCTACAGTGGTGGTGAAAACTGCCTACGGGCAGATTAAGAGGCGCATAACAAAATTGTGTTCCCTTTCTAAACAGTGCAATAAAGTTATGTTATTTCACATCTTTAGTGTTAGTTGTCAAGGGCAGACCTTTGCCACATTGCCACATAAGCAATCAAATTCTACGTCCTCATTTTAGCTTAAGAACCTACAAATATTTTATAGTGAAGTGTCTGTCTTCAGTGCGAATTTATTGACTATTTTGTAGTTTGTTTGTGTCCTAGACGTTAGTGTCTTTCACATTTCATATGTCTCGATAGTGAGTGCAGTAAATTTTGTTATTGCTTGTTCTTTACCTCAAGTTATTACCTTTCATATGTATTGATGTTTTGTAATGTTTATTTTAACTTTTTTCAGTGTTTTCAATTTTCCATTTTCTTCTTCCCTCGTTTGATTTTTGTTGTTTTGTTAAATTTACGCTTAGTTACTAAAGGAGAAGATTCATTTTAGAGTGGGAGTATGTTAAGTTCTTTCACTCACACTTGCCAATCCTAGCGACGACTGTCCGGGCGCCAATTTTCTTCAGTACCTCCTTCTTAGTTGCACGATCAGCATTCTTCTGCAGCACCACATTTCAAAAACCCTTGTTCTCTTCTTGTCTAAACTGTTTACCGTCCATGTTTCACTTCCATACATCGATAAACTCCAGCCAAATACCTTCAGAAAGGACTTTATATTCTTCTTCAGAAACGCTTATCTTACCGTTTTCAGTCTACATTTTATATTCTCTCTACTTTTGTTGTCATCAGGTATTTTCGACAGGCGTACAGAATAAAATAAAATAGGATATTATTTAAAAAAGACGTACTGTTCTTTATACACTGACGGAAAAAACCACAGCACCAAAAAATAATTAATGTATGGTAATGCAATTTCGAAAACATATTTGTCTAGGTAACATGTTTAAATGCTCAACACTGCAGGATCGAAGGTTAATGTAAGCGCGAAATAAGCCATTGAAAATGTGAAGTGCTGGTAGATTAATGACTCCCATAATGTTGAGTGCAATGCAAACGTGCTTGCATTGTGTTGTGCATGTGTCGGATGTCAGTTTGTGAAACAGAGTTCCATGCCTGTTTTACTTGGCTGGTCAGGATAGGTACGGTTAATGCTGTTAGTGGATGACGCCGGAGTTGTCGTCCAATGATATCCCATATGTTATCGACTGGAGACAGATCTGGTGAACGAGCTGCCACGGGAACATGTCGACACTGTAGAGCACATTGGGTTATAACAGTGGCAAGTGAATGAGCACTGTCTTGTCGGAAAACACGCCCTGGAAATCCGTACACGAATGGTAGCACAACAGACTGGATCACCACTGACGTACAAATTTGCTATCAGAGTGCGTGGGTAGGCATCAGTGTGTTCCTGCTGTCCTACGAAATCGCACCCTAGACCATAGCTCCAGGTGTAGGTCCAGCTTGTCAAGCATGCAGGCAAGTTGGTTGCAGGCCATCAAGTGGGCCTCCATCTAACTAACAAACGATCATCACTGGCACCGATGCAGATCCAGCTTTCATCAGAAAATACAACAGGCCTCCCTCCACCTTCCCCTGCAGTGAGCCCTCGCTTGAAATCATTGAAATCGCTAATGGCGATGATTTTGGGTCAGTGAATTGTACGCTAAGGGCTTCTGGCTCGGATCTGTCCTTAAAGTAATAGATTTGTAACCGTTCGTTGTATCACTGTGGCGTCAACTGCTGCTCAGATTGCTGCTGCGGATGCATTATAAAGCACTAGGGCCATATGCCGAACATTATGTTCTTCACTCTAGGTAGTGCCACATAGCCTCGCAGAGGCACGTCTCTTGCGACCGTACATTCTCGTGACCACCGCTGGCAGCAGTCATTAGCAATATCATGTAAGGAACCTCCAGCTTCTCGTACTCCTATTACACGACCTCTTTCAAACTTAGCGAGGTGTTGATTATAGCGTCTTCTTCGTTTTAAAGGCAATATTATTTAATATCAAATCACCAAGCCCAATCTCAACGTAAGTAATGCTCACGACCGTTACAGCTTGTATTTAAAGCAAACCTGATTTGCACCTCATAGTAACGCCACTAATGCGGCCATTATGAGACTCTCGCAGATGTGGCTAGGCGTCGATGTTCTAACACGCCTATCAACTTCCTTTTAAGTCGCAACCTCCTTGTTGGTGCTGCCATTTTTTTCCGTCAGTGTATACTCGTAATGAACAAAGTTAAAAGAAACGCAGTCACGCTGGTCATTGACTTACTGGTGTTAAACAATATTTGAAAGCAGAATGAGATTTTCACTCTGCAGCGGAGTGTGCGCTGATATGAAACTTACTGGCAGATTAAAACTGTGTGCCGGACCGAGACTCGAACTCGGGACCTTTGCCTTTCGCGGGCAAGTGATCTACCAACTGAGCTACCCAAGCACGACTCACGCCCAGTCCTCACAGCTTTACTTCTGACAGTACCTCGTCTCCCACCTTCCAAACTTTACAGAAGCTCTCTTGCGAACCTTGCAGAAAGGACTCCTGAAAGAAAGGATATAGCGGAGACATGGCTTAGCCACAGCCTTGGGGATGTTTCCAGAATGAGACTTTCGCTCTGCAGCGGAGTGTGCGCTGATGTGAAACTTACTGGCAGATTAAAATTGTGTGCCGCACCGAGACTCGAACTCCCGAGTTCGAGTCTCGGTCCGGCACACAGTTTTAATCTGCCAGAAAGTTTCAATATTTGCATGGTATATTTTCTATTTTGCTTCTTAACAAAAACTAATTTAAGTGGTGAAGATAAGTGGGAACCATAAACACATATTAAGATGAGCATCACAAAACGAAATCGACATTGCAGTCATACTCGTTTACGTCAAAGCACTGAGATTAAAGAGAGAGGAAAACTCCCGCACGGCAGTACTCACCGAAATGCCGTCGGCATCCGGGTCGAGTGTGTCCAGGCGGGAGACGTCAGCGAGCAGAGAGACGGGAGCTGCGAGGTGCAGGCGCGCCAGCAGGCGGCGGTCCCACGAGGCTCCGTCGAGCGGCGCCAGCCTCAGCTCGTCCCCCGCCTCGAGCGCTCGCGCCACCAGCCAGCGCAAGCACGCCACGCTGGGAAGACTGGGTGTGGGAGAACGCGGCGGCGGCTCCAGGGCAGCGCCCACCAGCGACGCGCCTGCCGCGACCAGCAGCACCGCCAGCGGGTAACTTGCTGACGCCAGTCCTCTGCTGCGAAAGAGATGAGAGTTGTCAACGAGCTGCGTGCGTGATTGGCGTCCTCAACATCGGTTACTAAACTACACTAACTAAACTAAACTCCGCTCGAACAGGTCGTGAAGGACTAACGGTACCGACCGGCCGCCGTGTCGTCCTCAGGCCACAGGCATCACTGGATGCGGATATCGAGCGGCATGTGGTCAGTCGTTCTCAGTTTACGACCGGATCCGCTAATTCTCAATCAAGTGGCTCCTCAATTTGCCTGACAAGGGTTGAGTGCACCCCGTTTGCCAACAGGGCTCTATAGACCATCCAAGTGCTAGCCCAGCCCTACAGCGTTTAACTTCGGTGATCTGACGGGATCCGGCATTACCAATGCAGCGAGGCTGTTGGCTGCTAAACTAAACTGCCTGACGAAGAAAGTGAAGCACCCCGAAGGGCATGAGGAAACGATACGGAGCTTCATGGGCTGAGAGGGCTGCAAAACTAATTCAGTGATTACAACATTGAGTCAGACTTATAAAGAACTTAGTAATGTGAAACCGGTTGCCAGTAAGACATTGGACCCCCTCTGGGCCAGATGCATGCACTAGTGCAGCTGGGAAGGTGGCCCTAAAGCCATTTTATGCTTTCCTTTGTCAAGCTGGCCCACAACTGCTGTACGCAGTACTTGATATGACAGACACTATTAAAGGGGCAGAGTTGACTTCCATACTGATCCCAAAATTGCTATCAGACACAGATCTAGGTATATTACTGACCACAGCGGAGTACCTCAACATCAGGTAGACATTTCACAGAGATTCGTGACTTGTTTCCAAAACCATTGTTCAATGGTTCAAATGGCTCTGAGCACTATGGGACTCAACTGCTGTGGTCATTAGTCCCCTAGAACTTAGAACTACTTAAACCTAACTAACCTAAGGACATCACACACATCCATGCCCGAGGCAGGATTCGAACCTGCGACCGTAGCAGTCGCACGGTTCCGGACTGCGCGCCTAGAACCGCGAGACCACCGCGGCCGGCAAAACCATTGTCTGTTGCAGAATGGCAACACAGTACTGCCACATTAGGGGTAACACATTAAGACACAGGATGTCCACGGCATACTGTAGTGCTGTCAGAGTTTCATCAATACTACGAGCTATAATGCGATATCATACTCTATAGCTCCCGACACCACGGCACTGAGAGCAATAACGCAGTGCCTCTCCAAAACATTGGAACAACCGTCTCTGACGCGGGGGGTAGCAGCGTGGTCTCAGACGCCTTGCTATGGTTCGCTCGGCTCCCCCGTCGGTGGTTCGAGTCCTCTCTCGGACATGGGTGTGTGTGTGTTGTCCTTAACGTAAGTTAGTTTAAGTTACATTAAGCAGTGTGTAAGCCTAGGGACCGAAGACCTCAGCAGTTTGGTCCCATAGTAACTTAGCACTTACCACAAAAACAACCGTCTCTCTTCGCAGTTTGTCTCCATAGGCCCCTAGTGGGGTAGTGCAGATCTGCAATTCATCGCTAAACACTATCTGAAGCCATTCGTTAGCAGTCTATGCCTTCTGGTCTCGGCACGACTCGAAACGCAGCAGTTTGTCTTTTGACGTAAACGGCAGCTTCCTTATGACACGGTAATTCCCTAGGCCATCTGCTGCTAGTCTCCAACCCATGGCGAGGGATGACACAGAATGCAGCATGGAGCAGGGAGTTCATTACTAGTACTGGGATGGCAGACGCACATGTAAACAAGTTAACGATATCCTTGGTGCACAATACGGCGATTCTTCCTTATTGTGGTCAGACGCTGTCACCCAGAACATTGATGAGCATGCCATACCTCTCGTTCGCGTTCATATACGGTGCAAAATCATGCCACTATCATATCCGAATGCTCCACAAATCTGAATATTGCACCATTCGACCAGCTGTACAAATGGAGACACGAATTAAGGCTCCTTTCAAACTCTTTCTGGTGCTGACAACTCTGTGTACGCGAGTACCTGGCATCTCCGTGTCCTCCATAGTGGTCACTTAACATCTAACCCTTCTCGCGCCCGTTATAGACCCAATCACACGTGGCAACAACACTGAACACAACCAGTACCGATGCACTCTAGTGGCCGTTCTATCTGTCGCAGACAATTGCGCCTCTAATAGTCTACATATCCACTGATAGTGTGTAAACGTACGAAGTTGCATCGACATCTGACCTTGCCTTCTGGGTGTTTCCCTTTTCTTTCAGGCAGTGTAGATCAAGTTTTGACTCAAGTAGTACAGTAATTCAAGGTTGGCCTCACCTACACTATGTCGGCGATTGCTGCGCAAACAAGTTCTCCACGAACGTGTACACCACCGTTACTCTACCACGCAAACATAGGGGTTACAGTCGTCTGGTGTGAGACGTTCGCCGGGGGGTCCACCGGGGGCCGAACCGCACAATAACCCTGGGTTCGGTGTGGGGCAGCGGAGGGGTGAAGTGGACTTCGGTAGTCGTCGTGGGGTTGCGGACCACTGCGCTGCGACGGGGACGGAGCCTCTCTGTCGTTTCTAGGTCCCCGGCTAACTTAACATAACATAACACTAATTCGAACTACACCAAGCAAGTGCAAGCAACACTTGTACTAAAGGTGGCTACCACCACAGACCCCTAGAGTGCTCGCTGTGTGTTTCGGTTTGAAGAATCAAAGTCTGTGACAACTGTGCAAAATGATTTTCATATGGAGTGCGTAGAACGGCCAACCAGTAGGCCTACTATTTATGAGTGGCGCCGGCCGCGGTGGCTCGCGGTTCTAGGCGCGCAGTCCGGAACCGTGCGACTGCTACGGTCGCAGGTTCGAATCCTGCCTCGGGCATGGATGTGTGTGACGTCCTTAGGTTAGTTAGGTTGAAGTAGTTCTAAGTTCTAGGGGACTGATGACCACAGCTGTTAAGTCCCATAGTGCTCAGAGCCATTTGAACCATTTTTTTTTATGAGTGGCGTAAGTATTGTGCTGAAAGTGAGTGCTCGGTAAGCTACGGAAAAAAAACCCTTAAGCCGTCCGCATGTGTCTGTCGACGTCGTAGAGCAAGAGAATCAAAACTTGGTTAGCAGTCTACAAAATTTACACGGCGTGGTTCTCGCTCGCTGGGCGTCGCACTAGTGATTGTTAGCCTTATGTTCATTTGCATCTCATACAGTACAAATTTACAAAGGCGTAAGAGCTAAAATACACTGATAAGATTGCTCTTAAGAACTTTTGTGGTGGAATGTCACAGCGATTGGATTATGTCAAACATTTCATTGGAAACATTAATAACTAGTTTGTTGGTTGGTTAATTTCGGGGAGGGGACTAAACAACGAGGTCATCGGTCGAATCGGATTAGCGTAGGATGGGGAAGGAAGTCGGCCGTGCCCTTTCAAAGAAACCATCCCGGAACTTGCTTGAAGGGAGTGACTAGTTGAGTTTTCACTTAAGTGGTACAATTAATGAAGACAGTAGAAGGATTTGGGTCAGTGAAAATCCGCGACAAACCTTCGTGGTTCCCAAAAGTTAAAGTCTTGTGCACCGAGCAAGGACACAGTTTCATTTACATCTGTATCTACATGGCTACTTTGCAAATCGCACTTAAGTGCCTGGTAGATGGTTCATCGAACCATCTTGACACTAATTCCCTACTACTCTACTCCCGCAGGAAAAAAACGAACACCTATGTCTTTCCTTGCGAGCTCTAATTCACATTTTTCAGTGATGCATATACTGTTTTGAAGGCCAAAGGGAAGATATTGCGACATAGTGCTAGTAAACTACTTGTAAACAGCAAATGAATGACATAAATTGTTTGCATTGAAATCAGAGTTAAAATGATTCGAAACCGGTATGCAGTATAAACATATTTTCCCTCATACAATGATGATCATAGTGATGCACCCAGCTTATTGTTCCAGAACGTGGAAAAGTTTCAAAAGGAAAAATACAGGTAGTTTCACTTTGTTTATTTTCATTAATTAACATTGAACCAGTCACGAAGATGAGAGCTGAACTTACCTTCAGTAAGACGATCTCATTACAACAGTTTCACCGCGGTACACCTGGTAGCCTGATCAGCGTGCCTTCCTGTTGCTTTCTCCCGTACTGTCATACGTAATATCTACATCTCCTGCGTTGTCACATTCAGTGTAATAAACTATTCGCTTATAAGGAATGTCACTTCTGTATTCAGAGGCCTCCACTCGCTCGGCACGAAGAGACGCTGGGCTGAAGTAGCTGGAGCGTGCAGCTCCTCACGACGCCGGCGCGCTTGTGTGCGCGGCGTGGGCGGCCGCTGCCGTCGCGTCGGCGGCGCTCCGGCGGCGCTCGCTCAGTCGGCACCCGCCGATCGCTGCTGACTGTCGCCGAATGCGGCGAGATAAGCCATTAGCGTAATGAGTCAATACGCCACCGTCACGGCACTGCATTGCGAAAAAGCGAGATTTGTAGCGGCGCCGCAATTAGGCGGTGCGCATTCGACGCGAAGCGTTCGCGTCCCTCTTAACGAACGGCAGATCTATCTCGGCGCCCAGTAATTTTCTGCCTGTCCGACTTGCTTAACTGCGGATATATGGCACGTGGCCGGACTGTCACGTGTTTAACGGCTGGCTATCGACGTAATTCCGTACGTAACGTTAAGTGGTGCTTTTAATGCTGACTTTTATCAGAATTGACGTAAATTTGTATCGTGGTTGTATATATGGGAGACAGGCGAGGGCAGATATTTTTCGCGTAAAAATTACGCGTCACCGGCAAATGCAAATGTACTGTGCGGTAATACATCTTTATTTTTAATTAAAAAAAGTCCTAGGAATTTACAGCTGAACAGTGTTGTACAGTGCTTAAACTTCATTGGATCTGCTGCAACAGCATATACATTTCACTGCGTCGTTCAAACTTTTGCCTAGACAAATAGCTGAAGTATGAAACGTTTCAACGTAGTTTTAAGACTATAACGATTTTTTATTAGCATTTTTCCATTGCGAGGTGGGATGGAGTTCTTCTTTCGATCTGCTAATTTTTCTGTATATTTAAAAAAAAAATCCTTGTATGTACATTTGCACATTCCGCATCTCCTTCCTAACCACTTGATCGATTTCAACCAACTTCGGTACCCGTATCACACACATCATTTACTATGAAGCACTGTGATGGTAAGAGCCACTATCTTCCATCTGAGAGTAAGTGAAGAGGGTGTGACATAAAAGCAAAACTCAGGAATATCTGCAGCAATTAAAAAAAAAAAAAAAAAAAAACGTGGTACACGTCTTATTTGCTTTTTGGAAAAAGTTCTTGTGACAGTATGACGCATCTAGCAGAGCTATAATTAAGCGTGGGAGTGAAAAAAAGTCGCAAGGTAGCATAACTCAGAAACACCTGAAACAACTTCAATTTGGTGTGTACATCATCTATTATTGCTATAAGGAGTGTTCAGTCGAAAAGATTCGAAACGTCATAGTAACCAAACCGGCTGAAATTTGCATACGCCGCACTGGTGAAGCATCTAGGCAACGGAAGTATACATCACCTCCCCCCAAAAATTCAATACTGTCCCTTCAGCAGGTGAGCTGACGCTCTCCATCTTTTCTGACGTCTGAGGTGTGATACTCTTCGAATCCCTCGAGCTCAGAGAAACCATTAACAGTGACGTTGTAGGGAAGCAGCCTACTCACGCCTTATAAAATTCAAATTAGTCTTTCCATTGTGTGCCAGCCAGTCCGCTGTAACTAGCTCTGACGTCATAAATGTTGCATAATACTTTTAAAAATCAAGTAAATAACCCGAAACGTTTCTAAAATGTCAGGAGTAATACTAAATCAAAATGTGTTGAATATCAGTTCAATTACTTTAACTACTTTCGAAATTTGGACGTTTTTATGTAAAAATCATTGGCGCTACAGAAAAGAACTAGAAACTTAAAAATTTATATTTATATTTCTTTTGCATAATAACTTAGTAGAAACAGTATCCTGGATCTCACTAATTAAAATTTTAGTTGGAATTCATGATTTTCTGGTTTTTATCTTAAAAATTAAGGAAGCAAGATAGATTAAGTAGGCGAATAAATAAAGCTAGGATGTTTAAATTTAAATAGAAGGGAGATCCGCTATAATCATAAAGATGTGAGAAGTTACAACAGAACAACTATAAAACTATAGCTATAGCGTATCTCCAAAGAGCAAGTTCAGAGCTCGTCTACTGCGTGTAGTGCAATTAAATTAATTCTCTCGCCCAAAATATTTGACTTAGCCATGCCAGACTTGTATTATGATTACTTACCTGTGTGCTGATTGCACATTTAAATTGAGAGCATCATCGGCCATCAGCAAAGGAAGCAATGATTTATTCGATAACTTAAAGTAGTGCATTACTAGCCCAGCGGATAGTCGGTAGAGCAAATTTGATCAGGCGTTCCCTTAGCCGTCCGCACCCCGGCTTTATATGTAAGAACGCTGTGCGAGAAAAAAGGAAGGCCCCAGTTCTCTCCAGACGCTGATTAGCGCTCCACCTGTGCCGGGAGTCGAGTGGCGTAGCGTCGGTATCATTGCTAGAAACAGCCTCGGATGCCGTAATAAGTTACTCGGGATACGCGTAACCATAAAATCATTTCGAGTGAAGTGTTAATTTTGGGATGACGTTAATGGTCTATCTTTAGTTTGAGTATGTCGTATTTTCACGTGCCGCCGCAGGACAGACATTCTACCATTATTAGCGTGGCGTTTGATGAACATTATCATCAAATTATGGCGAGCATTCACTTAAACATTTAATTTGAACAGTTATAGTTGCATCAGCGCATTAGACTCTGAACTGCTCTGGTAGCTGGATTGTGTGGATTCTTTTTGGTCTGTGACTTTCAGAATATAGTGAACATTTTAGAGAGAATGGTTTTTGACTATGAATCCCAGACAATCTCCTAATTCTTGAGAGCTATAAGCTGTAGCTGTAAATGGATTTCTCAGATGGAATGGGCACTAGGAATTCTAATTACAGGCTTCACGTTTTGCTAATCACTTTCTGGTTGCCAATATTGTAGTTAGAGAGCCAGTGTTGAGAACGGCAAGCAACAGAAAAACAAAACATTTATTCTATTATTCCACCCGCAGCCCCACAACGTGTACTGTGAGACACGCCGTATCCTACGCAAGTCCATCAAGAGCAAACGGCTTGGGGTGATGGAGTGATTCTATTCCATGATAACACGCGTGCACACGTCTCCAGCGTTACATGAACTGTACTGGCCAAGTTCATGTGGGAGCAACTTGAGCATCCGCTCTATAGCTCGGATATGTCGCCCTGCGACTTCCATATGTTTGGTCGGCTGTAAAAAAGAACGTCTCAGAGGGTATCGCTTCAACTCGTACGACGAACTGAAGGACACAATGGAGGATTGGCTCCTGTCATAGCCACAGGTATTCTGGGAACAGGGAATCCTTCGGGTCGTGAAACAGTGAGAAAGCTGTCTCAGGGCTCTGGCGATTACTTTCCAATAAAGATTTAAATTGTACCCACAGCGTTGTTATGTACTTTTTCTTTTAAACATCGCCCATCCCAAGTTAATATACTTCTACTACCGCTAGAGATGAGGCTGGGAATGAGATAAAACATAAAAACCTTTTTTTACGTTTTCAACACCTAAAAATATTGAAACATTGTCGATAACTTACTGCATACTCGGGATTAAGATGAGACTACAGGGTGAAATTCGCTACAGATAAAGAGGAAATATCTGTACAAATGTGTCTGAAATATGTTAAAACATATGTGGAATCTGTGTACACGGACAAAGCCGAGGGCGAAATGCTGGTACTTGATATACATCAATGGTCTCCCAGTAAAAACTGACAAATGATTCAAACCAGTTTGTCCTTGCAGATGACCAGATGATGGAATGATCTAGCTGATCGGGTAGTCGCTAACATGAGCACGTGGCTTTCGGAGCTCTGGTTGATGCTTAATTGCAACAAAACGGAAAGCATACAGTTTCTGACACGGAGCTATTTCTGCAAAGATGGTCCTTAGGCTGTGAAATCGATTACTTTAAATTCTTGGTGCTGAGGGTAGGCGAAAAGCATTCTTGGAAATTCCACGTTCAGGGTACTGTGCAGCAACTGCAATCTTAACTACAGCAACGATCTGCAATGTCTCTGACACTGAAACTCCAATACCGAACTCTGTGCACTCATCAATAATATTCTGAGTCAAAAAAATTGCGGTCAGGCCATCATATTTGTGGAAAATTAGAATTAAAAGTTGGTGTAACACCACAGGTCAACTATTGATTGTACAACAATGTGATTCCGGTATAACAAGGTCACTGAGGCAATACAGAACCGTACTACACGGGACGTAGTGCAAACAAGCGGTTGGGGTGAAATTTAAGTTCAATTATTCGAACTCTAAAGTTATCCTGAAAGAGGTCAGTCATTCAGCTTCTCCCTCATTTCACAATTTCGTGTATTTCATAACTTGTTACGGCACAATATTGTTACCCAAATTTTTTTTTCATTATGTCGAACAAATACTGATGCTTGGGGAAAGGTCACAACCATGTATGTTGCTTTATTTTATTTTTCCTGTGTTCAGTGATAGTCTCCTTTCCTTCTTTGACCATTTGAGAGGAAAGCATGGCTGAATATTTTTTGAACGTCCCATAGAGGCCAGAAAAGTTCCTGCTGCCCTTAAGAATTGGTACGGACTTTCAGATACACGCTGCCATCTCTTCGTTTTAACTCAATGTACTTGAGTAACATATAGCGAATCATGAGCCATCATGGTTCCTTCTGGTTGTCCAGAAAGAAAGCATGCAGCAAATAGTACCCCTTTGCGGATTTATTTTTCCACAAAATTCGGTAGTCGATGGTGCCACCAGCACTTCTGGTAAAAAATTCAAGCGCCGGTCCTAAACGCTGAGCAAATGCAAATTTTTTGACTGTATTCAGTGCGGCAGACCTTGGTAGGTAAGTATGCTTGTTCCTTGGAAATATAATGTTAGGATGTGTTCAGTGAGCCAGGCCACTGTTAAACATGAAGGTATCATCACTTTCATGTATTATTTTAATTAACTACGTCCTTTTGATAACACTCGCATGTGAAGATTAATTAACTTGTGAGGATTAGTAGATCTCGTGTTCTGGCTTTGTCCTTTAACGGTAACTGTCTGTGTGGTGATATCACGTGTACTTATGATAACTTTCTCGTACCGTGCCTTGCGATAGCCGTTCAGTAATGCTTCATCTAGCCGACTGTAATTTGAATGAATCTCTTGACTAGGGAATAAACTTAACAGTAGAGTAAACGTGGAAACTTTCATGGCTACCAGCCCCATAAATGTCCCTGGTAATCTTGGTTTCTGTTGATTATTCTTTATTTTTATAGCCTTTCAGCGAGCCTTATAATAGTAATTCTGACATGGATGGTAAGTTGCTTTTTCCCAGAAACGTAACATTTACTACGATCACTTCACTCCCGTTCTGTTGTGTTCAAGCCTACGTGACAACCAAGGTGTGCTTATTGATTTACGAACTGTCTCACTAGATAGAGGTCGATCTCTCGAGTATAATGAATATCAACATCGGTATTCTCAGCATTTTGTATCGTATCTTGTCAAATTTCACGCACTTTGCCCTCGGGAGACTATCTCTCCATTAGTGTGTTGCACTACTTTGTTGGAGTGCATGATCCCAGCTACTGAGAACAGATTTACGTGTGCACTGGTGGCCTTTTCTTTCACTATATAGCCGTTGACGACATAACTGATTTTAATGGTCATGCTCAACTTCAGCTTTTCTGTCTTCGAATGTGATTAATTATTTTATCTCCTATCCTACTGAGAGGCACTGTTGCTGGCTCTTTCATTTCATCTTGATTCATTGGCGGTGTTTTTATGGAATCGAAGTTAGAATATTATTCCCAATGCTAAGGCATTGTGTGGTAGTGAAGAAGTAATAAATGATTGTTTCTGTAGTATTTGGTTAGCCATGATAATGCTAAATCAAATGCATTTCCGTTGTATTTTCTTTTAGTGAATAAAGATTATACTCTAGGGCTTAAACATTTTCATTCATTTAAGATTCAGTACGATCCTTGCACGTGTGGTGGATGACTTTTGCATGTGAAGAAGGCAGGAAAACAAACAGATATTCTCTTACTGAATTAAATTAATACGATTATTTCGGCAATTACGACAAAACCACAACACCTTCAGTGGGGTGAAAGAGGTAGAGCTCCCATAGAAGGTGGTAATCATATACTGCGTTTTCGTAAAGTTAACATGAAAATGACTCCACAATCAGTGGTAATGTAATAATAAAGTATATATAAGCAGGATGAAGCCTTGGTGCTAAAAGCACCTATGCTTGGATTTCAGGTAGGATCCTCTGTTTCGTTTGATGCTGATGTGCTATTCCACTTCAGTTGGAGATACTCCGCAATGCTATTTGAGTTTAGGGGGAATACCACTTGGGTTGACGCGTAAATGGGAATTTAGATTGAGGAAGAGGCGTGCTAAGGTAGTCTGTGTAATTGTGCAAAGCCACAGTGCCAGCGTGGCGTAGTGGTTAAAGCATTTGCCTAGTTGCCAGGAGACCTAGGTTCGAATCTTGGCCTTGGTACAAATATTCATTCGTTTCTTCAATATGCACAAATACATCATAGCTATTTGTGTCTTAAAATGGTCTCTGTAACCATATTGTTTCATTTGGAATAATAAAAGAAAGGAATCTTGTTTTGCAATCATAGATTTGAAGGTTAGGTCTTGCCTAATCCAAATATTTCATGGATTCGCTTCACTAAACGCAGTAAACTCCTTTTATGCGGTGTCTCTGCCATAGGTTTCTTTTGCCACAGCCAGTATATAAATCTACGTAATAGAAGATACGTTCTTTTTTCTATATCACATTGTTTCTATTTGGAAGATTACAGAAAGGAATACCAATCAGCTGACGCTCTCAAGCTATAGACTGAGCTGCAGTATTTAGTGCTTACAAGATTCAGTGATATAATGAGATTATTGACAGCAGTTCTCGGGGCTGTAGTAATTGAACAAGGGAGAAACATAAGACAAATACTGTTTTTTAATCTTCTAGCATATGTGTAATGAGAGCTAGTGCCATCTACTAATACATGTAGTTGCTTTCTGTAAAGGGACAGTGATTCGATTTCTGTTTGGGCCTCGAGATAAGATCGTAGCTTATGTGAACTAATAGTGGAAACGGAGACAACGAATGACGAGTGAAAGTGTACATAAAGAAATGCTCCATTACCAATCAAAAAGAAGATTTGTTGACAGGATACACAGAAGATTAATACAGTAGAAGTGGAATAGATGTGGAACTGAAGTCGCAACGGAGTGTAATCTATTGATTTGTGAAAGGAGTTGATCTTTCAAGTGGTGGGAAGCTGTGGAACGTGTAAAATGTTCATAAATGTTCGTGAGTGTGGGTGTCGATGGCTGAACATTATTGGAGTGCAACATCATGAGTCACGACGAAGAATAGGAATTTTTCCTTAAATTAAAGTCAGCTGTTGCCATCACCAAGTAGTCATTCTCACATTATAATAGGATTTAAGTGACAAGGAAAGAAACTTATGTATGAGACATTTGTTCTATTTGAATGCATGGCGTCTGTCTATCCCTTCGAAATACCAGGCACCACGCAGACCCCGGAGCTGTGAAACACTATATGTAAATTGAAGGGGGCTGACCGCTATCAGCTGGAGCTGGACATTATGCAGAATCAGCGACGTCGAGCGAACGTGTGTACCGGACGGGAATCCGTTCTATTTTATCTTCTACGGCAATTGTAATAACGCCTTTTGTGAACATGTAATTGAGGTAGTTACGTGTCGTGCATGGACAGGAATCCGATTTGCGCCAGAAAATCAAGACAGCAGGAGACAAAAGCACCGCAGTAATAGGCGATAGATTTAACGTGTCCAGTATAGGATAGACAAACTACTCTTACGTTTGTAATTAGGATGTTTAGGTTTTTTATTGGTAACGCCGCCGCCACGTAGCGCTCTGCATGAAAATCACTGGCTGTGCCGTGTGCAGTCTGTGGCTGGTTTGCATTGTTGTCTGCCATTGTAGGGTTGGGCAGCGGCAGCTGGATGCTAACAGCGCGTAGCGTTGCGCAGTTGGGGGTGAGCCGCCAGCAGTGGTGGATGTGGGGAGAGAGATGGCTGAGTTTTGAAATTTTTAAGACTGGATGTCTTGAACTGCTATATATATATATATATATATATATATATATATATATATATATATATATATATATATATATATATATATATATATATATATATATTCCTATCAGTAGTTAGTGCCTTCAGTAGTTTGAATCTTTTATTTAGCTGGCAGTAGTGGCGCTCGCTGTATTGCAGTAGCTTGAGTAACGAAGATTTTTGTGAGGTAAGTGATGTGTGAAACGTATAGGTTAATGTTAGTCAGGGCCATTCTTTCGTAGGGATTTTTAAAAGTCAGATTGCGTTGCGCTAAAAAATATTGTGTGTCAGTTTAAGCACATTCGTGTATAATTTTTCTAAGGGGACGTTTCCCGTTATCGGTGGGAAAGACAAAGAGTATTGCGATATAGTATTGCATAAATTATTCGGACGCTGTTTATAACAAAAATAGCTACACATACATGCAGGAGAAATATTTCAGTCCCTCTATCTACAAACAGGTCTGATTGTTTAGAGAGTGTCACGTTTGAAAGAGGGTTAACGATCATGAACGTTAATCACCAAAGGCGAAAGTGCTATTAAGAAACCTAGATGACTGAAGTTGGTAGAACTGAGAGAAAGTCTCTAACAACCGCATTAAAATATGATCTGAAAACATTTATTTCAAATCTATGAAACTTAGAACCATTGATATTAAAGCGGAAACTTCATAAATTCGGGCTAGCTATTGCATGTATGGAGTAATGTAATAAGAGACACCAAAAACCTACCTTGAACTAAAGGTACCATTCGGAGAATGCTGAAAAAACAGAGACTAACAAACTATCGCTAGAAAAGACTTTGGAGGGAAAACTTAACGCCAACTAGTGCATCTGTTAGACGAGCTGCGTGTGAAGCCCAGAATAATATCCACAAGGTTATGAAAGATATATCAGAAAATTCTCGAAAATTCTTTCGAGGAACAGCCTTGTCTTGAAACTGAAGACAACAGATAGAGAGCCGAACCATAAAATTCTAGTTTCAGAAATGTATTTACACATGAGGATACTAAAAAGTTTAGCCGCCAAGCAGACTCATAAATGACAAGATATTGATATTTGCGCCCCTGATGTATAAAGACGGTAAATGAATTCCAAGTGAACAAGACACTAGGCACTGATCGATTTTCTTTTACATTTTACATTAAATTCGCTACGAAAGTGGCCCCTTTTCCTGATATGAAATAATCGAGTGTGTCTTGCATGGTGAATAGTTCTGTGTGACCTGGAAGCTGTGTAGATCATTCCTGTTTGAAAAAAAAAAAAAAAAAAGCTTAAAAGAACGGATGCACTGAATTACAGATCAATATCGCTAATATTTGTATTTTGGAGGATAGCATAATCTCAATTCAAACTTTGTGATGTTGTGGTGTGTTGGTTGCGCTGTTTTGCATATCCTTAGATGCTAAATTCCGATTTCTGACGACCTACAGAGCAGCTCAAATGATCATGCAATTAGTTAGGAAATAATAACTGAATAGTAGTAATACGACGTGTCCTGCTATCGGCAGGAAAGAACTAACAATCAATTTAACACACTTTATTCTGATTATGGAATAACGTCTTCTTGGCAACCACTAAGTTTTAAACCCAAGAACAATAAGAAAAACCCACAACTCTCGCGGTGGCAACCAGATAAGGAAACTAGGCAATGGAGAAAAAATACTGACCAAAATCTACTCCACCAATTACAAAATACAACGTGCTACTATAATGCTAGGGCTGGTGTAAGTACTGGCTGGAGCTGTTCCTAGCAGTAGGTAAACACTGCCGGTCTGACTGTCCGGGCGTGTTTATAAAGCCGGTTGGGCAGGTTGCTATTTGAGTTCCCGCCAGCCGGAGTGGACATGTGGTTTTAGGCGCTACAGTCTGGAACCGCTGGACCGCTACGGTCGCAGGTTCGAATCCTGCCTCGGGCATGGACGTGTGTGATGTCCTTAGGTTAGTTAGGTTTAAGTAGTTCTAAGTTCTAGGCGACTGATGACCTCAGAAGTTAACTCGCATAGTGCTAAGAGCCATTTTTTTTTCGTATGAGTTCCCATTGGTGGAACACTGTCACATGTTGTCTGGCAAAGTAGTTTCGTGTTTGTTTGGAAAGTCTGTTATTATTTATATCCGCTGCCGATGTTTCTCTTCGCACTCCTGCAAGGAAGTCGGCAGCCCATTTTGTTGGTCGGTTGTGCGGGCCCTTTAACTAATAAGGGGCTGCTACTACAAATAGCATAACAATATGACTACCACACTATGTAAATAGACATATTAATGAGAGGAGGCATCATATAATCTATAACAGAAACAAACGGTCACTGTAACAGTCAGGTTTATTATCGAAAAGCAAAGCACATGGATTGCTCACTGAAATAAACATTTAACAATAAATACTTGGATAAAGGATTCTTATGGTGAACTGTGATCTTGGCACAGATGGGTGGGTATGATAAAACAAAGTTCTGCAAATAAACTCGAATACAACCGTAAATTACAGGAAGAAAATAGGGAAACAGGATTCAACACCAGTGAGGTTGCCAAAGCACATACTGAAAGCAAACTAGCTGGCTGCAAAACAACGCCGTGGTGCTTCAGTCTGAGGGGTTACCGATGCCTTTAGGCGAACGTTGGGTACATGGAATCCCTCCTCTGCAAGAGAATGAGAGAGATGGTACTTGATTTCGCCATCAGAGTCGATTTCCATGGTGTCAGCAAGGCCCTCTGACAGGTGTGAGTCCCGAATGCTCTGGTCGATGTCCATTTGTGTTGGCCCAGGGGTGAGCGCTAGAAGACCACACTCTGCAGGGATGACGAAGTGGCTACCAGAGGTGGAGCCTGGGCAATGGCTTCGTGCTGTGCCACATGTGAACCTGGGACATGGAAACGGGCTGAATCTGTTAGCTGCCAAAGATGGTTTCCTGGGACAAACTTGGTTCACATGTTTGTGACAGCACAGACCATCCAGAAACTTTACTTCGAACATCGCCTGTCAACAGCTGCGAACTACCACCAGAGTCCACCGAGCGAGGTGGCGCAGTGGTTAGCACACTGGACTCGCATTCGGGAGGACGACGGTTCAATCCCGTCTCCGGCCGTCCTGATTTAGGTTTTCCGTGATTTCCCTAAATCGTTTCAGGCAAATGCCGGGATGGTTCCTTTGAAAGGGCACGGCCGATTTCCTTCCCAATCCTTCCCTAACCCGAGCTTGCGCTCCGTCTCTAATGACCTCGTTGTCGACGGGACGTTAATCACTAATTACCACCACCACCACCAGAGTCCAACGCTAGCCTTGTCAGGACAACATCAGGACCCACATGTCATCAAGGGTGGAAAAGCGATTCGACCACCTTGTAGCTCCCTCAGCTGCTGTGGTTGGCGGACAGAGAGAAGCCATCACTGTGGCTGTCCACAAAGTCATTCAGCTGGACTGGTTTGCTCCTGTGGCGTCGATCGATTGAAGGTCAAAAAGGTCGACAGTGAATCATCCAGAAAGTGGTGATGGCAAAGCTATGATAGATGATCCTTTAATGCTGAAATGGACCAATCCGCCAGACCACTGGATGGCGGGAGGAAAGGCACTGTGTGCACAATATACCACTGGATGTGCAGAAAGACTTGAATTCGGCAGGCATAAACTGAGGTATTGTCCATGACCATTGTTTCTGGCAGATTTTCAATCACGAAGATGTTGGTCAAGCTTCTATAACAAGTTGAGATGATGCAGAAGGAATCTTGGAGGTGTTTGGAAAACCAGATCGAGCTTCGAGCATCATGAACCATGAATGGCCAAGAAGAAAACGTGACCATGGTGTCGATGTCTCTGGCCATGGACAATCGAGACTTGGTGGGGTTGCTTGTTTGCTTCGGTGAGATGTGCAGGTGGCCATCAAGGCAGCAATGTCACTGTCTATCCCTTTCCAATATACATGTTGCTGTACCAGGTGTTTAGTCAGTACTATGCCCAATGACCCTAGTGAAGCTGGTGTAGAACTTGGCGTTGAACAGTGCATGAGGTGACCACTTGTGTCTGGCCATTGTCGCTTCGAAGCAACAACACGCCAATGAGGGCTGAAAACCAATAACCTTGAACATCTCAGCTGACTATCTACCGGTGGTCTGATGGGCATCCCCACTGGACCAGAAGATGTTTGTGAAGAATCCCACAGAACACTGGCCACGAGCTTAGCGTTGATTGGGAGCGAGGCGAGAGTTGCTTCGTCTTCAGTATCTAAGTGGCCACACACTTCCGCATCGGAATCAAAGGAGGAATCTTGACCAATTGACAGCCGTGTAAGTAGGCTGTTGTCGGCACGGTGAGTCGTAGAATAGTACTGAATTTCGTAGGAATAACAGGCGAGGATCAGAGTGTATCGTTTAAATCAGTGAGCCGAGTTTGTGGCGATGTTGGCTTGGCGTAAAATAGGGGCAGCAATGATTTTCATTCTGTCAGTAGGATGAAATGGCGGCCATGGCTTAAGTCATGGAATTTTTTTAAAGCAAGGACAATGGCCACTACTTCTTTCCCTATTTGTCCATAGTTGCATTGAGCCGATGTCAATGTCTTCTTCCGCCCCATTGACTATATGCGAGGGTATGTTCCTACACTACAATCGGACGTGTCCACCGTGATGACCACAGGAAGTGACGGATTGTAAGCCATCAGATAGGCGGCCTGAAGCAATGCCCACTTAAGGGCCTGGAAAGTGCAGTCGCAAGTAGGTTCCACGCCACGTTCTTGCGTAAGAGACGTTGCAGCGGAGCAGCGATAGTTGCAGCAAAGGGAATGAACTTACGATAGTAACTCAGGTGGACCAGTATGGATTGAAGTTGCTTGACATTCGTCGGTGACGGTAAATCTTTCATAGCCTGACATATTGTGGCGTCGGCCGGATTCCTGAAGCGTTGAGGAAATGTCCTAAATATACCACTTGAGGAACGAAAAACTGGTACTTCTCCAAGTTACGATGAAGAATTGTAGCGTGGAGGATGGAGGAAAGAGCGTCTACGATATCAAGCAGATCTTCTGCTAACCATCAAAAAATGGTTCAAATGGCTCTGAGCACTATGGTACTTAACATCTGAGGTCATCAGTCCCCTAGAAATTAGAACTACTTAAACCTAACTAACCTAAGGACATCACAAACATCCATGCCCGAGGCAGGATTCGAACCTGCGACCGCAGCGGTCGCGCGGTTCCAGACTGAAGCGCCAAGAACCGCTGGGCCACAGCTGCCGGCTGCTGACCATCCTACAACAATGATTTCATCTAGGTTGTTGGTGCGCCTGACTCTTCCCACAAAAAGGGACGCGGTTGCAGCGAAAGAAATTGAACGGTGTGTTGTTTACCAGCAATTCGCGTGATGTCTAATCCAGCGGAAACCATTGATATATGACCTTGAAGTCAACCTTCGTGAAGATCTTGTCGCCAGTTCGTCAAGTAAGAATCTCGTTCATCTTTAGGATAAGCCAAGCATCTACATTGGATTATGTTAGTCATGTTCTTGAAATTGCAACATGTGCGGAGCGAGCAATCTGGTTTGTTGACGAGCACAATAGGTGTTGCTCACTGACTATTGGAAACAGCCGTCAAGATACCGACGTCTTGCAAACATTGTAGTTCCACCCGTAATTTATCCCTCAGGATGAATGGGACGTCCCGCTCCTTGAAAAATGGGACATGGCCATTGGAAGGTCATGTTCTTCCAGTCTCACGATGCCCTTAGTAGGAGGTTCAAATACTGAATGATACTCCTCGTGAAGAGTGTGGAAGTGAGAACTGTCACTGTAGGTGTGGTTGCTACTGGTCGAATATTGCACTTTTAGTCCCAAAGCGGCAAAAAGGTCAAGTTCTAACATGTCCATCACCCCTGGGTGACTGACGACAAGGAGGCGCTCGTTACAGGTCGTTGTACCTCGTTGGAAGAGGGCCGTGAACTTTTGACCGCCACGATGCCACTGCTGTACCAGCGGAGGCACTGGGAGGAGAGCCTAACAACCTTTAGGTGCACGATGATGGAACCGGTAGAAGCGTCCACCTGGAAGTCGACAGGGTGATCATTAACGACACCTCGAAGGCCTGGCAGATCTCTGCTTTGTGACCCATCTTGCCGGAGGAAGCACATTTGGCACGGTGAAATTGGCTCTGATGCCAAGAATGCATGATGAAACAGTTAATGAGGCAGGACAACTGTTGGGGGCGGCGGGCAGGAAATGCCTGTTTACCAGTGGGAGGACAGTCCATAGGGAGCGCGGGCTGCTGGGGTAGTTTGTGGCGGGTAGGGTGGACCGCACAGACAGAAGAAGGAAGCCGATGCATGGACTGCTCAAATGCCTGAACGATCTGAAGACAAGCGTACAATGTAGGGTCTTCCAGTTTCAGTAAGTCTGTCCCGAAGCCCCTCATCAGGTGCTTGTACCAAGAGCACGTCCTGAACAAATGACGCGGCGTAAGGCTGTTTACAGGCATCATTGGAACACCAGAACTGGCATTCCCGAGAAAGACCTTGGGACATTGCATTCCGCTCCTGCTTATGGCAGCTAAAAAATTTGTGCCTTGCTGCAACAACACGGACCTGTGAGTCAAAATGTTCTATCAAGCAAAATTTTACCTCCTCATACGAGAGAGCACGCGGTTCTAATTCAGGTTTAAATTGCTGAAGAAGGCGGTGAATCGTTAGTCCAAAATAGGCGATGAGAAGCACCCTACCATGGGCGTCACCTGAGATACTTTACGCCAGAAAATGATGCTCAAGGCAAGCCAAATAGTTTACCGAGGGATCGATTTTCTTGTCAAAAGAGGGAAAAGGTGGAGCTGTGCCGTGAAAGCTTTTAGGTCTCAGGTCCATCGCCACCCTGACAACCAAGCCCTGCATGATCGTCTGCATGTCCCACAACATTTGTTGCGACAAGTTAAGACGTTCGGATACTGCCTGTTCGACCATGGAGAAACAAGAAAAAGGAACCTAATATCAGGTGGCCTAGGAGAATTAGGAACAGAAAAAAATCGCACGTTACCACATGGGTCAAAATACCTTATTGCTTCTGCTATGTCTCCCACGAGGAGAGGCTTGGTAAGCAATAATAAGTCGCAGGTAAAGAGGGTATTAAGACCATAATAGAGAGATTTAATAACAGAAGAAGAACTCCTCTCAATAAAAAAAATACAATTTCTCAGACACTAACAGTCATACCCCTGGAACACAGAGTGAATAAATGTAGTGGGACGTGAAGATTAGCCACCTGACAGTCCCTAGCGATAGCAGGTACGTCTCGGGATATCGCTGGAAAGTCGTAGGCCGGCCGTTGTGGCCAAGCGCTTCTAGGCGCTTCAGTCTGGAACCACGCGACCGCTACGGTCGCAGGTTCGAATCCTGCCTCGGGCATGGATGCGTGTGGTGTCCTTAGGTTAGTTAGGTTTAAGTGGTTCTACGTTATAGGGGACTGGTGACTTTAGATGCTAAGTCCCATGGTGCTCAGAGCCATTTGAACCATTTGAAAGTCGTAGTTCCCGCTGCGGTGGTTTCTGCCAGGGCTCTGACTGACAAGCTTCTATGGAGCAGACTGCCGACGTGTTGGTTTGCTCCGCCCCTTTATAGCCGGGGCACAGAGGAATTCGTGCCAATCCAGTTCCGCATATGTGACACGGCCGAGGAAATAGATACCTGGCACCATGGACCTCTGGTGGCGTTTGTCCTGCCGTCCACCGACCATGTTGTGATCGACGCACTCCGGGGAGGCAACGCCTCGTACATTTGCAACCATGTGATACTTCAGTGTCTGAATGGTTGCCGAGCCCTGTAGGCAAACGTCGTGCACATGGCATTACGCTCTATGAAAAAGAACAGTAAGAGCCAACCAGAATCTTGGGCTCTGAAATTTGAACTGAACGTTATTTTGTGTTGTCGCTTCTGAGAAGGTTCACTTGCTAGCCTGTGGGAAGCGGCACCTGGCTAGAGCTCCTTTATCTTGCAAAAAGGCTTCTATGAACAATATTGTGTTTTTCCGACAGAAAGAGGTGTCCCGTGTCACACCAGGAGAGCGTGTATAAAGAATGCGAATGGATGGGATTGCCGGTCTGTCTACCTGAGCCTGGGACTTCACATTGGACGTTTTTATGGCCGGAAGCTCATTCTATGACTCTTATGTTTTGTTAGATAGCTCGTAGGCTTCCAGCTTTGCAGTCTCTTCACCACATTAAAAAGAGAGAACCGAAAAGAGACTTAGTGTCGGCCTTGGTTTTCACACTTAATATGATTTCAGAAGTGCCCTTGCTAGTTTAGTGTCAGTCTATGACATAAATGGCAGCCTTCTTTAAATACCGAGCGAGATGGTGCTGTGGTTAGCACACTGGACACCCATCTAGCAGGACGACGATTCAAGCTCGCGTCCGGCCATCCTGATTTATGTTTTCCTTGATTTCCCTAAATCGCTTCAGGCAAACGCCGGGATGATTCCTTTGAAAGGGTACGGCCGACTTCCTTCCCCATCCTTCCCTAATCCGTTGGGGCCGATGACCTCGCTGTTTGGCCCCCTTCCACGAGTCAACCAACCAACCTCTTTAAGTGTGGAAAGAGGCAACTTAACGCATTTAATAAAAAAAGTACACGATTTTAATTTTCGATAGAAAATTTACTTGTCTTGATCGTACATTTACAAAATGGTGAGCAGTTTCGATTGCTCAGTCAGTCGTCTTCAGACTATTATCTTAATACTGAGTGGCTCCTTATATGTAGTATAAGCAGGTACTGAGTCAGTAAAACTAGCGGAGTCATTGTCGAGCTGCAATAACAGCTGACATAAACAAGCTCAGAGACTCGCTGTTAGGATGATCGTAACGGTTCTGTTCAGAGCATACTGAAGTGTAACAAAATACTAGACGAAGTTAAAGGGGAATCTTTGGAAGAAAGGCGATGTAGTCTTGCGACACCTTGTTGGGCAAATTTAGAGAACCGGTATTGTAGGAACTCTATGGGACCATTCTACTGCTGCCGTTCTGTACCTCGAGTAAGGGCGTTGGGAATAAGGAGAGGGCTGTTAAAGAAGCATATACATAGTCACTTTTCCGTCGCCCAGTACGCGAATGGAACAGGAAATGGCTGGTATTTGTACGTGTTCAGTGGATTGTGGGGTAGATAGAAGGTGTCTACACCGTAGTGCCCTATGTGCTGAGGCAGTTTCAAAATAGAAAACTTACGTTGCTTAGGTCCGACATGTCCATTGGGTATAGAAGCTGCCTAATTTTTGCCAACGTTTGACGCGTTTTCATTGTTCTGTTATTGTTCGTCCAAGTGAAAATGGCTCCTCATTTCAGAAGGCACAAACTGCACTTCGGTTTTAAGTCATTTTTACGGTCCAAAGGCAAGAGGACAAAAGCACGGCATAGGCAGTTTATGAACACTGGCTGAATCGGCATGTAGGGGGTCAGCGTGTCTCTGATAATGCCCGCCAAGCTTTCCAACAAAGCCCACACAAATCATTTTGTTAGGCATCATGAGAACTTCAAGCGCCATATGTGAATATTCGTAAGGTCCAAAGAAGGTTCTGTCTGTGTTCATGTAAGGTGCGAACTCTGCAGACCGTAAAGGCCGATGATAAGCAACAGCGATACTGGTTTTCATGTGAAGTGGTTAACCGAATCGACCGGACTCCTGCTTTCATGTCACGTGAAAGATTTTCTGATGATATATTAGAAAGTATCAGCCTCGATTGCGGTAATGAAACCAACCTTTACCTAGGTTTCAGCCCAAGTAATTGAGCCTGCAGCACGTCATCTACGTCTACCTAGTTTCAAGTGAACTCCCGAGGCCCACCTCACGGCGTCCATGGGGACGAGGCGCTCGCCGGAGCTTAAGTAAAATCTTGGTGGCAACTTAGTACCTATGTGACTACGCCTATTCAGGTTGTTTTAGTTTTATTTCTAGGCCATGCCCTCGTAGACATATTATAGAATCAGGTATATCTTCTGAAGAAGGCTCAATTACTTGGGCTGAAACCTAGGTAGAGGTTGGTTTCATTATCGAAATCGAGGCTGATAGTTTCTTATATATTAGATTATCACGATTGCTGACAGGGCTGCAATGTTGAAAGTACCAAAGCGTTTTCTTATGAGGCTACATTCAGTGTCTCTGAAACAGTGAATAAGCATAATGTTCGCATTTGGGGGTCACAATATCCAACAGTACTAGGGAAATGGTGCGAGATATCTCGAAAGCGAACGTTTGGTGTACCTTCAGGTAAGACTAGATAACTGGACCGTTCTTTTTTGCTGGGGTGACTATTACAGGAACGACGTACATAGACATGTTACAGATATTTTATTTTCCACAGGGTTCAGAACTGCAATCAAGCCTTTGTTTTCAAATAGATGGTGACCCACCTCACTGGTCGTTGGATGTTCCGACAACTCTGGACCGAACATTTCCAGGACCCTGGATTAGAGGAGATGGGCCAGTAAATTGACCTAAACGTTCTCCTAACATCACACCACGGGATTTTTTTTCTCTGGGGATTCGTGGCGTGCAGGTGTAGCCACTGCAGCGCGGAACCTATAAGGCCTGCTCAATCGGATTGTGAAATTCATTGGTACCATCCCTCCGGTCACCTTGCAGCGGACCCGGATGGATATTTAATGCAGATTAAACAGTCTTTGCCCCACAGCAGTTGCTCACATGGTTGTTCTGATTCGATGCACTATTTTTTAAAACTTACCTTTCAAGGTAAGAATGAAATAAATTTATAACATTTAACTTTGTGTTGGAAGCAAATTAGAAATACGGCTTTTCAGTGTAGACACCCTGTATGTAGGTGCGCACATAGGCCATACGATCACAGTAACAGGCGTTACATCCGTAATGAGCGAAGTGAGATACACTGCTGGACATTAAAATTGCTACACCACGAAGATGACATGCTACAGACGCGAAATTTAACCGACAGGAAGAAGATGCTGTGATATGCAAATGATTAGCTTTTCAGAGCATTCACACAAGATTGGCGCCGGTGGTGACACCTACAACGTGCTGAAATGAGGAAAGTTTCCAACCGATTTCTCATACACAAACAGCAGTTGCCTGGCGTTGCCTGGTGAAACGTTGTTGTTATGCCTCGTGTAAGGAGGAGAAATACGTATCATCACATGTCCGACTTTGATAAAGGTGGGATTGTAGCCTATCGCGATTGCGGTTTATCGTATAGCGATATTGCTGCTCCCGTTGGTCGAGATCCAATGACTGTTAGCAGAACATGGAATCGGTGGGTTCAGGAGGGTAATACGGAACGCCGTGCTGGATCCCAAAGGCCTCGTATCACTAGCAGTCGAGATGACAGGCATCTTATCCGCATGGCTGTATCGGATCGTGCAGCCACGTCTCGATTCCTGAGTCAACAGATGGGGACGTTTACAAGACAACAACCATGTGCAGGAACAGTTCGACGACGTTTGCAGCAGCACCGACTATCAGCTCGGAGAACAGGGCTGCAGTTACACTTGCATCATGATGGTCGCATCCGAGTTTGGCGACATCGCAGTGAGCGCACATTGGAAGCGTGTATTCGTCATCGCTATACTGGCCTATCACCCGGCGTGATGGTATGGGGTACCATTGGTTACAAGTCTCGGTCATCTCTTGTTCGCATTGACGGCACTTTGAACAGTGGACGTTACATTTCAGATGTGTTACGATCCGTGGCTCTTCCCTTCATTCGAGCCCTGCGAAACCCTACATTTCAGCAGGTTAATGCACGGCCGCATGTTGCAGGTCCTGTACAAGCCTTTCTGGATACAGAAAATGTTCGACTGCTGCCCTGGCCAGCACGTTCTCCAGATCTCTCACCAATTGAAAACGTCTGGTCAATGATCGCCGAGCAACTGGCTTGTCACAATACGCCAGTCACTACTCTTGATGAACTGTGGTATCGTGTCGAAACTGCATGGGCAGCTGTACCTGTACACCCCATCGAAGCTCTGCTTGACTCAATGCCCAGGCGTAACAAAGCCGCATTACGGCCAGAGGTGGTTATTCTGGGTACTGATTTATCAGGATCTATGCACCAAAACTATGTGAAAATGTAATCACATGTCAGTTCTAGTATAATATATTTGTCCAATGAATACACGCTTATCAACTGCATTTCTTCATGGTGTAGCAATTTTAATGGCCAGTAGTATAGATCCGTAACTTGCTTCATTCTGACCAATTTTAAACTTATGCACAACACAAGAAATAAATGTTTTCGAATTTTTCCGCTGATACATGTCGGATTATGAAACCTGAATAAAATTTTGCTATTTGCTAATATTTAAATTACAGAAACAGTCTGCGGTTCGGATTACACGCTGCACATTAGCTGCCACTCACATCTCATCTGAGGCCGCTCATAGTGAAGCACTGTGTTGGTGCGCTTATAGGCCATGCGATCACAGGAACAGGCATTACACACACTATGAACGAAGCGATGTAGCTTCTTAACTTGATGCTTTGTGATCAAATTGAAACTTACGCAGAAAAAGTAAATATTTTTCGCATTTTTTTCCGTGATACATGTTGGATCATAAAAGATGAGTAAAATTTCGGTGTTTGGTAATATTTAGATTACAGAAACAGGCTGCCGCTCGAATTACACGCGACACACTAGCTGCCACCCACATCTCGTCTCAGACCATCCTTAATGAAGCGCTGTGTTGCTTAATTCTAGCTTCGGATTGACGACTACCGTAGTTTACTCTCGACTCTGCACGTAGAAAGTCCCTGAGTCCCAATAAATGTAGTTTAATTAAAGAAGTCTCCAAGCAGACGCTCTTAAAGGGCGCAGTCTTGCAGGAATTTATTACGAAGACGGGAGTGCGCCTTTGGCCACGGAGGGGTCGTTTATATTCGTGTCACGGTATGTTTATTAAACAACATGCAAATAAGACTTAATAAAATTTAAATGCTATGGCCCTAACTTTTCTACTGTGACTAATATCTCAAGTAAAAGGGCCGCTTTGCGGGTATCCTTCTAAACTGCTCGACCAATTTCTTTTGCTATAGCTATTATTGACAGCCGTGTTACTTCCAATACTGGAAAGGTACTTAATATTAAACATTGAAGTATTGCATTTAAGAAAATCATTCATATAATTTCCCATGAATCGTGTGTCAGAAAGTGAAGTAAGAGTTGGAGCGCTATTTCATCACTGATGTGGTTTGTCTCGGCTTAGTTGTGTTGTTCCTGTGTTTTCAATGCATTTAACTTCCTGTATATGACGGAAACCACACTCAAGGAAAAGAGAAAAAGTCAGTGTTTTCTCTTTCAATTTTACATCTATGTTTTGTTACCCTAATCCTTTCTCCTACGCCCTAACCGCGTGTTTCATTGTGTATGTCTGATTTAAGTTCATGGGACGTGTATGTACTGTCGTGAGTGAAGGGAGTTTTGTAGTCTGTGAGGTCAGTTTTATCAACATAGATTGGTTACGTGAAAGGGCGGAGTGGTTTACCGACGTGTAGAGACGGATGGTTTAGTATGGGAGTTTACGGAAGAACTCATATCAAGTAGCAGTGATCTAAGGCTTAGTGCTGTCCCCGTCTCGACTTGAAGAGTGGGCGAGCTCTGGTAAGTAGAATCATTGAACACTTCGTTTTGTGCTCTTGTAGACAATCCGAGATGTAGTTAAATATGTTGGAATGGTCTTGGTATATTCAAGTTTGCTTTATAGTGACGTTTCAGCTTAGAATGTTAGAAGAAAAATTACGGTGTTCGTTTAGAGTATAATTTCTTAAATGCGTATGTGCATGTATTGGAATTTGAGTTGGATGGAAGTGTGACGGTATAGCCGAAGCTGGTAAGGAGACCACTCGCGTAAAGCGGGAAAACTGGATTCGAGTCCAGGTCCGCACAAATTTTCACTTGTCGACATTCGCTTATTTCAGTGCCCTCATGCCGCTGACATGGGTATTTCACTTTCATTAATTATGAGAGTGTTTCTGATCCTTACACGAGTAGCTCTTTGTCTACAGATCGTTTGGCTACTTCGTGGGCTGGTAAGACAAAGGAACCATGCTTAGATAGGTATTTTATGATGTTGTTTCATTTTCAACGTTTTCTCAACGTTTTATTAAAAGCGTTTATTTGCACTTAACGCGGATTTGAAATTGTAAATATCGCAACTTTTAATGTACTTTGTAATTGGTTCGTTGTTTCTGACAGGTTTGCATATGATACTGTGACAGAAACTATGTCTTTTGCTTTAGTAGTTTTCTCATAAGTTTTCAAACCTTCAGTAGTTGTCTAGAACGTGGGTGATTTTTCATTAAGATGTGGTTATTGTGGCTAATTAGTCGGGTTTCATGCTTTGCATGTTCGTCAGTGTTCTACCACATGTTCGCCAGATTACGTTGAGGTGTCTGTTCGTATTCACTATTGAACTCGGTTAAATTGTCTTTGTAAAGTAATTACTTACACATGAGACTAAATTTTCTTTATTTTTCAGATTTCTGATTTTATATCTTTTCGTGATTTATTTGTGTCCGCCCACGTGCTTATCAGATTATACTGGGGCGTGCTATAACTTTTTGTAATCGATTGCCATATTTCTTTGATGAAGAATGAGTACCTATATTGTAGAGGGATTTTGTTAATTCTATTTTTCAGTTCAACGAATTTTCGCGGTTTTCTTACCTGTTCTTGGCTTATGTGCCCAGTCTGCATTAGTTTCAGTAGATGGGAGGTTGGCAGCTCCACTCTTGCTACGAGCTATTTTTGTATGTATGATCGAGTGTTTGATTCCGTAGTTAATTTTTTTCCGTATGACTCATTGTTTCCTTCCCTGCCGGCAAATACGAAGTATTGATCCCACCTTCTACTTAAAATAAACGGTGGTAGATTCCTTGTAATTGTATGTTTATGGTTAATCTTATTTTAAGCACAGAGTATTGCCTTACATAAAACGTTGACTCCCTCAAGTCCATTTTGGTTTCTGTTGGAACTGAAAATAAAGTTGATTTTTAAAGTCTTAAGGAAGCCTTAGGTCATCTATTTAGCGAGCTACTTCCCACCCTGATCCTTTTCTCAATTTATTAGGCACTCGGCATAAATTTAAACAGAAAATGTTGCATTTCCGTTGCGTAAATTGAACTTAAATGTTGATGAAACTTAAACTATGAAACAAACAGCCAACTTTCACCGGACATGTGTGCCTAACTGTTTAATATGAACGACGTTGTACTAATTTTGTGTGACTGTATTTGCTCACCTATTTGTTATCGTATTAGCTGATTACTAAAATTACTGACTGAAGACTATTTTTAAAGGCCTTGAGCTTGAAACTTTTACAACGTTATTCAAACACATTTTTCTCTTTCTGTGACGACTTCTGCAACTTCAGTGTATTAAAAGAGTTCGCAAAGCATGTGAGGGCAATGTAGGCATTGTGCATTATTTCCAGGCAACGTTGTTGGCAACCATGTATTCATCTCCACAGTCACAGTTACGATGCGGTCACTGCACTGCTAACAGTTACTGAGCCTATTAGCCACCTTCCTAGTCCTGACCATGCCAGTACATGTTACACGAGCTGCTATTTATCTATTACCCGTTCTATTTTCGCCTAACAAAAATATTAATACGCTTTACCCTTTACTTATCCCAGCTAAACGAATTTGAAGCTAACCATCTTTTTGTTTATATTTTTCAATGTCCCGACAATACTAAAAATTTTAACTTTACTGGTTCCAATTTACAGACTGTCAGACTGAAAGAAAACGCGATAGCATTCCTCTGAGATTATAATTTCATTAGAAATATCTTTTGCTGGCGACGTTAGACACTATTAGCTTCAGATCACACATCTTATCACAAGCGTGAATCTACAATACTGATAAGCATATCGCAAATTACGTATTGCAACTGCACTCTGTGCGTTATTTAAGAAGCATGTTGAAGGTTTACACCGCACAAAAAAATGTCTCTTACTCAGTGCTCATCAGTGTGATTCATATATTGGCAAAAAGAGCACAGCGCTTTTGTTCTGAATGTGAAAACTATTTGTCAGCTATATGCGACATATTTTCCCGATATAGAGGTACCGTTATTGGCGTTACATTGTCATTGCTATTTTGAATGTTGAAAAAAGATAAATATTTATATAATCATGCTATGTATATAGATAGTCTGAAACAATCAATGTACCAGCAAATAAGATTCATGCTGAATCCCTCTTCTCCATAGGGCAGCTACCACATGCAAACTTATCGGACAAAATTTTAGTCACCATCTTCGAAGAGCACACTGCTCGCTGTGGAGTTTTGTGACTCTGCATTGGTGACATAACATAACACCGCAACTCTGGATGATCATACATTTTCTACCTGTTTTGCGGAGTTTGTCTTATTAGTTGTGCTGAATATTATTCTTGTAAATATATTGTCAAGTTACAAATACCGTTTCTCATTTAAGAAAGGGAATATGCATGGATTGTTAACATTTTGTATGTAGACACACCGCCCTAGTTAGAGAAAAGCTGTTGTCAAAGAGTATAGTAAACTGTAAATGCATTATCGCTGGCCGTGCGAGCGCGCCAAAAGGTAGCATTTCGGAGTCGCGAGGAGACTTGTCGTTGGCAGTGTTTATTCGCTGGTGTGGCTATGAAAAATGCCGAGATAAAAAGTCTGTTTCCGAAGTGTGGAGCAGTGAAAACTGAAATGGTTGTTTCGGCGGATGTTTAATATGGGCAAACTATGTGTACGGAATTTATTGGGCACAGTACAAATGCAGCAAGAGTAATTAACATAACATCAAGACTGTTATTGGCTATGGTATGGCAAGAAGATCAACCTGTGCCCTATTTTACGGCTAAATGAAGCCCTTTCAACAAACTAACCGCATTATAAAGTGAAGTAAGGTCTAGACCTTTTATAATTAGAAGTGTAACAGGATAACCAGCGTAGTTGGAATTTTATTGTTTAAATAACATCATTTTCGTGCATATTGTCACGTAAATAATTTTCCCAAGTCGTTATCCAAGTAGTATCCACCCTATACCTTTTTACGAACCGAGATAATCAGAAAATGAACTTAAAATGAAGTGAACGTTAATTTATTAGGTTATCGAAACATTTTTCAACTTCTGGAAAATTACATAATAATGAAATCTTTGGCTATAGTATGAATAATGCCAGAAATATAATGACAAAAGCCAGCATTAATTAATTTACTAAAAATAGAATAACTTCCATAATAAAAAAAATTGGTAGTAAAACTTTACGTAACTTGGACACAATTTCATTCTCAAAGCACAGTTTCTCATCTGTGGCTTGTGGCATAATTTGTAACTTTTATTACAAAGAAATATCAGAGTAACTGCTAGTTAAATGACAGTCCTTACCAATGAGTAAATTTAAATAATCTTTCTGCTTGCTACAATTACGACAGTCAGTACTACGGTGAGAAACGTAACAAAAAGTTTCTCTCGACAGCCAGTAAAAAATATTACTTTAATTGATCTTTGAAAATTAATATAATATGTTGTATGTGTTTGCTATTTGATTATTATCTGGCTACTTTGACTTGTGTGGTGTGAAGTACTTGAAAGTGTGCCTAAGGTACTGTTCCTACGTCATGACGCCTTACGTAAGATTGCTTACGAGTATAAAGTTCAGTTTCGATTTAATTATTCTTGTTCCGCTGAGGAACTGGCGACCGTTGGTTATTTTCATAAGATACATACTTCGAAAACAGTTTTCCAAATTTCCCACTAACTATTGTTAATTAAAAATTAGTTTACTTAACAATAATATTTACAGTTAACCGAACTTTGTTTCTAATCGTCATTGCTAAAGTGTTGAGCAGTGGTGATTCGGTTATAACTTCATCCACGTCGCTCGGTTTTGCATTATTCTTCGGAGTAGATGCCTTTTTTTCACATAGTTGGGATACAGAAAAGCCTTATTAAGTGGAGAGGTAGGATGGTTATAATAAGACATTGCAGTGGACTAGTATGTGCCAATCCGTTACATGGAATCAGCGGTGTGAATCCGACTGGACGTCTCCATGATTGGACGTGTCCATGACTACACTGTGACTGAAGCTGCCCGATTTGTTGATAGACAAACGCGTACAGTCTGACGTTGTAACACATCGAACTTTCCCAGGACCAAATGGCTAGACGCCTTCGTGCGCAGCCACACAAGGCCGCAAAACGAAGAAAGTGTCGAGTAGGAATTAACAAGCTATCAACCAGGTGACAGATTCGGGACCCTTAGATAATGACACAACCTACCGTATCCATACTTTCCCTACCAATGTGATTTCGAATCACTTGAAAATTCAATCAGTCGTGATGCACACCATTAATGAAATTTCCATGAGAAAAGAAACTTTATAATAATCATTTTTAATCCACTGCAGTCATTTTCAGAAGGGCTGACAATTGTCTCAAAATGGCAGGAAGTAAAATACCACCCAAGTTTTAAACGCGCATCTTCTGCCGTGTGGTGAGCGTAGAGATACAGTGAAAATAACCATTCAGACAGTCGGGACTGTTCCACTGTGGGGAATCTTTGTGATAAAAAGGACACGATCAGTTACCATGTCCACGTAGGGCTGGGCTATGATCGCGCTCGAGAAACGAGCGACGCGAAGGCAATTTCTCGAGAATTTCTCGGGTACGCTCGAGAAGTTGACAGTGCTGCGCTCTCTGAGAAATTGCGCAAAACTTCAGTACACGAAGCACTGAGCCGCAGCGGTCGTACTCGTCGTACGTACGTGCTCGGAAAACTTTGAAATTCTATGACTATACTACCGTTATTAATGTGTACTGAAGTATTAGTATAAGCCTCAAAAGACAAAAATCATAGAATTGTTGTTTAAAACAAAGCACAGAATTCGTATAAAAGAGAAGCTTTATTCTTACAAAATAAATTACCTTGTACATTCTGCACGTATGCATGCGTGCTTAAACGTTAAAGAGAAGTGCTATAGCCTTTTATATACAGAAACTGTGTACATGCGTTTACTTACTGAAGAAAGAAAGGAAACAAAAGTTGTTCAGCTGAAGGCATTTTTACATCCCATTGCTACACTGCCGTCGATTTTTGTTTAGAAATATTATTTTATTAACCAATTGACCTTTGAGTTCAAATTGCTCTGAGAACTATGGGACTTAACATCTGTGGTCATCAGCCCCCTAGAATTTAGAACTACTTAAACCTAACTAACCTAAGGACATCACACACATCCATGCCCAAGGCAGGATTCGAGCCTGCGACCGTAACAGTCGCGCGGTTCCGGACTGAGCGCCTAGAACCGCTAGACCACCGCGGCCGGCTGGCCTTTAGTCTGCTTCTTTGTTTGTTTATAAGTAGTCCTGTTTTCGAAAATATTCTTTCACTGGGAACAGAAGTTGCAGGTATTGCAAGATATTTTTGTGCCGCGACAGCAAGTCCTGGGTAACTGTTTTCATTTTTTTTTTTCCAGTAGTGTAAAGGATTATCCGTGCGTTGTAGGTACGGTTCTTCCAAATATCGTTCTATCTCCATGTCTATGCTATCGCAACCGCTTTTCATTAGATTTTTATTGGAAACCTTTCATCGAAAGAAGCCCATAAGGAACTACTGGCGTTTTGTACGAAATTGTTCTCATGGCTAGTGTCGTTAGCAGCCGAATGAGTAGATCGTACGGTCTCTACCACGTTTGTGCACTCTGCAATTAGGCTTGCAACGCCATGTTTTCAATGAATGGTATTCGTAAATGGTAACGTTTTGAATCTTGGGTCGAGAACTGTGGCAACGGCATGTACTTTGTTTGTTTCTATTAATCCTAGCCGGGCTATTAGTGAGTTGTGCACATGTTGCTGTAGCTGTTGCGCTGTCGTGGTAACCCACTTCCCATTGCATACGGTTATGATTAGCTGTCTGATTATTGGAATAGCTTTCGAAAGAGAGGTATAGTTTTCAGTTGAGATTTCACTTGTTACCACTTCAAATGGCTCTAGTATACATAAACATTCGCTCAAAATTCGCCACTCGTCAGCTGTGAGGTTCTCTACACTTGAATACGAAGTTGATAAACAGGTTGCAATGCATTCCTTTTGCTCCACTAAACGTTGTAGCTCATAAAACGTACTGTTGCATTGGGTTTCGGTTTCCTGAATCAATTTATGAACAGGTTTTTTCATTAGATCCTGGATCTCATGGAGTTTTTCATTAGCATTGCAACTTGTTTTAAAGTAGCTAACAGTTTTTCTGCCCTTTTCCCGCATTATGCAGAGCTCACTGTTGCTGTTCAAAGAACTTTTCACAACTAAATTGATGGTGTGTGCTAAGCAAGGCACATGTTGCATATCTATGTTGCCACTGTGAATAAGTTGTAGGGCTGCCGCCATGTTACTGGCGCTGCCAGTTGTGATGCTTACAACTTTGTTTTCAATGTTCCATTTTGAAATCACGTTATCTAACGCCTCACTAATACGTAGCGCTGTATGCTTTTCCGGGAAACGGAATGTCTCGAGAGCTAAAGCTTTCAGGCACCAATTAGTGTTAATGAAATGACCAGTTACAGCAATATATGCTTCACCATTGCGTGAGGTCCAAATATCGGTCGTTAAAGAAACACAAGTAGAGCCTTCACGGCCAAGTTTACAGCCTCTTTCTGTTTATGGTAATCGTCCTTAATCATGAGGCGCAACTATTTTCGATTTGGTATCGAGTATTGTGGGTCCAACAGTGCAACAAAACTTCGAAAACCAGTGTCCTCGGCGATTGAAAGCGGCTGAAAATCGTCTATTATCATGGCCACTAGTGCTTCATCTAGCTGTTGTTGCCGTTTACTTCCCTCTATGAAGAGATACGTACGATTTAGATTAGTGCTCCTGCAAGGCGATAGTTATGCTCGACAACTAGTCCAATAAAATTACATATCGTATCGTGCAAAAGCTAGGATAGTATACGTTTGATTTTGGGGTATGTTGTATGTTATCGGAGTACGATTAAAAAATCAATGTCTTTTAAGCTTGCCGGACCGCTTCGGACACTATCCGAACTTTTGCACGGAATTCACCTTTTGTACCATACGTACTTGGATATTTTGTCTGCCTTGCACTATTGGAAGAATGAGCCTCTGTATCCATGGATGTCGCTGTTTTATTGCTCGATAAATTGTGCTCTTTAAGATGTCTAATCCTGCCCGTTGTATTTTTTGATACATTACGGAGATTTTTACGACAAATGTTGCAAGTAACGTTATCTCCATCCTCCGTAAAGTATTGCCAGCACCATGACGTTCGTTTTCGAGTGTCCATCTTGATTTGAATAACAACTTTACTCGAATGAAACCTGCGACATACTATTTACGAGCACAGTGAGCGTGTTTGTCTAGCGGCGGCATTCAATTCGTAAAACAGCGGCGCGGCGTATGTTGTCGCAGCCAACGGGCGCGCAGCGGCACACGCCGCCGAGCCATTTCTCGTGAGCTTCTCGAGAATTGTTTGAGAACTAGAGGCTCGAGAAGTTCTCGGTGCGCTCGAGACGCCACGCCTCGCCATCCCATCACTGTGTCCACGTGGCTGGCAACGGCTCTTTTTTAAGTCGGGGGAGGGAGGGGGGGTGTAGCCAGGCAGGCCAAAAAGATCTGCTCACCACCACGTCCGCTCCATTCAGTTTGAGCTTCAGGAAGGGCCAACAACTGCAGCCTCATCACCGCCCGTGGCTGTGTCTTCCTACAGGCAGCTCTACGCAGTTCAGCTGTACATTACTACGAACAGATCATAACAATGTCGTTTGTATATGCATGTGATTTCGTTCATTCGCTACCGTTCACCAAAATCTGCCCCCATTTGTCACCGTGATGAACTTCTTCATTACGTAACGTCAGCGTAGACTGCGCTTAGATTAATACACTCCTGGAAATGGAAAAAAGAACACATTGACACCGGTGTGTCAGACACACCATACTTGCTCCGGACACTGCGAGAGGGCTGTACAAGCAACGATCACACGCACGGCACAGGGGACACACCAGGAGCCGCGGTGTTGGCCGTCGAATGGCGCTAGCTGCGCAGCATTTGTGCACCGCCGCCGTCAGTGTCAGCCAGTTTGCCGTGGCATACGGAGCTCCATCTAGTCTTTAACACTGGTAGCATGCCGCGACAGCGTGGACGTGAACCGTATGTGCAGTTGACGGACTTTGAGCGAGGGCGTATACTGTGCATGCGGGAGGTCGGGTGGACGTACCGCCGAATTGCTCAACACGTGGGGCGTGAGGTCTCCACAGTACATCGATGTTGTCGCCAGTGGTCGGCGGAAGGTGCACGTGCCCGTCGACCTGGGACCGGACCGCAGCGACGCACGGATGCACGCCAAGACCTTAGGATCCTACGCAGTACCGTAGGGGACCGCACTGCCACTTCCCAGCAAATTAGGGACACTGTTGCTCCTGGGGTATCGGCGAGGACCATTCGCAACCGTCTCCATGAAGCTGGGCTACGGTCCCGCACACCGTTAGGCCGTCTTCCGCTCATGCCCCAAGATCGTGCAGCCCACCTCCAGTGGTGTCGCAGCAGGCGTGAATCGAGGGACGAATGGAGACGTGTCGTCTTCAGCGATGAGAGTCGCTTCTGCCTTGGTGCCAATGATGGTCGTATTCGTGTTTGGCGCCGTGCAGGTGAGCGCCACAATCAGGACTGCATACGACCGAGGCACACAGGGCCAACACCCGGCACCATGGTGTGGGGAGCGATCTCCTATACTGGCCGTACACCTCTGGTAATCGTCGAGGGGACACTGAATAGTGCACGGTACATCCAAACCGTCATAGAACCCATCGTTCTACCATTCCTAGACCGGAAAGGGAACTTGCTGTTCCAACAGGACAATGCACGTCCGCATGTATTCCGTGACACCCAACGTGCTCTAGAAGGTGTAAGTCAACTACCCTAGCCAGCAAGATCTCCGGATCTGTCCCCCATTGAGCATGTTTGGGACTGGATGAAGCGTCGTCTCACGCGGTCTGCACGTCCAGCACGTACGCTGGTCCAACTGAGGCGCCAGGTGGAAATGGCATGGCAAGCCGTTCCACAGGACTACATCCAGCATCTCTACGATCGTCTCCACGGGAGAATAGCAGCCTGCATTGCTGCGAAAGGTGGATATACACTGTACTAGTGCTTACATTGTGCATGCTCTGTTGCCTGTGTCTATATGCCTGTGGTTCTGTCAGTGTGATCATGTGATGTATCTGACCCTAGGAATGTGTCAATAAAGTTTCCCCTTCCTGGGACAATGAATTCACGGTGTTCTTATTTCAATTTCCAGGAGTGTATATCGGTTTGCTCAGTTTTGGTTTCAGAATATACGAGGGGCGTTCAACAAGTAATGCAATACTTCTTTTCTGCAAGTAGGTTGGTTTTATTCAGGATTCCAGTACACCACATTATTCCCCAAACTTTTGGCCGTAAAATCCTATTTTCAACATAATCTTCGCTTAATGCGAACTGTGTAACACCGCCTCGAGCCTTGAATACAGCCTCACTTTGTCGATGAAGAGTGTCACAAATTTTTCTTCAAGTATGCCATATCCGACAGCTGATATCTCCTGGAGATGATCAATTTATTGTCCGGTGTGCTCATTACCTGTACACGTCGTTGAAGAGGGACGTGCGAAGGCCACTGAAGCTCCATGGATGTAGCCTTGAGGGAACTTCATCGCAACTTATTTCCGGTTTCCGGCAAAAGAAGCGGCACATAGGAGCCACAGATTATGCTTTCGTTTCCGTGCCTGCTCGAACTCTTTATAATGGTCTTAATTTTTTACTGACTTCGGGCACGGGTACTCCGATTACGTACCCTTGCTATAGGAGTATTTTACAATTAATCATTTATGCAGTAAATTCATTAGTTTTGCTCTGTACTAATCTCTTCTCTCTCTCTGTCTCTCTCTCTCTCTCATTGAATTATATGAAAGTGTATTAATGATATACGTAGTTAGGTTATGACATGCTCGATATGCCTGCCGTATCTGTCGATGATGTGACGCAGACGAATAGCGAACCTTTGCATGACCCTCTGATGTATTGGAACATCGATGCTGTCAAAGACCTCTTACCAAGATGCTACTCGAGGCGGGTGTAAAATGAAAGTGCGCAACGGAAAATAATAAACGCTAAAATGAAGATCTGGCCCTGTCTGACTACCCCTGAGGCAGATCTTAGGCTTTCTTAATTCTATAAATTACAATCTAAACATAAATGAATGATCAAGGCAACTAATCCTATTAAATGAAAAACGTTGTTCCTGCTTATATATTTATTGTAGATTAAGAAAAACTCTTTATATTACAAAGTTTACATTTCCTAAGTAACATTACTGATAAATTGCCCAGCTCTGCCCCTTATTATGACTGCGCGGTCTAATATCAAGAGCGCGATATGACCGACGTACCAAACACTAGAAGACACTACTTTCAAAGATGATCTACAGTGGTGTGTAACCTCAGTGGAAATAAACTAACGTGATCACAGATGGTTAGCTTTTGTAGCCCTAATAAGCCGAAGCAATTTGCGATATCACCGTATGTAATGCGTCCGGTGCGTCGAAGTGATGGTTCTCGTACTCGTCTGCGACGATGGAAGAACTCCAGCCACAAATAAACTCTTTCAAACACTCGGACGGCAAATGGCGGTCCTCTGACTAATATACTCTAATACTGTCTTCTACTCTCTGTGTTCTACAGATGAGAAATGTGAACTCCCATCCACAAGGATGGAGTTTAGATAACGTCTCAACGTAAGTATAGGCAGAGGAAGTGCTCTCAATTACTGAACGCTGCGTTCTCAACGACGACTTCCAACCCGGAGGTGAAGCCCAGAATCGTATAGGTTCGCAACAGTGCAGTGCCTCACTGTTCTAACTATAAACGCTCCTGAGAGCAAAGACAGCAAGTCCGTCTGTACCACCGTACCAACAAAGCTGCTATCGAGCGACCGTCACACACAGGCGCTCACCACGGAAAACCTCGTCTCTCCACTGCTAGCCTCCCAGCAAGGCTCGGCTCCCCACCATCGTAATTCCAAAAACGAATCATATTCCCGGAACCACGGAATATTCTCCCTCTTTACAGATTCTTCCGAACGCCGACCAACCATATTTTAGTCTTTTGTCACTCAGCGCGGAAAGTTTGCGAGGAAGTACCTATACTCATACAATGGTACGCTTCTGAGTAAAATTCCTTGGAAGTAACCCAGCCTGCGTAGTCTCCGAGGTGCCACTTCTTCGTTCCTCTCACCTACGTGCAAGATTTGCAAAGTTCGGAGGTATTACCCGGTTATCCTTCCGGCCCTACTACATCTACATCTACATCTACATCCGTACTCCGCAAGCCACCTGACGGTGTGTGGCGGAGGGTACCCTGAGTACCTCTATCGGTTCTCCCTTCTATTCCAGTCTCGTATTGTACGTGGAAAGAAGGATTGTCGGTATGCTTCTGTGTGGGCTCTAATCTCTCTGATTTTATCCTCATGGTCTCTTCGCGAGATATACGTAGGAGGGAGCAATATACTGCTTGACTCTTCGGTGAAGGTATGTTCTCGAAACTTCAACAAAAGCCCGTACCGAGCTACTGAGCGTCTCTCCTGCAGAGTCTTCCACTGGAGTTTATCTATCATCTCCGTAACGCTTTCGCAATTACTAAATGATCCTGTAACGAAGCGCGCTGCTCTCCGTTGGATCTTCTCTATCTCTTCTATCAACCCTACCTGGTGCGGATCCCACACTGCTGAGCAGTATTCAAGCATTGGGCGAACAAGCGTACTGTAACCTACTTCCTTTGTTGTCGGATTGCATTTCCTTAGGATTCTTCCAATGAATCTCAGTCTGGCATCTGCTTTACCGACGATCAACTTTATATGATCATTCCATTTTAAATCACTCCTAATGCGTACTCCCAGATAATTTATGGAATTAACTGCTTCCAGTTGCTGACCTGCTATTTTGTAGCTAAATGATAAGGGACCTATCTTTCTATGTATTCGCATCACATTACACTTCGCTACATTGAGATTCAATTGCCATTCCGTGCACCATGCGTCAATTCGCTGCAGATCCTCCTGCATTTCAGTACAATTTTCCATTGTTGCAACCTCTCGATACACCACAGCATCATCTGCAAAAAGCCTCAGTGAACTTCCGATGTCATCCACCAGGTCATTTATGTATATTGTGAATAGCAACGGTCCTATGACACTCCCCTGCGGCACACCTGAAATCACTCTTACTTCGGAAGACTTCTCTCCATTGAGAATGACGTGCTGCGTTCTGTTATCTAGGAACTCCTCAATCCAATCACACAATTGTTCTGATAGTCCGTATGCTCTTACTTTGTTCATTAAACGACTATGGGGAACTGTGTCAAACGCCTTGCGGAAGTCAAGAAACACGGCATCTACCTGTGAACCCGTGTCTAAGGCCCTCTGAGTCTCGTGGACGAATAGCGCGAGCTGGGTTTCACACGATCGTCTTTTTCGAAACCCATGCTGATTCCTACAGAGTAGATTTCTAGTCTCCAGAAAAGACATTATACTCGAACATAATACGTGTTCCAAAATTCTACAACTGATCGACGTTAGAGATATAGGTCTATAGTTCTGCACATCTGTTCGACGTCCCTTCTTGAGAACGGGGATGACCTGTGCCCTTTTCCAATCCTTTGGAACGCTTCGCTCTTCTAGAGACCTACGGTACACCGCTGCAAGAAGGGGGGCAAGTTCCTTCGCGTACTCTGTGTAAAATCGAACTGGTATCCCATCAGGACCAGCGGCCTTTCCTCTTTTGAGCGATTTTAATTTTTTCTCTATCCCTCTGTCGTCTACTTCGATATCTACCATTTTGTCAACTGTGCGACAATCTAGAGAAGGAAGCACAGTGCAGTCTTCCTCTGTGAAACAGCTTTGGAAGAAGACATTTAGTAATTCGGCCTTTAGTCTGTCATCCTCTGTTTCAGTACCATTTTGGTCACAGAGTGTTTGGACATTTTGTTTTGATCCACCTACCGCTTTGACATAGGACCAAAATTTCTTAGGATTTTCTGCCAAGTCAGTACATAGAACGTTACTTTCGAATTCATTGAAAGCCTCTCGCATAGCCCTCCTCACACTACATTTCGCTTCGCCTAATTTTTGTTTGTCTGCAAGGCTTTGGCTATGTTTATGTTTGCTGTGAAGTTCCCTTTGCTTCCGCAGCAGTTTTCTAACTCGGTTGTTGTACCACGGTGGCTCTTTTCCATCTCTTACGATCTTGCTTGGCACATACTCATCTAACGCATATTGTACCATGGTTTTGAACTTTGTCCACTGATCCTCAACACTATCTGCACTTGAGACAAAACTTTTGTGTTGAGCCGTCAGGTACTCTGTAATCTGCTTTTTGTCACTTTTGCTAAACAGAAAAATCTTCCTACCTTTTTTAATATTTCTATTTACGGCTGAAATCATCGACGCAGTAACCGCTTTATGATCGCTGATTCCCTGTTCTGCATTAACTGATTCAAATAGTTCGGGTCTGTTTGTCACCAGAAGGTCTAATATATTATCGCCACGAGTCGGTTTTCTGTTTAACTGCTCAAGGTAGTTTTCAGATAAAGCACTTAAAAATATTTCACTGGATTCTTTGTCCCTGCCACCCTTTATGAACGTTTGAGTCTCCCAGTCTATATCCGGCAAATTAAAATCTCCACCCAGAACTATAACATGGTGGGGAAATCTACTCGAAATATTTTCCAAATTATTCTTCAGGTGCTGAGCCACAACAGCTGCTGAGCCCGGGGGCCTATAGAGACATCCAATTACCATGTCTGAGCCTGCTTTAACCGTGACCTTCACCCAAATCATTTCACAATTCGAATCTCCGTCAATTTCCTTCGATACTATTGCACTTCTTATCGCTATAAACACGCCTCCCCCTTCACTGTCCAGCCTATCTCTGCGGTATACATTCCAATCAGAGTTTAGGATTTCATTACTGTTTACGTCTGGTTTCAGCCAACTTTCTGTTCCTAGTACTATATGGGCGTTGTGACCGTTTATTAATGAGAGCAGTTCTGGGACCTTTCTATAGACGCTTCTGCAGTTTACTATTAGCACATTAATATTGTTATTCCTTGTTGCATTTTGCCTACTCCTGCCTTGCCGCGTCTCAGGAGGCGTCTTGTCGGGCCTAGGGAGGGAATTCTCTAACCTAAAAAAACCCCATGTGCACTCCACACGTACTCCGCTACCCTCGTAGCCGCTTCCGGCGTGTAGTGCACGCCTGACCTATTCAGGGGGACCCTACATTTCTCCACCCGATAGCGGAGGTCGAGAAATTTGCACCCCAGCTCTCCGCAGAATCGTCTGAGCCTCTGGTTTAAGCCTTCCACTCGGCTCCAAACCAGAGGACCGCGATCGGTTCTCGGAACGATACTACAAATAGTTAGCTTTGATTCCACCCCGCGGGCGAGGCTTTCCACCTTCACCAACTCCGCCAACCGCCTGTACGAACTGAGGATGACCTCTGAACCCAGACGGCAAGAGTCATTGGTGCCGACATGAGCAACAATTTGCAGTCGGGTGCACCCAGTGCTCTCTATCGCCGCCGGTAGGGCCTCCTCCACATCTCGGATGAGACCCCCCGGCAAGCAGACAGAGTGAACACTGGCCTTCTTCCCCGACCTTTCCGCTATTTCCCTAAGGGGCTCCATCACCCGCCTAACGTTGGAGCTCCCAATAACTAATAAACCCCTCCCCCCGTGTGCCTGCTCGGACCTTGCTGAAGGAGCAGCCACATGTCCACTCACAGGCAGAGCGGGCGATGCCACACGGCCAGCCTCCACATTGAGCCTCCGCCTCGTGCGCCGCGAACGCCGCTGAACCCGCCACTCCCCTTGGGGAGAGGGTGGCCCAACCGCGCCCGGTACCCGCGAAGATGTCTCGACAGCAGGGACAGTGGCTGAAGCATCTAACACCTGGGGTGCACCATGCGACGCACCAGACTCCCCACTGCCGCTACACTCCGAGGCAGCAGCCTGAAGACGGCTGACCGCGGCCATCAACACGCTCAGCTGTTCGCGAAGAGTGGCCAGCTCCTCCTGCGTCCGTACACAGCAGCCACACATCCTAGCCATCCTAAGAAATCAATTTACTATAGAGTGTTAATCAGCTTTTAACTAGACTGCTAATTCACTAAAGGCGGTTGATTATTGACTAAACTGTGATTGCTAACCACTTCTTGTAGAAACAAGGAAAATAGCACTACCTGTCTCTGGACGGTATTGAAAACAAACACTAGCACTACGAGCACTATGGCTGACTAAAGGGACTCTCTGACTGTATTCGAAACACACACGAGATCTATGGAACACTTAATAGCACTCTACTATTAAAGCTTCCTAAAAGCAAAAACACGCAGAAGAGGAAGTGACAAGTAAGAAAAATACAGATAATACTTAAATTAAGGTAGTTCGCTGCACAGCAGACGTGAAGCAGACGGCGGTTAGGGCGACACTGATACTACAATAGCGGCCGGCCGCCTCTGTATTGTGTCTTTGCGCTGAGGTGTCCAGACTATCTATCTTGGCACTCCATGTGTGAAGCTGAACCACCACGCTTGTGTGGGTCTTCCACCCAGGGCTTGAGTTCAACCTGCCGTTTCATTTCCACTGGTGTTCCAACATCTACTAAAGACACTCCGTCACCTTTCATACACTAAGCGTTAACAATTATTTACAAGTCGTACATGACAATGTCAGTCTCCTTTATATATTCATAAATACGATTCACAAGCTATCACATGATACAGCAAAGTATGTGGATGGGTGCTTGTAAGATGCGAAATTATAGCCACCTTACATCTTGAATGGCTGTTTACAGCTCAGCAATGGTTTTGGGGTTACTGCTGTACACCTTGTCGTTAATATAGCCACACAAAAAGGAATCGCATGGGTTCAGATCAGGAGAAAATGGCGGCCAATAAGGTCCATGCCAGAGGCCTCTGAGTACTCCAGAGCTAGAATGCGGTCCCAAAAGTGCTCTTCCAGGACATCAGACACATTCCTGTTTCGTTGAGGTCGACCTTCGTCTTGCATAAACAACGTCTTGTCGAAATCAGGGTCACTTGGATAATGGGGTGAAATTATCTTCCAAAACCTTCAAGCACCGTTTGGTAGTCACCGTGCCATTAAGAAATGTAGCACCGATTATTCTGTGACTGGACATTGCAACCCACACAGTCACCAGTTGATGGCGAAAACTTCTCGATCGGGAAATGTGGATTCTCAGTCCCTCAAATGCGCCAATTTTGCTCACTGACGAACCAATCCAAATGAAAGTCGGCTTCGTCGCTAAACCACACCATAGAGCGCATACTAATTCCTATCATGCACAGAGGCCACTCGTGCAGTTTGATCGTCCTAACGCAAATCTTGAGATCAAAAGTATCCACACACCTATTGGTGGGCATTAAAATGGGGAGGGAGGGGGGGTGCTCTCTTCACCTTTATGATGGCTTAGAGAACGTAGCGATATTAGAGTCTGGAGTGATGTCGGTGTGCTCACTCATCCCAAAGATAGTCGATCGAGTTCATCTCGGGACTCAGGACTCAGGACAGCCCAGTCCCTTTCGGAATTTCACTGTCCACAAACCAGTGCCTCGTAGATGCTGCTTTATGACAGGGTACATTGTCACGCTGTACAAGAATTGACTCCGAAGTGTTTCTCTATTGTATAAAGTATCATTGCTGCAACATGTGTTCATATCCTTCCACATTTAGTCCTTGTATTGGCGCAATAAGGGAACCTAACCATAACTATTAAAAACAGCTGCGTATAGTAACACCACCTCTCTGTATTTAAGTGTTGGCATTAAACATGCCGGCAGGTAACATTCGCCAAGTATTTGCTAAACTCAAACTGTTCCATCGGATTGTCACAGGGTGTGGCACGATTAATCGGTTCCAGTCATCCACAGTGCAGTGGTGTCACCCTTACAGTACCTCAAACGTTGCTTAGCATTCACTACAGAAATTGATAGCTCACGAGGAGCTGCTCTACCATTTTGTTAACCAACTCCGAACAGTCATTGTGCTAACTGGACTGCAGGTACGGTAGCGCTTTGGAGCTCACGACGGATTCCTTCCGCTTCTCACGATTCATTCCTTCCGCTTATTCCATGCGACTTTTTACAACCACCCTCCCCAATGCTCGACAGTGCCTGTTCGTCAGTACATGAGATCAGTCTGATCTTGGTTTAGTTGTGATTGTTCCTTCACAACCACAGTAGATTTATACAGCTTTAGGAGGGTCGAAATGTGTCTGATGGGCGTATTACTCAGGTCACATCCAATGCCTAGGCCACGTTACGAGCCACTGAGCTATTCTGACCGAACTATTCTGCTTCTCTACGGACAACATAATAATCCCTGCCTCCTTTTATTCTCGCCGGCCTTCTTTTATATTGGCGTGTCAGCTTCTCTCGAGAGTTAGTCGCCTATTCCACATTAAATAGGAGTGTCCAGATACACACCTATTGACCACTCAGTAGCCCCTACTGATCTCGTATCATGGAAACCAGAATGCAACATCTGGCCTTCAAATCCCAAGAACTAGGTTTCCACATTCTCTCGCTCGCTACTCTCAAACTATTAGACCTAAAGAAAAAAACGGAACAAGAATTATTTGTAGGAAACTTAACGCAATTAACTTTTGTACTAAAGGATCACATAAGTAATTATTTAATTAACTATGTGAAGCTATGAGTTACGGTTCGCAGGTTAAGCACTAATATTAGTCAAACGGATTTGGAGAGGAGGAACTATGTAGCACTTCCGGTAATATTCCAGTGGGAATGGATAGGAATTTTATAATGTGTAGAGCCAAAACGCACACAGTACTCCCTTCCTGTTGTGAGGTCAATTAAAATCATTCCATATCAAGTGTCGATTTTCTACTTATTTGTGCCATATTACAGTCGCGTCTAGTTTCACCAACAGGTGAGCCTCCTCCTTTTCCGTGTGTTCCTTGGTCGTTTGCTACAAATAATTTTCTACTTCTTTCCTATTTAAATTGTGCAGTGTCCACAGCAGGATGAAATTTATAAAAAGATAAATTACTGGGTTATCAGTGATTTGTATGCTTCACTTTCTGCACCTCTTTGATAGTCTGGTGATTATGCTTCCATCTTCGCCAAATCCTTGAAATTTTTTGGTGTACCGTTGGAGACTGAAATGACTGAGATCGCTAATGGGGTAAATTAGACAGGAAGCTCTATGATAAGGACGTCTACGTAGTCGAAATTTGGTACTATTGCAGGTATGTTATAGAGACGATATCATCTTCGCGTGCTGAAGGCTAAGCCTTCACGCTTCAACCAATTTCTTTCCTTCGCTTCCTTTTTTTGTGACCTAACTGTTCTTCTATCCATAAATTATTTTCAGATCTTCCAGAAATGGGATCTGGCGATACCTTTAATTTCTTTGTACCTTGTATGATGCTTTTTAAAAATGTGGCACTGTAGTGCAATGTCTGCCATCGCGCATCACCGAGTGTTTAACGCGGGTTAGCGCAGCGTTTGAGATGTGAATTTCCGACTCAATTATCAGCTGTCTAGTGCAAAATTGAACACAGTAACCCCAGCAAAACAATTACGACTATAATTTTTACTATTACAAGGTGGTCTCCATAGCGCGCTAAAACACTAACTTTGTTTTTAATTTTAAATTTTAGGGGAGGTGAGCCGCTAAGCTGTGCTTCAACGCGGCTCTGCCTGAGTGAGACACCAAAAGCTATGGATAATGGTTTTTTATGTCAACAGCGCAAAATGTACCTCATTCTCCGTATCGTAGATTTTAAAATCTACGCTGAGTGCATTAGTTTGTTAAAACGTACGTTGCTTCTGTATACCGTCGAGGTTGTTCTGGGACTGTGCAGGGTTTTGTGCTTTCCACCCGTGTTACATTATGATAAACACTACGTTTCCGTAACTCAGCCAGTATTCAACTATCATGTTGCCTCCTGTTAATTAATAGTCTGCACGCTGTCTCGCTGCATTTGTAATACGTGTTTAATTATACGTTACATGCCTAACTTTGTTGCCATCTGTTAGTTGGGCGCGTATTGTGTGTTATGCATTTGCTTTTATTTCCATGAAACACGTGCCGTTTGGCATATCGCTAGGTCTACGACATTTTTTCACGATCTGTTAAATACAATTATTATCTCCGTTATTAACAATGAAAGAGATCGAGCAAACTAATTTACGTACGCTTCATACTGAGATGTTATTCCTAGCTGGACTGGAAATTTAGTTCGTTGGAATGCGATAGTTGTCCAAATTAATTGTCCTAACAAACATGTTTTTGATTTGCAATGAAATTGCCTTTTTAGATATAATTTCTTCAGAATTTTAAATCGAATGCTATATTCATCAACTACTGATAGCTTAGAAAATTTAAAAAGGGAGATGGATAGGTTAAAGTTAGATATAGTGGGAATTAGTGAGGTTCGGTGGCAGGAGGAACAAGACTTCTGGTCAGGTGACTATAGGGTTATAAACACAAAATCAAATAGGGGTAATGCAGGAGTAGGTTTAATAATGAATAGGAAAATAGGAATGCGGGTAAGCTACTACAAACAGCATAGTGAACGCATTATTGTGGCCAAGATAGATACAAAGCCCACAACTACTACAGTAGTACAAGTTTATATGCCAACTAGCACTGCAGATGACGACGAAATTTAAGAAATGTATGATGAAATAAAAGAAATTATTCAGATAGTGACGGGAGACGAAAATTTAATAGTCATGGGTGACTGGAATTCAAGTGTAGGAAAAGGGAGAGAAGGAAACGTAGTAGGTGAATATGGATTGGGGCTAAGAAATGAAAGAGGAAGTCGTCTGGTAGAATTTTGTACAGAGCACAACTTAATCATAGCTAACACTTGGTTTAAGAACCATGAAAGAAGGTTGTGTACATGAAAGAACCCTGTTGATACTAAAAGGTATCAGATAGAATATATAATGCTAAGACAGAGATTTAGGAACCAGGTTTTAAATTGTAAGACATTTCCAGGGGCAGATGTGGACTCTGACCACAATCTATTGGTTATGACTTGTAGATTAAAACTGAAGAAACTGCAAAAAGGTGGGAATTTAAGGGGATGGGACCTGGATAAACTGAAAGAACCAGTGGTTGTACAGAGTTTCAGGGAGAGCATAAGGGAACAATTGACAGGAATGGGGGAAAGAAATATGGTAGAAGAAGAATGGGTAGCTTTGAGGGATGAAGTAGTGAAGGCAGCAGAGGATCAAGTAGGTAAAAAGACGAGGGCTAATAGAAATACTTGGGTAACAGAAGATATATTGAATTTAATTAATGACAGGAAAAAATATAAAAATGCAGTAAATGAAGCAGTCAAAAGGGAATACAAACGTCTCAAAAGTGAGATCGACAGGAAGTGCAAAATGGCTAAGCAGGGATGGTTAGAGGACAAATGTAAGGATGTAGAGGCTTACCTCACTAGAGGTAAGATAGATACTGCCTACAGGAAAATTAAAGAGGCCTTTGGAGATAATAGAACCACTTGTATGAACATCAAGAGCTCAGATGGAAACCCAATTCTAAGCAAAGAAGGGAAAGAAGAAAGGTGGAAGGAGTATATGGAGGGTCTATACAAGGGCGATGTACTTGAGGACAATATTATGGAAATGGAAGAGGATGTAGATGAAGATGAAATGGGAGATACGATACTGCGTGAAGAGTTTGACAGAGCACTGAAAGATTGAGTCGAAGCAAGGCCCTGGGAGTAGACAACATTCCATTAGAACTAGTTACAGCCTTGGGAGAGCCAGTCCTGACAAAACTCTACCATCTGGTGAGCAATATGTATGAGACAGGCGAAATACCCTCAGACTTCAAGAAGAATATAATAATTCCAATCACAAAGAAAGCAGGTGTTGACAGATGTGACAATTACCGAACAATCCGTTTAATTAGCCACAGCTGCAAAATACTAACACGATTTCATTACAGACGAATGAAAAAACTGGTAGAAGCCGACCTCGGGGAAGATCAGTGTCTAAAAAGGTATGTAAGAACGAGAGTTAGCTTGCTGTGTGTCATGTTCATCAGAGGTTTAGTGATGTGTCACCTATGTCAGTTTGTGCAATAAAAATACATTGAAAGCATAAAAGACATACCTGTTCTTTAAATCGCGTAACATGCTGAAAGGACCTAAAATATGACTTCATTTCTCGGGAAGAACTCGAGGACAATGAGCGGATCTCAGGTTAAATATCTTTAAATGCACCACCCATATAGACCATTCTCATTTCGTCGAGATTAAAATTGAAGCAAGTTTATATCATTCGAACTGTAGCAAGGTTGCATACATTCATTTTCATTTAAAGGAGAAGACTTTACGTCACGGTGTGGTTCGAGTATTATGAACGAATCTGTAGTGTCGTCACATTGTGGTATAACTGAATGGTACTGGATGAAGTACTAATGCTGTTTTAAGTTTCAGGTTCGCTGGACATACAAAACCAAGAAAGTGACATTAAAATGGGAGCCTATAATCAAAATTTGAGAGTGTGAAACGAAGTGCTGGATCAAAACTAAGTGGACAGATATTATATTTTGGAATTAGAAATGGGGCATGAGACGATCAACATTGTGGACTGCACAACAAGTAAGGTAAGTACTTCTAAAATTAATACTATCTACTATGCACAGTGTAGTGATGTTGCAAACCGTTTTTAAAATAAGTTTTGGTCAGAAACCGAGAAAGCAAGAATAAAAAGTGAATTCCAAACAGGGCCTAATTTTAGGGAAGGCAGAGGTCGAATGAAGAATTTCTGTGAGCAGGGGTTAACAACATTAATACATTTAGGTAAACCATTTGATGAACTGACCGAGACTGATGCCTTAAAGAAGAGATTACGAAATGAAGTTCAGTGGGGATTGTTATATGGACCTGGTGATTCAGTTGATCAGTTTTCGAAGTTTATAGATAACTTAGCGGTATGAGAATTATTATGAAGAAAGATATAGAAGAAAAGAAACAGGAAAGTACAAGAATTATTATCAAGATAACAATAATAGGAGGAAAAACTATTGGAATGGCAGAAATAGAAATGATAATGGGGATCATGAATGGGGGCGGAGTAGACAGTGGGATAATAGGTAACAGAAAGTTGGAAAATAGAGATTAACTTTATTGGGAGCCTGTCAGCTTGCAGTGAATCGAAATCACGCTAATGGTTATCGGAAAAGTAAGGAAAGAGATAATTTACAAAGGAGATTTCACTGTAAGACTAGCAGGGGAAAATGCCAGGTTAGTAGAACAAATTTCAACACTGAATTGTGGGGAAGCATATAAGGTGACACGAAAGATGAGAAAGAAGGGAATCAGAACAGAGAAATAAAACTGGATGAAGCTGTTTTGACAAACTTTTTGATGATCCAGGCCAATCTCTATCTACAGAAGAGAACGAGATCAATAATTCTGATGACTATCTGGTTATGAGAGTAATGGAGAATGAAAATGTAGAAGGGAATGTGAACACATTGTTGCTGAGGTTGATGGTGGTGAAACTGAGAATCATGTACTGGGTCAGAAGAAAACAGGACAGGTACAATTTTGAGGAGAACATTGAGATTATTAGTGACTCTTATACGGAGGGTAAGGAAGAAATAAAGACAGGTGTTTATGTTCTGAGTAGCAGTGTTAATATTAAGGATTATGATTATGAATGGAAAGATGTTTTATTTTGAGATAAATTATATGGGATGATTTACATATGGGTGAAAAAGGAGAAAATAGTGAAAAACCATGCTAGGAACACAGTTATACGTGGCAGTGAAGAGCAGGACAATGTTGGGGAATTACATGATAATCAGCTCATACCTGTATACATCAGTGAAACAGTGTCCACTTTTGATAATGTAAAAAGACAAGATAAACTCATTGCAGAGGAAATACTGAATGTACCACAGGAGCAACATAATGATATAGAAAATGGTAATCAACTGCAAAGTGCTCTGATGGGGGGTTTATTCAAAAGCAAATAATGAATTAACAGATAGTAATGTAGCTTTGGGGGCTTTACAGCTGTTATTAGGCCTAGATACACCAATGCATTCTCCACAACGCATATTACCAAGGTTGGGAGTACTTTATGCCTATAAAAAAATTAAAAGAACAAAATTCGTAAGTTGTTATGGCCCTGAAGATGGAAATATTCAATACAACATTCATGGGTGAAGTACCATCTGCTATGGAGACTTAAATTTATGGCTTAAGTTTAGACGGAAAATTTAAATCATACATTGAATCTGGTAGAAGAACTCATTAAGAGCAGTAGATATTTGTTTTCAAAATTTTAAAACATGAAGCAACTAACTAGATTACAGTATTGTCAAGAGGTGGCCATGAAGTACACCAGCCCCTTAGTCTTTGTACGGCAAGGATTATAAGAGAGGACTGTAATTTAAAGAAATAGAAAGCAATTTTTTGGAGGAAGATGATAATATAAAGATGAAAGTCATGTGCAAGGAAGCCCATACATTTGTGTGCAAACAAGTAATTTGAAAGAGAATTGGTTAATTTCACTAGAATAGCTATAAATGGAATTGAGACAAGATCTTTGGTTGACGAGTTATGCTTATTCTAAGCTCAGGTAAAGATAAGTGTTTTTTGTGTAATGACTATTAATTAAGGCAATACTTTATGATAAATAAGTGATTTAATACCTATTGTAAGCCATGTATTGAAGGTGTCATTTTTATTTGCGTAATTTTCGGAAAAAGAAAACATTTTATAGACACGACATTTGGCATAAGTTTTGTTTACATTATTGTATACTGTCAGTTACCGGATTAGATTAGATTAATACTTGTTCCATAGATCATGAATACGACACTTCGTAATGATGTGGAACGTGTCAGGTTAATAAAAGATGTCTGTACAAGAAATTACATTACACAAAATATTGCTTGACACTAATGATTAAGTGTTTTTTTTTTACTTAGTTTATATCTAAAAATTCAGCCAATGAGTAGAAGGAGTTGTCATCTAGAAATTCTTTTAATTTATTTTTAAATGTTAGTTGGCTATCTGTCAGGCTTTTGATGCTGTTTGGTAGGTGCCCAAAGACTTTTGTGGCAGCATAATTTACCCCTTTCTGTGCCAAAGTCAGATTTAACCCTGCATAGTGAAGATCATCCTTTCTCCTGGTGTTATAGGTATGCACACTGCTATTACTTTGGGTTGGATTATTATCAACAAATTTCATAAGGGAATATATATACTGTGAGGTTACTGTGAGGATCCCTAGATCCTTAAATAGATGTCTGCAGGATGACTGTGGGTGGGCTCTAGCAATTATTCTGATTACACGTTTTTGTGCAATGAATACTTTTCTACTCAACGATGAATTACCCCAGAATATGATGCCATACGAAAGCAGTGAATGAAAGTAGGCATAGTAAGCTAATTTACTGAGATTCTTATCACCAAAATTTGCAATAACCCTAATAGCATACGTAGCTGAACTCAGACGTTTCAGCAGACCATCAATGTGTTGCTTCCAGTTTAACCTCTCATCAATGGACACACCTAAAAATTTTGAAAATTCTACCTTAGCTACAGACTTCTGTTCAAATTCTATATTTATTACTGGAGTTGTTCCATTTACTGTACGGAACTGTATATACTGTGTTTTATCAAAATTTAAAGAGAGTCCGTTTGCTGAGAACCACTTAATAATTTTGTGAAAAACATCATTTACAATTACATCACTTAGTTCTTGGTTTTTGGATGTTATTACTATACTTGTATCATCAGCAAAAAGAACTAACTTTGCATCTTCATCAATGTGGAATGGTAAGTCATTAATTTACAATTACATCACTTAGTTCTTGGTTTTTGGATGTTATTACTATACTTGTATCATCAGCAAAAAGAACTAACTTTGCATCTTCATCAATGTGGAATGGTAAGTCATTAATGTATATCAAGAACAGTAAAGGATCTAAGACCGAACCCTGTGGGACCCCGTGCTTGAGAGCACCCCAGTTTGAGGAATCAGCTGTTGTTTTAACATTACACGAACCACTTATTTCAACTTTCTGCATTCTTCCAGTTAAGTATGAATTAAACCATTTGTGCACTACCCCACTCAAACCATAATGATTGTTTTCTTATTACACCAAGATATTAGAGGCTTGAGTAATAAGATAGAAGAACTTTTTGCTTGCTCGCGCAATTTGGAGGAAAAGATAGACATCCTGTGTCTGTCTGAGCACCACATCACCACTAGGTTAGGTAAGTTACATATAAAAGATTACAGTCTAGCAGCTTACTCAAGTAGAACTTATATGGGCATAGGAGGAGTTCTTGCATTTAAGACAGTACACAAGCTCAAAAGCATTGACACAAGTAGACTCTGTAGTGATCAGCACATAGAAGTGTGTGTTTGTTAATTAATGCTGAAAAACAGTTCACTTTTAATTTTAATAGTATATAGATTCCCAATGGGAAATTTTGAATTATTTATGAGGTACCTGGATTCCTTTCCTGTCTGTCAGACATCAGAAAGCAGTTAATAGTCTGTGGTGACTTCAGTGTGGATTTCCTAAAGGATTCTGATTGGAAAAATGATCTGGAAACCTTATTTGGAACCTACATTTTTCTATCAGTAGTTATGTTTCCAACAAGTGTGGATAAAGACAGTAGGTTCCTAATTGGTAAAGGTTTCTTTGATGAGACACAAAACAAGAAAGTAACTGTTTATCAAGTAACAAATGATCTCTCTGATCACAATGCACAGTTAATCAGGATAAAAGACATAGTGTCTTAATGTGTGTATACACCTCAGTCGAAGTCACAATAATTAATGACTACAGGGCAGATGTTCTTAAGAGTAGCTTACATGAAACAACGTGGGATCAGATTTATAAAGAACAAATGCCAATATAAAATTTAATATACTCCATGATAAACTCATATGAGTTTGTAAAAATAGCTTTCGACATAAACTAATCAGATGGGACAGTAAACAGGTATATGAAAAACCATGGATCACTAAGGGGATTAAAGTATCTTGTGAAAGGTAAAGGGAAATGTATCTTTTGGCAAGAACAAGTAGTGACCCTGCATTAGTTGCTCACTACAAAAACTACTCAAAATTACTAAGAAAGGTTATTGAAAAATCAAGAAACATGCAGATACTGTCAGAAATTAGTAAGTCTGACAACAGAGTTAAGGCAATATGGAACACAGTGAAGCAAGAGACGGGACAATCAAACACAGACGAGGATAACATTATTATTGAATTGAATGGGAGGGTTATAAATGACAAGTCAGAGGTAGCAAATGTATTTAATAATTTCTGAAACATAGTAGAAAACATAGGGACCATGAATGCACCAGCAACTTCTACTTCTGAAATTAAGAGGGTCATACATTCTCTCAGGAATAAAAGATCTTCTGGTTTTTATGGTGTTTCCAATAGAGTACTAAAGATTATATACCATATAATAAGTCCAGTATTGTCTGAAATACGTAATGCATCACTAACTCAAGGTATTTTTCCAGAAAGACTAAAATACGCCATTGTTAAGCCCCTTTTTAAGAAAGCTGATAAGACAGGCATCAGTAACTACCAACCTATTTAACTGCTGACATCACTTTCCAAAATATTTGAGAAGGTGATGTATTCTAGAATAATATCTCACATTGGCAACAATAACATCCTCAGCAAATCACAGTTTGGGTTTCAGAAGTTCTACTAAGAATGTCATTTACATGTTCTCACACCAGATATTACTAGCATTAAATAACAAAATAGCACCAGTAGGCATTTTCAGTAACCTATCCAAGGCATTTCACCGTGTGAATCATAGAATGCTCCTAGATAAATTGAAGTTTTATGGGACTGATGATATAGCCAACCAATGGATCATGTCATATCTAACCAAAAGAATGCAGAAAGTCATTCTTAGTAGTACTTCAACCAACAGAATCGAAGGACGCATTTCTGACTAGGAAGAAATCATGTATGGGATTCCCCAAGGCTCAGTCTTAGGTCCACTACTGTTTCTCATATATGTAAATGATCTACCATGTAATGTACAACAAACAGAATTAGTTCTTTTTGCAGATGACACCAAAGTCGTAATCACTCCCAGTAAACATACAGAATTGGAAGAAATGGTGAACAATGTTCTCAAAGGAATCATTGACTGGCTTCCTGCAAATGGCCTCACTCTGAATTTCACAGAGACACATCATATTAGTTTCCGCCTCTAGGGGTTCTTCACCAGAGATAAGTGTAATACATGGTGATGAAATAACACATAGGGCGAAACTTCAAATTTCTTAGGTTTCCTAATTGATGAGAATTTAAATTTTAAGAAACACAATTTGGAACTCCTAAAACAACTGTGTTCAGCCACATTTGCCCTTAGAATCATAGCAAATTTGTGGGAGTGAGAAATCAGTAAGTTGCTGTGAGCAACTAAATTTTCTTGGCCGCATATAAATGAAGCAGGAATTTTGCCTGACAGTGACGAGATTTTAGTCATAGCAAACTTTTATAAAACCAAAATCAAAGAAAGAATTAAGGTTATTTTTTGGGTAAGCCAATTTTTACAGAAAATATATAAAAACATGGGCGCTGAATGCATCATGTTTGAACCACCTCTTAAAGAAAGGTACTATATAGGAGTGGAGTAAGGAATGCCAGGTAGCTCTTGATAAGATAAAAGAATAGTTTTTTAAAAAATGGTGTACTACACAGAGCTGATCTTTCATTACCAGACAGTGGAAATTTTGGTTAGGAGTCCATCTCTTAATGGGGAAATAGACGCTGTGATTAGAGTCGTGCTTGGGTAGTTCAGATGGTGGAGCACTTGTCCACTAAAGGCAATGGTCCCGGCTTTGAGTCTTGGTCCTGGTCTGGCAGGAAGTTTCATATCAGCGCACACTCTCCTGCAGAGTAAAAATTTCATTCTGGAATGATTCCGTTGGCTTTGAAAGTACGACATTTCAAAAACAGGAAAAGAATTACGTAATTACTGAGAAAGAACGTATGGCCATTGTATGGGGATCTATGAGATTTAGAAATTATTCACTTGGACACAAATTCTTCATCTGATTACAAAGCTCTATTTTATATCCAAGGGTGTAAATTATGCCATAGTAAAATTGCAAACAGGGAAGCCGGTTTACAAGTTTCTTTACAGTGAACTATTTAAAAAGAAAATGGGACATAATTGGAAGTGTTTTGTCTAGGTTACCTATGGGGGTGAAGAACAGAAAGATATTGGAGATGCTGAGAGAAGTTTCAAAATTATGTACATAGAAGGAGCAAAGGATGGGAAAGAGACCAGAAAAATTTGTAACCATTTTCGAAATCATCAGCATCATGATCAAAAGTGGTAACTAGTGAAAAGCTATTTAGGAAGGAAGGGGTATGATAAACTCTAACATTATTATGAGGTATATAGCGGAATTTTGTTTCAAAGACGTAGTCCAGACAGTGACATGTGGAAAGTTCGTTGATGAGAGCAACATACTGACACACTTATAAAACCACACAGGAAAGTTTGAGGCATTGTGTGTCACTAAAAACTGCTCAGAAGATTCAGGAAAATGTATATTTTTACAACAATGCTAGGGGAGTTAAAATGTGTCTCGCTACTTGTGATAGGTGTCACGTAAAAGTCTGCAGTCAACCATGTAAGGGATGTTTGAGGACTATTAATTCAAAATGGCCGATGGACATGATAGGAGCTGCTTGTTTGTTTGAATATCGAAAGCAAAATGGCGGGAAAACTGTATATCTGTCATGGTCAGTTTATTTTCTAAGTTTATAAACCTGTGTCCTTTAAAGCAAGCACCAAGTAAGATAATCGTATCATATATTACTGAAGAGTATCTTCAAAATTTTGGTGTGTGTAAGACAATTATTTCTGATAATGGGAGTCAATTTACTTTAAAACCACGCATCACCAGAGTGATGTACAATTTTTCAGCCAGGGTGCGTGGCATGATTATGAGAGTGTTCCTGCTGGCAAACGAAATCGCACTCTGGGCCATAACTCCTGGTGCAGTTCCAGTGGACTAGCACGAAGACAGGTTGGTTGAAGACAGGTTGGTTGCAGACCCTCAACTGGTGTCCTTCAAACCAACACACGGCCATCACTGGGACCAAGACGGAACCGGCTTTCATCAGAAAACACAACACGTCTTCACACTATCCTCTAATGAGCTTTCGTTTGACACCAATGAAGTCGCAAATGGCGGTGGTTTGGTGTAAGTAGAATGAGAGCTGCAAGGTGTCTGGTTTGGAACTGTCCTTGAAGTAACCTGTTTTTAACAGTTCGTTGCGGCGCTGTGGCGCCAGCTGATGCTGAAATTTCTGCTGAAGAAGCAACACGATGAGCCAGAGCCACACTCCGAACACGGCGGTCTTCCCTCCCGGTAGTGCCCAGTGACTGTCCAAAGCGCGGTCTTCTTGCAACTGTACATTCTCGTGACCAACGATGCCAGCACTCATGTACAGTGGCTACATTCCTCCTAAGCCTTTCTGAAATATCGTAGAAGGAACATACAGCTGCGTAGTCCTATTACACGACCTCGTTCAGTTACTCTGTTACGTAAATAATACAGCCATCGCAACTGTAACAAAATGATTCGAGGACAGAGAGCGAATTTCAGTGCAAGACTTGGATACACTTCATAACTGTTATAAAAATGGCTGCTACTCTCAAACATCTCCTGAACTAAGCTGTTTGTATATCACCCAAATAACTGTCAAACTTACAATTATGGAAATATGATACTGCCTTGAGCAAGCACAAGTTTTTCTTGTTTAACGCCCAGACATGTTGCAGTGAAGTTTCACTATCGTCAGTGAGTTCATTTATTCTCTGTTGAATAACATTTACAGCATGTGCATGATAACACGTAAAATTTTGAGACTGTGGTATCTACCTTAATAAAAGCTTTATATATAAAAAATACAGCTTAGTATCACACACTGATGATTATGTAACCGTCTGACACTTTAGTGTAGCTATATTTACTGAAATGTTAGACCTAAATCGAAACTATTGCTTTTTCCCGCTTGTTACCGCTTGTTGGCAGCAGAATATAAAATAATGAGAGTACTATAATTTCACATTAGCAAATTAGGTAAAAATCAACAGTGTCGTTTTAGGCCAAGCAGCTTGGTAAATATACGTAACATAATATTGAGAAACCGTGATTAACAGTGGATGATAACTAGAAGAATCTAGGATGTGTATTTTTTCTGATAATAATTTTATAAATGTAAATATTGCAATCGCAAATCTGCGTGTGTTTTCATGGAACATTTCTATACGTGTTATTAGACAGAGAGTAAATGAACACACTGGCGATGTTGAAACTTCATCGGAACGTGTTTGGGTGTTTCACAAGAAGAATTTGTGTTTGGTCAAGGCAGAGCTGTTTTTACATAATTATATATTAGGAAACGAACGTGGACAAGAAAAAGCTTCAACTACAAGGCGAATATAGTCTGGCAGCCAAACAAGAGGATCTATCCTAAATAACTGAGTGTTTTGCCAGACCGCTCATTACAGCAGAAACACCTCGAGGGTGTTAGCCATCAGTTTAAAATTAGAAAGAACTACGTTAGGAAACTTGCTGGGACAACATGAGGGGCCCAAGGAAAAACCATTCGCACAACATCAACTGCTGTTTTCTATTAAACTATGGGATGTTGGGTGTCGTGAAATCTCCGACCCTGGGCTTCGCGACCAGTGCCGTCAGATTGTTGATTCCGACCACAGATATTTTAGTCGCCGGTTTTCCGACTGTCAAAGGAAGCCCCCAACAGTGCGGAAAACTGTATCGACCTTACTGTACTAAGAACATCCCTTCATATTTTATCCAGGCTTATGAGAGTCTATGCACATAGTATACAGGCAAGTTTAAATGTTTATTTTATTTCTACATTTTTATTTTTTTAAATTCTTACTTTTTATTCTTTCTACAACGTTACTGCAGCATGTCATTAAACTGCCTCTCTTATTTTATGAACGTTAATTTTTCACTCAATCTTTTTGTTGGAAAGTCAGACATTTTAAATCACCCAAGACCTGAGTCGTTATATTGTAAGAGGTCCATAATTAAAGAATTTGTTGCTAGCGCACTCGAGCTGATGTAATTCCGATGTATTGCTCACGCGCTGCCTGCGATATGTAAGCTAGAAGAGAATCTGAGACCAAAGAGCAGTATTGACTGCAGTAAGAACTGTGTAGCAGTAGCAGTAAGTTGTTGCTAGCGAGTAGTCGTGTCTGATGTATTGTGTTGGCTGGGTCGGTCGTGTGCAGCGATGGCAGAGTCTGAGCGTTGTAGGATAAGGTAAAAGCAGCCTCGCGCATGTGTAGTATTGTTACATCAAGTCCCATGTAAATGTTTTTAAAAAAAATCTGTTAATAATAATATTTCTCATAAAAAGTACCTTTTGACATTAATCTCAATTTAAAGAATTCACTAATTTCTCCAATCCTTGGCCATCCCGATTATTGAAAAGAAAATTCAGTTCTTTCCTTTTATATAAGACAAATCTATCGGCCAGCATTGCACTTAGCTACGCCAGGAAAATTGCTTATAGGAGCAGATATATACGCGTTATCCGGCGATCTAGTCAAGGTAAGATTTTTCAGTTTATTCAGAATGATGTATCAGGGCCACAGCGCAGCATTGCTGACGTCCAAAATTTACCAGGTTAAATTGACTGTCAATTATTGAAAGGTTATAAGTGACCCACATTTTTTTTATTGAGGGATTAGTAACATTTTATTATTGATATGTTACGCAATTCTCCTGTTGGTAGGTTATACTGAATGTGAACGACATAATTATATTTTTTTACTGTTGAGAGGTTTAGGAATTTTTCTGTTTTGAGGGTACACTAAATGAGAATATTAATGAAAATATTTTATTTTGTGGGCAGGTTACACTTGTCGACAACCGGCCAGGATCGTATTTTTGTGATTTTCTGAGAGGTAGTCAGCTATATATCTGCTCTTATTTACTTAATATTAAAAGTAGTTTGCATTTGGCGCAACGCATTTACTAATTTGTCACTTTTTCTTTCACAGGTCATCGGCAATTTATTGCTCTTTGTTGTAACTGTAATTGTTCCATTTTTGCTTTGTCTTTGTTTGATTTTGTGCTTAACTTTGAGTTGTGAAAATGCCGCGAAAAACTGCTAACAGTACATCGCGAGTCATAATGGGTGAAAAAGCCGACTTCATTAATTTGACTGATAATACTAGCGACACTTAGTGTCTTGATGATAATCGTCCAGTTACAATCAGTGCGTACCGACCACCAGTAATGATTATAATCTAAATGATGAGCAAACAAATTCAGTTGTGTCCAATGTAAATTTAACGACAATTGATGACGCGGCACTTTCCGTTACAATGAACGCTGTCTAGTTTGACACGCCTGATTTGCAAAATTTACGTAGCGAACAGATAATTGTTTCTAACGAAGGTGACCAATATACACAAGGCACGTCAGATTTATTTGATTCCGCTGTAGTGACCAACAGAGCACATCCGATTAGCAAACCTTTTTGTGAATCAGACAATGACGTAATGGTTACACAAAATGCGACAAATGCCGATACACCAACACACAGCATAGAAAATAGAGTCGCTAATTTTGGCATGGATCAAGTTATGGCAGTATTGCTACAACTTAATGAAAATCTCAAACAGCCGAAGAAAGAACAAGACAACAATTGCAAACAACTTAATGAAAAACTAGACAACAATTCCAAACAGTCGAATGAAAAAGAAGACAGCAATTACAAACAACTTAATGGAAAACTAGACAACAATTCCAAACAACTTAGTGAACAGATTACAGCCGTTGCCGTGCAATGTCATGATACTAAAGAACAATTACGTGAGGAAATTAAGGCTTGTGCTAGGTACAGTAGTGAAGAAATTAGATCTGTGGCACAAGAATTAAGTCATACACATGCAGCCACAACTAAATTACTTAGAGATGAAATTAGTGCAGTCGCTAAACAATGTTCTGCAAACGCAACACAGTTACGCGACGAGTTTAAATTAATGTCAGCAGAACTTTCACGCACACTGGATGCAAAAGTAGACAAGAAATTCGAACAACAGAACAGCCTAATTGACGAATGTTTTAATCACCACCTACAAAACAGTGAAACGCGTTACCGTAAATTCATACAGGAACAGAACAAAGTAAAGAAACAACTCATGGATACAATTACTGCACAGAGACAGGAAGATAAGCGTCAAATGTTTACGAAGGTGAAAACATACGTAGAGAATAATATTGCAACAGTATCAGGCGAAATCAAACAGTTGAACACCGAATTGCATGATGAAATCTCCGATCTTAAAACAAAAACAGACACACACACAGTAGACTTTCAGACAGTGACCAACAGACTTGAACAATTAGAATTAATACAGGATCCCGATGCCATTAAAGCAGACGTTAAGAAACTGAACAAAACTACCCGTAAAATCCAAAAACAAATTAATGCTTGTGACACTAAAAATGATGATCAGGTTAAAGCATTGACTGAAAAATTTGATGAATTGGCCAGTCGTATTGACGTTGTCGAAAATAATAATGATACCAAATCAGACGATACGTCGCCAGTTTCGTTTAATCAAACACCCGAATTCCAAAATTTACAGCAGACGATTAGTGAAATAGGTTCGTCCAATAATACATTACGTAGAAAATTGTCATCTTTACAGCACGAATTGACGGAGATGAAAAATATTTCAGCCTTTAACACATCACAGCATACGCCACTTTCCGAACATTTCTCACACTCACACAGCCAGTACAATTTAGGTAATTTACAGAGAGTACGTGATTTAGATTCCGAACAGTCACAGGCAAACATTATCATACAATCCTGAACCTGTTCAGACATTCAGAGACGAAAATTTTGATTACAAGCACTTTCTGCCCGTTAGGAAATTTAAGGTATTTGAAAATGACAGAACACAGATTCACCCTTTGGATTGGGTAAAACAATTTAGCTTTGCTTTTCCACCAACTTGGCCCCTTGACACACAAACTTGAATTTATTTGCAGTTTTTTGGAAGGCGAACCGGCAACTCGTATGAGACCGATCGCGAGACAGTGCTATTCGGTAGAAGAATTTCAGAATGCCTTTCTGTCAGCGTATTGGCCGAAGACGACACAGCGCGGAGTCAAGGATCCATTAATTAGCTTACCAAATTATGAGAACTCAAATTTTCCCACTGTCACGCAATTTTTTGAGCACATGGTCCAACAAAACCAATATTTAAGTGAGCCAAACAGTGAATCAGCACTTATCTAACTATGTATTTCTAAATTACCACGATCGTTAAGAGTATCACTTTTAACAGGTCAGCAGAAAGAAAATATTTCGGCATTCAGAGATCTGTTACAGCTTTTGGAAGTTCAGCAATCGGACTATTCCTTCATTAACAAAAATTTTTCACATCATAACCAAGGTAAACAAGCATACGGAAATTACGATCAACTATGCTATTTTAATAGCAAAGGTGATAGACGGTCCAGAAATGACAACCACCAGAACTTTAATAACAGACAAAATTTTAATTATCAGTATCCTCATAGTTATCAGCAACAGCAAAGACAATTTGGCAACAATAGAGGCTTTTCCACACAACATCAACAAAACCAGTCGGTTAGCATACCTAACCAACAATGTAGTCTGCAAGGTCAACCAAGCTTTAATGTTTCGCCACCTACATGTATAGCGTCGGCTCCACCAAATAGTAACGCACAGCAACAAGGAAATCACTACGTACAGGAAACACACCATTTCAACTCATATCGCAATGCGCCGTATAGCAACGATTATTATGACAGACGTAAAAGTAATGAGTACAGTTTTCAGAGTAACAGTCGGTCTTACCAGCAGCAGAATCATCGGCAACAACAGATTATCATGAATGAACCAGAAAGAGAAGATATCATCCCCAACGTAATACGTAAGAGAAATAACAGAACAGTACAAATAGTGGAAATGCCACAGCATCCTCCTGCAAATAACAGCACGTCAGATAGAATTTGACTAGATACAGCACAGACTGAACCTTCCAGCGATGTAAGCAATACTTTTGATACACAGACTCTTGTTTACGAAAATATTATTACTTTTGACGACATCCGAGACACTCTTTTGCATGAAAAACCAGTTATTCAAAAAACCATTTCCCACCCTGTCATTGAAGTAAAGATTGGATCATCCACATTTTCGGCAGTAATCGGCTCTGGATCACCTATGTCATTTATAAATGAGGAAACTTTCAACGAATGTAACGAAGAGAATATTTATCCTACGTTACCATTAGGCAAAACTAAAGTAAAAGGAGCAGTATCTGGTAAAGGAGTAGATGTAAAATTACAGACACACTTATAATTTTGTATTGCAGGTCATACGGTCCACTCAAATTTTTGGATTGTTTCCTTATTGACAACAGACGTTATTTTAGGTACGAATTTTTTGGTACAGCACGACGCAATTATTGACTTTCAAAATTTCTATTTAATGTTAAAGGATGAAAATGTACAACTGGCATTAGAATTTCAGCACTCTTTATCTGCAAAAGAACAAACAATTAATCAGACAGAGGTCATTTCTGCATCACGTAACATAAACTGTCATTCCACATTGTTCACAGATACGTATGTTCACAACTACAATACACCAGACGAAGCTGACTATGACGTTATACAAATGATTTCGGATAAGGTTAAACAGAGCAGTGCAAATACAGACGACCAACGTACGCAACTACGCAAAATTCTTTTACAGCAAGCTCCAGTTTTTGACAACATCCCTAGTACTATGTCCGGTTTTATGTATGAATTTCAAGTTAAACAGCACGACACATTTAAAGCTAAACATTATCCCATTCCGTATATTCACAGAGAACAGGTTAAGAAAGAATTGCAAGCTATGCTTGACCAAGGTATTATTGAACCAGGAGTTAGTCCGTACATAAAGCCGCTCCATATTGTTAAGAAAAAGGATGGCTCACTTCGCCTCGTACTTGATTCGCATCACATCAATGACATTATTATTAATGAAACAGATCGCCCTCAAACACTAGAAGAACGTCTACAGAAATTTCATGGTACCGCTGTTTATTCCACATTGGATTTGAAATCGGGATTTTGGCAAATTCAGCTCCACCCGAACTGCAGAAAGTACACAGCATTTCTCTGTTTTGGTGACTGTTATCAATTTTGTAAATTACCGTTCGGTTTAACAATTTCTTCGGCAGCGTTTATTCGCGGATTGAATACTATACTTCCGACAGAACTTAAAGACAGAATCACAACGTATGTAGACGACATTCTTATTGCAGAAGCTAACTGGTCTGAACACAATTTGATTCTGGAACAACTGTTGCAAACTTTTCGTGCACAAGGACTCACAGTTAATCTTAACAAATCGCACTTTGGCAGAACTTCCCTAAAATTTTTTGGACATGTTATTTCAGCAGAAGGCATTGCGCCTGACCCGGAAAAACTTCAAGCTTTACGTGACATTACTGTTCCAACGACGAAGAAACAACTACGCAGCTTTCTGGGTTTAATCAACTTTTTCCGTAAATTTATTAATTACTCTGCTTTAGACACCCCTAGATTATGCCAACTGACGGGTAAAAACACTATTTGGTCCTGAGATAGCCAAGCACAATCTTAGTTTGTTAATTTGAAACAAGCTTTGTTGAATGCACCACTTTTATCACACCCAGATCTTACTAGAAATTTTTCCATTGCCACCGACAGTTCTAACACAGCTTTAGGCGTACACACTTTTCAGGAAATTGAAGAAGACGGTAATACAGTAATTAAAAACATCGCCTTTGCAAGTCGCGTTCTGTCACCTGCTGAACGCAATTATTCTGTTACAGAACTTGAAACATTATGTGTTGTATGAGCATTTACCCGATTTAGGCATTTTCTTTATGGAAGACATACTACAGTTTACACAGACCACAGAGCTATCCAGTTTTTACTTTCCGCTAAAATTACACATGACAGATTAAGCAGATGGAAACTTCATTTACAGGAATTTAATTTTACAATTGTTCACATTCCCGGTACACAAAATATTGTAGCAGACGCACTATCCCGTTCTCTCTGCAACAATCCGCAAGACATCGCAACCAACTTCTGCCAAGCAAATTCTAGCGTCATGTATTTTCAACAAGTCGCATTCGAAAACTTCATTTCATCGTCATTACGAGACATAGCACAAGAGCAGAGTAAAGACAACGTATGGAAAGAAATTAAACACCTTTGGCAAGATAAGAATAACGTTACCATTAGAAACCATTACACGGTACGCAATAACATTCTGTTTCGCCGCTCTCACCCTGACGGCAACAACTGGTTATTATGCATTCCTGACGAACTTGTTAACAAATTAAATTGGTATACTCATTTAAGTTACGCACATTATGGAGCCAGGAAATGTTTTCTTATACTGAGACAGTACTGTTATTTTACCAACATGGAGAAACGTATTCGACGAGTTCTAGCGTCATGTAAAATCTGCCAGAAAGCTAAATCAGACACGACTTCACATATTCCTCCATTACATCCCATTGTACCTGTTAAATTGAGACACATGGCCGCTGTAGACATTTTTGGACCGATTCCCAGAACTAATAGAGGTTTTTGCTACATCTTTGTCGCTGTTGAACTCACTTCGAAATTTGTTACCTTCACTCCGTTGCGCAAAGCTACTGCTAAATCTATTTCGAATGCATCTGTAAAACATTTTTTATTTCATGTAGGGCATGTATTGAAAGTAATTTCCGACAATGGACCACAATTTCGATCTGCGATATGGACACTTATGTTACGAGCTAGAAACATTTCTCCGATCTATATATCCAAGTATCACGCTTCTTCGAACCCTTGTGAACGACTGATGAAAGAAATTGGTAAACTGTGTAGAATGTACAGCCATAAAAGACATATTGATTGGGATACAGACATACTCTCATTCCAGGATGTAATTAACTCCATACCAAATGAATCCACTATGCTATCTCCGACTGTTATATTGAAAAATGTTGAACCACCTAACAAAATTAAAGAATTAGTATCCTTTCCTACATCTCGTCGACTACGCCACCATGAAATAATTGAGATTGCGCTCAACAACATCAAACGTGCCACAGAGCGCCGGAGAAGACAGCAAAAACAGGTTTGTACACGCCGTGACTTTCACATTGGACAGAAGATATTAGTACGCACACACTATTTATCCAACAGAGGAAAGAGTAGATGCAGTAAATTTGAACTTCTATACGCTGGTCCATACAGAATTCGCAGCATTCCTCATCCCAATGTGGTACATGTTGAAACTTTGAGAACCAGAAAAAGCAAAGGCAATCACCATGTCTCCAATATTAAACCCTTTATTGAATGAACATACTTTATGATTTATCACATTTTAATGCCTTTTCCGGTTATTGATATAAACACTTACTGATGATTATCATATTTTTTCCTGGCAAGTGCCCGGCAAGATAAGGTTAGCAGGTCGCTTTTCTTGTCGTTATATATCAGACCGTGCACATTTTCGATTTTTTGTGTATATATGATTGTTTTCCTATCGAAAGTAGAATTTTTGTCTGTATACACTTTGAAATGTTTAAGATGTAACAAACACCTGTTGACATTGACATTTTGCGTTATGATATCTCAACATCTTGACTATTTTACATTTTTTGCTACTACATTATGATACTGTGTGTACATTTTTTGCACTTGAAAACTGTCTATGTTTTTGACCTAATATGTTTTGTGTCATGCTATGCTGTATGCTTTATTATATTACTAGAAACAAGTTTTTATTTAATGGGTATATGAATTAAATGCAAGATATTAATTCTTATTCATCATTTTTCAGAAAGCAATACTGTGTAAAAGAAATGAATTAAACAACCACAGTGGTTTACTATGAAATGGAAATTTTACCATCAGAATGAAGGAAAGAAAATGCAATATACTGTCATAAAGAGTAAATGGATCAGAAGTAACAAGCATTAACTGCACATCGTATGATAGCAGTCTTGACTAATTATTTTTCTTTCAGAATACAAGGCGATTGATGCAGACTGTCAAACAGAACTACAGATGTTAATTTTAATGATGAAATATGCTAGAAGTAAGAAACTCTATACTATATAAAGTGTCTATTTTGCAGATGATAATAAATGATGATGAATAGTAATAAATGATGATAATATGAATAATGAAGTTTTTCTTTGCAGATGATATTTACGGTTAGTTAAGAAATGCTATGTAGTTATTTAAGTATTTGTTGCAGTTCCTTTTGACAGTATGTCTTACGTCACATAGTATAATGACTGAATGTTTTGGGAAAGACAGCTAGAGTACATACATATTAAGTACACGTTTCATTACCTGTTAATTCGAAGTTCACTATTTTTCAGCATAATATGCATTTCTTCTTTCAGCTCAATAATCCATTTTGTATTTTTTCCAGGAGAAGCTTTTCATGACACAATATACTATAAGTAGTTAGTTATTAAACCTGTTCTAGTACTTGCATTTTTTTACCAAGTTGTGTCTATCATTTATGAATGTGATCACATATACTGTACTTATTTCATAACCTTGCTACAGCTGACTCATGACCAATGACGTTAATAATCCTTATTTCCAGCAATAAGTCAAAAGCAAATATCTTCATGCCCGAGCAATTAATTATTGATTCAGTGCAATGCATTGCTACCAAAAAAAAGTATTACAAGTCCCAACTATTACCAGTATACAACTAAATAATGCTACCAGTTTAAGATATAGTTTTTGTCCTAAAAATAATGCAAATTTTCTGTGTATTGATTCCATGATGTCTATGTATTATGTATGTTCCAATGTCTTACATTTTAAATATGTCTTATGTCACTTACATGATATCATATATAAACACCAGTGGCTTAATGCTACACTCAATAGCTCCTATTTTAAATGATGACTTGTGAATAACACTGAATAATGTTTTGTAACACTATATGAATACTTTGTAACTAGCCAATGAATGTCAATAACTCAATAGCTCCTGTTTTAAATGATGACTTATGAATAACACTGAATAATGTTTTGTAACACTATATGAATACTTTGTAACTGGCCAATGAATGCCACTGATTCAATCAGATGAGTTATGAATAGTGTTTTGTAATACTCAATACTTGCTACATCTTTAGTAACTAGCCAATGAGTGCCAAAAATTGTTCATATCGGTTGATACACTAGTGTAATTCTATGATGACTAGCATAAGACTTAATGTGTCCTTCACCTTCTGACCTAATTACTGCAATATCCGTTTATCCTGTCCATCCTCATGATTATGGAGCACTATATTGGTTTTTGCACTAATTCTACGTTGCTGTAAGAGTAAGGATTCTACAATAATATGGTATTGACGTATCAAGCTGTCCACCACCTTGAACGATGGAGATGTTATTATGGTCCCACTGTTTCGTGTACCTAATGTACCACCAAAATGATAACATTGAATATTAATACATTTCAGTGTCTTGGCTACACTGATAAATACTTCAGGGAAGAGAACTTCAGATTGTCTTACTTGGTGTTGTGCTTCTGTAGAAAGATATGGACTTTCAGTGCTCTCTTGGTGTTGCGCTTCTGTAGAAAGATATGGACTTTCAGTGAAACCTCTTGTGCTACAACCATGATGCAATCCTTCCCATTCCTTTCCTAGTTCTTACAAAATGCTAAAAACTTTTATAGTGCATATGCATTTTATTTCTTTTCTTAATGAATTCAGCACTTACAAAATGTTAAAAACTTTTATAGTGCGTGTGCACTTTATTTGTTAATGTGATCAGTTCATGTAAAAATGCTAAACACTTAAGCAATACGTGTGTACTTTGTCATTTGTTAATATATTTTGTACTCATTGCGTATATACTTTGTCATTTCTGAATATGTTTTGTACTCAGTGCGTGTGCACTTTATTTAATTTATTAATATGTTCTGCGCTTATCAATGATGTATATACTCTGTGATTGTAGCCTTAGTAAACTAAATAGATTATAGAAAAATTTGTTGCTCATGGCAAGTCCAATTGATTCACCATCGCTGCCAAATTTTTGCCCCCCAGTGGAGGGTTATGTAAGAGGTCCATAATTAAAGAATTTGTTGCTAGCGCACTCGAGCTGATGTAATTTCGATGTAGTGCTCACGCGCTGCCTGCGATATGTAAGCTAGAAGAGAATCTTGAGACCAAAGAGCAGTATTGACAGCAGTAAGAACTGTGTAGCAGTAGCACTAAGTTGTTGCTAGCGAGCAGTCGTGTCTGGTGTATTGTGTTGGCTGGGTCGGTCGTGTGCAGCGATGGCAGAGCCTGAGAGTTGTAGGATAAGGTAAAAGGTGCCTCGCGCATATGTAGTATTGTTACATCAAGTCCATGTAAATGTTTTTAAAAAAATCTGTTAATAATAACATTTCTCATAAAAAGTAACTTTTGACATTAATCTCAATTTAAAGAATTCACTAATTTCTCCAATCCTTGGCCATCCCGATTATTGAAAAGAAAAATCAGTTCTTTCCTTTTATATAAGACATATCTATCGGCCAGCATTGCACTTAGCTGCGCCAGGAAAATTGCTTATAGGAGCAGATATATACGCGTTATCCGGCGATCTAATCAAGGTAAGATTTTTCAGTTTATTCAGAATGATGTATTAGGGCCATGGCGCAGCATTGTTGACGTCCAAAATTTACCAGGTTAAATTGACTGTCAGTTATTGAAAGGTTATAAGTGACCCACATTTTTTTATTGAAAGATTAGTCACATTTTATTATTGATACATTACGCAATTCTCCTGTTGGTAGGTTATACTGAATGTGAACGACATAATTATATTTTTTTACTGTTGAGAGGTTTAGGAATTTTTCTGTTTTGAGGGTACACTAAATGAGAATATTATTCATATTATTTTATTTTGTTGGGAAGTTACACTTGGCATTTTGTGGGGAGGTTACAATATATTGTTGTAACATCTTTTAATCTTTTGCCAAGATTTGTGGACCTTTTCCTTCTTCTGTGAAGAGGCAGTGCAATGGAATCTTTTTGAATTTCAAAAATAGCGTTACTGTTTTCTCCTACAGCTCATTTATCGCAGAATTTAGATTCGAACGTTTTTGAGTTATTGAGAAATTTAGTTTCCTATGTATACCTTCGACGGCATCTTCGTCCTGTGCAGCCTGCTAAAATGTTTCGTACTTAAGTTGGTGTACGAGGGTCTTATATCCATTGACTGAACATATAGTCTTCGAATTTCATGATCTTTTCTCCACTGGGCAGTTTCTCCATTGCCACCATCCACAATTTTTCAAGAAATCGAAAAAGAAATGATTGTCGGAAGGACTGACTCATTGTGTAGAAAAGTCAAAACAGCCTTCTATGAAATTAAAAGCAAGAGCACATTCAGAGTGCAATGAGAATTTCACCGTCAAATGCAGAGGAGAAGGCAGAAAGGTGAAAAGAGTACATTGAAGGCTTGTATGAAGGTGAGGACGTGTATTATGAGCCGATAAATAAAGAAGCTAGAGTCGACATAGAATTGAGAGGGGTTCCAGTATTAAAATCAAAATTTTAGAAAAGCTTTGAAAGACATAACATCGATTAAGTGCAGAAAGGATAGATAGCATTCCATCAGAATTTCTAAAATCCTTGGGAGAAGTGGCAACAAAACAACAGTGCAAGTTGTTGTGTAGAACGAATGAGTCTGGCGATATAATATCTGACTTCGGAAAAACATCATCGACACAGTTACGAAGATTACAAGAGCTGTCAAGTGCGAGAATTATCGCACAATCATCTTATAAGTTCATGCATCCAAGTTGCTAACAAGAATAATATACAGAAGCATGGAAAAGAAAACTGAGGATGTGTTAGACGACGACAACAGAGAGGCATTTCTGACAATGCGGTTAATAATGGAGACAAGACTAAAGAACAATCGAGACACGTTCGTAGTATTTGTCGACTTGGAAAAAATGTTCGATAACGTAAAATGGTGCAATATGTTCGAAATTCTGAAAAAATAGGGGTAAGCCATAGGAAAAGACAGGTAATTTGTTGAATGAAACATCCATATCAGGGAAGTTTAGGTTTTTGATTAAAGACTGAGTAATTTTCACTGTAAGGTACACCTCAAGTTTATTAATGATTCTTGTAACATTTGTGAGAGTAAGAGTCTGGTATCGATGTTGCACTTTGTTAGTGTTAATGAGTGTTATAACAGGAACTGCATACAAATGATAACATATCAGATGATTTAAAAACAGTTTGTTAAAGGAATATTTCACCTAAGAGAATTTTCCACATCCTCGATCCAAGTCATTTTTATTCAAAGAGTATCTCACTCAATGATTTGTAAAATATAGTTTACTTTCTGTATGGAGCAGTGCACTAAGCTCTCAGCAACTGTAGTTAGAAATTTGGAGCTGGTGTACAGAGAGGAGCAAGCACAGCGGTTCCAAGCAATTACATTACAAGGTAAGATATTTTCATTTCAGGATCAGTTGGCTGCGAAAATTGTCAATGCACAAGAACCATTTCATGAACAGCCTTATTAGGCAGATCAGTTACGCACAAGAAACACATTGCGCAATGAAAAAGATTAATACTAAGTTCAGAATTTAATCAGTTCGCACATTTTTTTTTAGAAAGATTATAAAACAGGCCCAAATTCATATTGTCCTCTCGCAGGCAGATATATTTGGTTCTTCTCGCAGATGGAAATGCACAAAGACACCAAAAGCTCAACAACAGCAAAGTTACAACCAATCAATCAACCAAGCCAGTACGAAATCTGAAATCAAACGAAAAGAAGTGTTAAAGGAAACTTTCATAATGAGGAGCAGCAGAAATGAAAACAAGAAGAAACTTAACATCGAGATTGGTGATTACGAAGTAGATGAAGTTTAGGAATTTTGCTACGTTAGCATCAAAATAACCCACGACTGATGGAGCAAGGACATATAAATCAGACTACCACTGGAAGAAAGAGCATTCCTTTCCAAGAGAAGTCCATTAATATCAAACATAGCTCTTAATATGTGGAAGAAATTTCTGAGAATGTGCGTTTGGAGCGCAGCACTGTATAATAGTGAAACATGAACTGTGGGAAAATCAGAACAGAAGAGAATCAAAGCATTTGGGACGTGGTGCTATAGAAGAATGTCGAAAATTAGGTGGACTGATAAAGTATGTAAAGGAAAGAGGTTCTCCGCAGAGTCGGCGAGGAAAGGAATGTAAGGAAACCACTGACAATAAGGAGAAACAGACTGGTAGGACATCTGTTAGGACATCGCGGAGTAACTTCGACGGCACTAGAGGGAACTTTAGCGGATAAAAACTGTAGAGGAAGACAGAGATCGGCATACATCCAGCAAATAATTAAGGACGCTGGTTGCAAGTGCTCCTCTGAAATGAAAAGTTTGCTACAGGAGAGGAATTTATGGCGGGCCACATCAAACCAGTCAGGAGACTTACGGGAAAAAAGTTCTATTAGTCATAGCTTCTAGAAATCAAGTAGCTTAGGCCTACGAAAATGGACAGATACAATGGTTGTCAGCGAGGTCACTGCCTGACTCACGGTGACAGCCTCCGCTGCTGATCAGCGACGTGCATAAACCAGCAGTATGGGAGGCTCTGGTCAGAAAACCCGCGTTGCAAATTGGTTGACCAGTAGTCCCATGGAACCCGTGACACCTATGCAAGGGTTGGAAAGATCATGGTCAGGTAGCGCACTAAGCCGAATATTGTGGTCCCGTGTGGTTTTAAAGTGCCCATGTTCAGAACTAGAATGTAGAAGGCGAATGAAATCATGACGATGGTAATTAGTACCTAGAAATCTACACCATCACCTTGGTTACCTATGTTCAGCAACAATGCATCTAGTGAGCAAAGGTAAGAAAAGATAGTTTCACGAGAGTGGCAAAACGTTTATGACCCAAAACGACTACAAAACCTTCCCATCCGTCCATACAAGTACAAACGATCTTTCACGGGAGTGGCAGAAATTTTGTGACCCAAAACGACTACAAAATCTTACCATCCGTCCATACAAGTACAAACTATTTACTCAAGGTCGGCTAAAGTTCCCAAAGAAAAAATCTAGTTAAATATCACAAACACAAACTTTAATATTAGTGAAAAATGAAAGAAGAGATGGACAACCAGTATCAACCACTTCGCAGATCCCATGCAAAGACTTCCGAGAATGATTCGTCCCATAAACCCATGAACAAGGATAAACAGTAACATATGTTTTTGTGTGGGGTCCGTCTTTAGCAAAACACAATTTTGTTTTTTGTCCCAGACATGTTTCAGTGCAGTTGCAGCATCATCAGTGGGTATTATTATGAATGTTAAACATATGGAATATTCTTTACTGTTTAAATACATCTAAATATTAGTTTCTTAATCGTAATTACAGGTTTTTGAAGAGCACACAAAATTGTGTATCTATACCTTCTTACCACATGATACGTTTTTCCTGCTGTATTACGTTTGTCACTTGCAATTAAATACAACTTAATGTAGGCAAAACATTTACGCAAAAATTACATGTTCTAAACTGTTATGGCTATGCCTGAGAATAATAAATCATGTGAAAGGTTGTGTGTGTGTGTGTGTGTGTGTGTGTGTGTGTGTGTGTGTGTATCTACTTACATTACGTTTCACTAACGATTTCTTTTTTCGCCATCCTGTTCATTGTCAAATTTTATGTATCAAATTGTCACTACCACTGTTACTGTAACTGTTTACTAGCTGTAATAACAAGATGGCGGACAGAGAAAAGTAGAAGGTGAGATAACAAGATGGAGACAGTGGAAAAGTTGAAGGTGACCTTGGCGGTTGTTTTGAATTTCTCAGATAGGTGCCTGTGTGTGTATGTGTGTGTGTGTTTGTGTGTGAAAACAAAGAGGGAGAGAGAGAGGAGGGAGAGAGAGGGGGGGGGGGGGGCGAGGGAGGGAGGGACAGAGTAGGTTTGAAGATTTATCATAATTATTATAATTGTATTTATTTTTTGTTTTATGTATGTGCATTTATATATGTATATTTCTGTGTGTATGTGTGTGGGGGGGGGGAGGGGGAGAGTTCTATAGGTTGGTATTATCTAATAATTCTTGGAGGGGAGAGAACAGAGTTCCATTGCAGAGAGCTGTGTATTCATTTATTACTTGCTTTCTTTCAACTAAAGCTTTTTGTATTTGATAATTTTCTTCAATTATTAGTTTTTGTGGGAGACTGTTGCTGCATTTGAGAATTTTCAAGTGAGAGTTGATTTCTGCTGGGCTACGTTTATTGTCCATAAGGCGTTCAGCAAGTGTGGAATTACACTTTTTAAAGCTCTTCTGTCTTCAGTGTATCTGGTATTAAATTTTCTGCTTGTCTGTTCTATATAAACTGATTTGCAGTTCTGACACATTAGTTGGTAAATACAAGACGTGTTGTTTGTCTATGCTTGTGTTGGTTGTCCTTAGTTTCCTCTGTGTTGAGTTCTCTGTCCTGTAGGCTATTTTTAGCTCTTGTTTTCTGAGTATGTTGCCTATTCTGTGGGCTGTTTTGTTGTTGTAGGTGAGAGTGGACCATTTGTTTTTTGTTGTGAGTGTTTCTTGTTCATATGTGTTCGTTTGTGTGTTCGGTGTGTTTGTAAGTGGGTGAGAAGACTTTTTTGTGTTAGGTGTCTTTTATAATTTTGTTTTAATTTTGTGGTTCAGTTTATCTATAGTGTTTGTGTTATATCCATTAGCTATAGTTACTTGTCTGATTGTCAGTAGTTCATTGTTATAGTTGCTTTCAGTGAGTGGAGTTTTGTTCAGTTTGTGTAGCATATATTGGAAACCGGCTAGTTTGTGTGTAGTCAGATGATTGGAAAGTTTGTGATGGCTCTGCTGTTGGTGGTTACTTTTCTGAAGATGGAGAATTGGTGTTTGTTGTTGTGTCTGAGTATTGTGAGGTCAAGGAAATTTAGCATTTTGTTGTTTTATGTTTCTAAGGTGAATTTTATTTTTGGGTGGACATTGTTCATACCACTATGGATCTTTTTGGCTGTGACTGGGTGTTTCATCCAGAAGGCACATGTCATCTACATGACGACACCAATATATTTTCCAGTATTGTTTGAGTCCTACTATTGTTCCAAATATTAAGAAAAATGTTGGCTAGAAGTCCACTGATTGGTGACCTCATTGGAAATCCGTGTTCTTATGAGTAGAACTGATTGTCAAATGAGAAATAGTTATGCTCTGTGATTATTTTTAGAATTTCTTTTATTTAGGGTTTGGGAGTTTCTCCCTATTCTTGTAATTGTTGTTTGATGATGTTAATGGTGTATGTGGTGGGGATGTCGGTGTACATGGATGTGATGTCAAATGATGTGAGTGTGGTTGTTGTGGGTACTTTGATGTCTTTCATTTATCGTATCAGCTCTTTGGTGTTGTGTGTGTGTAATGTTTCTGTAAGATACAAAAAAATCATAGACATCAATATACCCACAACATCCACGCTCACATCATCTGACATCACATCCTCATCAAACAACTATTAGAAGAAGAGGCAGAAATTCCCAAACCCCAAATAAAAAAATTAGCTAGCATTCTAAAACTAATTACAGAGCAAAACTATTTCTCATTTGACAATCAGTTCTACTCACATGAAGATGGACTTTCAATGGGGGCACCAATCAGTGGACTTCTAGAGAACATTTTTCTTAATCACACTGAAAATAAAATATTTGAAACAATAGTAGGATCCAAACATACCAGATAATATTTCGGTATTGTAATGTAGATAACATCATGTGCCGTCTAGATGAAACACCCCGTCGCAGCCAACAACTCCATAGTGATATGAACAATCTCCACCCAAAAATAAAATTGACCTTAGAAACAACAAAATATTAAATTTCCTTGACCTCACAATACACAGACACAACAACCAACACCAGTTCTCCATATTCAGAAAAGTAACCACCTTAAGTACAGCCATTCACAAATATTTCAATCATCTGACTACACACAAACTAGCCGGCTTCCAATATATGCTACACAAACTGAACAAAACTCCATTTACTGAAAGCAACTATAACAATGAATTACAGACAATCAGACAAACAGCTGTAGAGAATGGATATGATACAAACACTATAGATAAACTGAACCACAAAATTAAAACAAAATTGCAAAAGACACCCAACACACTAAAGCCTACTCACCAACTTACAAACACACAGAACATACAATCGAACACACATGAACAAGAAACACTCACAACAGTAAACAAATGGCTCACTCTCACCTACAACAACAAAACAGCCCACAGAAGAGGCAACATACTCAAAAAACAAGGGCTAGAAATAGCCTACAGGATAAGCAACTCAACACAGAGGAAACTATGGGAAACCAACACAAATTTAGACAAACAACAAATAATGTGTCAGGACTGCAAATCAGTGTATATAGGACAAACAAGCAGAAACTTTAGTACCAGATAGACAGAACACAGAAGAGCAATAAAAAGTGTAATTCCACATTTGCTGAACACCTTATTAATCTCAGGCATAGCCATAATTTTTGTGTAAATGTTGTGTCTACATTAAGTTGTATATAGCTGTAGGTGACAAACTGTAAAGAAAAGCAGTCATTGTAAAAACGTAATACAGCAGGAAAACGGCACCATGTGGTAAGATGGTATGAATACACAATTTTATGTGCTCTTCAAAACCTGTAATTGCGATTTAGAAACAAATATTTATATGTATTTAAACATCAAAGAACAGTCCTTATGTTTAACAGCCATAATTGTAAAAAAAAAAAAGCACTGATGATGCTGCAACTCCACTGAAACATGTCTGGGACAAAAAACAAAATTTTGTTTTGCTAAAGGCGGACCCCACTCAAAAACATATGTTATTGTTAAAGCAAACACAGACAAGAGAGCTTCAACATCACGATGATGATAAGGATAAACAGAATAAGAAGAAATCTTGCTAGGAGTGCATCTGTGAGGAGTAAGTGGGTTGACTGTCGAGATGTCACTCGTTTCTAAATAATGTTTAACACATATTTTGCGGGTACATTGTTAATATTTATTTTAAAATTTATTTTTTTCTGGATAAAGACAGTTTCTCTGTGTGTGTTGTAAACTGTAAAATGTTGTATATATAAGATCGATAGGTATCACATTAGACAGGAAAGGGTGCCATAAGTGTTTCATTGTAAAAGAGTGGAAGGTGTAAAGAGAGCTCGCCAACCGAGAAAACACTGCAAGTCGATCGTTAGGCAGGAGGCCATACTTGCACATCCCGGTGGTGATGCGAGGCTAAAGTACCTCCAGATTCAAGGAATTAGAGTCTCGGATAAATGTTGGTTAAGCATTTTAAGATGTGGAATGTTAATGTTGGGCTTCATGGCAACTGCTACTAGGATGAAGAACCATGTTAATACTGAGGCTGTTCTACATAAAACGTGCCGACACGGATGCCGACACAGTGCTTCAAGTCATCGCCTCCGAGCAACGTATTGTTTTCATTGGAAGTTTAAAAATGCATTGACCAGTATTTTTTTATATCGACAGAATTAAACTTAGTGCATATCTACATCCTATTACCTCCGATAGCAGCTAGTCCGAATTTAAAAGTTATTGTAAAAAAGGCCTTCAGTGAAGTTAATCGAGTTGCATGAGAGATAAGTTACTGATTTAGAAAAAAAAAAAAAAAACCAGAGTTTTCAAATGAACTATTGCGTAATACTGAAGTAAAATATGGTGTTCATTAAAACAGTTATTAATTTGAAAATAGCTTGAATCTGGCAGGACTATTAAACAAGTTTAATATAAATGTTTAGCATTCCACTGTTATATGTGTGACAAGAGTATATTCATGCAGGTCTATTTGGGCTAATGGAGTATCTATGTTTAAAAAGTAGGTCCGATGGTTTATTTCCATCAAAAATTAAGATCATGATTTGTTCAGATTCATCCAGGTAATTTTCGTAATCGTTAGTGTGACGAAGTGATTTTCTCGTTAGTTAATATCCCACAATGAAAAGCGATATTAATTCTGTAGTGAAGAACTAATTCTACGAAATTATTCTCTTATCACGAAGAAATGAATTCTGCTTATCGAAATTTTGAGTTTATGATTGCAATAACCTTGTTTACTGATGATGTCCCAAATTTGGACTGCCGACCGTCCTATTACCTGGCAACAAATAGTTAACACTGCTTTGTCTGACCCAACAAGGACTTAATCAAAATCTAGACTTTTATGGTGTGTTTCGGAGATGAATAAATAACTTTCAGTCAAGTTGCCTATGTACACTATAAGTAACAAGATAACAGTCAAAATTTAGTAAAACAATGACATGCGAAAATGAACCTGAGCAAACGGTAGACCACAAAGTGCGAGAGGGTCCAACAAGAAAATGTTCGTGTGAGAGATATAAACAAATCAGCCTCTTCTGCCGTAATCTGATTCACAGCATTACACTTAAAATCTGAAATAAAATTACATAGCTTCCTGTAATATATGTACATTTTTACGATTTTTTCAAATTCCATGATCTTACTACTGTGTATTTCCGCATAATAAATAAATAAATATATACATTAGCTGCTCAGTTGTATCTACGAGATTTACGCATTGGTGCACACCGAAGTCAATTCTAATCCGATAACTTAATGTTGTTTCCTGCTCGACGTGCAGGTTGCACTGTCACGGCAGTGAATTATAATACTGCACTGAACGTTTATCTGCTGCCTGCCAACGAAGGACCAATCAGAAACGTGCGCAGTACGTGTCGACATGGAAATGCACTTCTTCTCACTGCATCGTATATAGGGGATCATGTCTAACTGGCCCGTGTCCGTGCCGTTCACATTCACTGCATGTGCGGAGTCATTATTACGTATTAAGGAGCTTTCGCGTATATGCGTTTGAATGAGTGAACTTAACTACCCTACATATTTAATTATATTTGTTTTCAATATGTCTAACCACATTCTTTTTCGAATAAAAAATTATGGGCACTATTTTTACAAAATATTCATCGACTATGTGAATACATTGTGGCCTGTACGCGATGTCGTTCCCGCTAATTTGTAATAAGGAACTTTTCTGTACGAACTTGAGGAAACAACTAATTTAAATTTTTGTCTTTTTTGTGAAAGGTAATTGACGCAGCTACGCCACAGTAACAAACAAACGGAGTAGAGTCCCTCACAATGCGTGCCTGATGGCCAAACTGCGCACGTTTCGCATAATGCGCCGTCCGTCAATGTGGAAGGACGTGAAACACTGGGATCAACATCTCACCGCTCGAAATGGCGGCCTTCAAACAGTGAAACAGGTCAGCTGTCCATAATGCACAGTGCAGTCAAGCTACGCTTCTGTGATACATGAAATGCCTTTTCCCTGCAGCCAATAACTCCAGCGATTCTAGGTTCCCCTCGGGTTGTGATGAGCGAAACAAGTCGAGCTAATACCTGCCAGTCATAATGACTGACTGCCTCAACGATACAGATAGCCGTACCGTAGGTGCAACCACAATGGCGGGGTATCTGTTGAGACGCAAGACAAACTGTGGTTCCTGAAGAGGGGCAACAGCCTTTTCAGTAGTTGCAGGGGCAACAGTCTGGATGATTGACTGATCTGGCCTTGTAACACTAACCAAAACGGCCCTACTGTGCTGGTACTGCGAATGGCTGAAAGCAAGGGAAAACTACAGCCGCAACTTTTCACGAGAGTATGCAGCTTTACTGTATGGTTAAATGATGATAGCGTCCTCTTGGGTAAAATATTCCGGAGGTAAAATAGTCCCCCATTCGGATGTACAGGTGGGGACTATTCAGGAGGACGTCGTTATCAGGAGAAAGAAAACTGGCGTTCTACGGATCGAAGAGTGAAATGTCAGATCCCTTAATCAGGCAGGTAGGTTAGAAAATTTAAAAAGGGAAGTGGATAGGTTAAAGTTACATATAGCAGGAATTAGTGAAGTTCGGTGGCAGGAAGAACAAGACCTTTGGTCAGGTGAATACAGCATTATAAATGCAAAATCAAATAGGGGTAATGCAGGAGTAGATTTAATAATGAATAGGAAAATAGGAATGCGGGTAAGCTACTACAAACAGTATAGTGAACGAACGAGATTTTCACTCTGCAGCAGAGTGTGCGCTGATATGAAACTTCCTGGCAGATCAAAACTGTGTGCCCGACCGAGACTCGAGCTGGGGACCTTTGTCTTTTGCGGGCCAGTGCTCTACCATTTGAGCTACCGAAGCACGACTCGCGGCCGGTACTCACAGCTTTACTTGTGCCAGTATCCGTCTCCTACCTTCCAAACTTTACAGAAGCTCTCCTGCGAACCTTGCAGAACTAGCACTCCTGAAAGAAAGGATATTGCGGAGACATGGCTTAGCCACAGCTTGGAGGATGTTTCCAGAATGAGATTTTCACTCTGCAGCGGAGTGTGCGCTGATATGAAACTTCCTGGCAGATTAAAACTGTGCATCCGACCGAGACACGAACTCGGGACCTTTGTCTTTCGCGGGCAAGTGCTCTACCATCTGAGCTACCGAAGTACCGGGGGTGAGTCGTACTTCGGTACCTCAATTGGTAGAGCACTTGCCCGCGAAAGGCAAAGGTCCCGAGTTCGAATCTCGGTCGGGCACACATTTTTAATCTACCAGGATGTTTCAGTATAGTGAACGCATTATTGTGGCCAAGATAGATATGACGCCCACACCTACTACAGTAGTACAAGTTTATATGCCAACCAGCTCTGCAGATGATAAAGAAATTTATGAAATGTATGATGAGGTATAAGAAATGATTCAGGTAGTGAAGGGGTCGAAAATTTAATAGTCATGGGTGACTGGAATTCGAGACTAGGAAAAGGGAGAGAAGGAAACATAATAGCTGAATGGATTGGGGTAAGTAATGAAAGAGGAAGCCGTCTGGTACAATTATGCACAAAGCGTAACTTAATCATAGTTAACACTTGGTTCAAGAATCATAAAAGATGGTTGTATACATGGAAGAATCCTGGAGATACCAGAAAGTATCAGATAGATTATAAAATGGTAAGACAGAGATTTAGGAACCAGGTTTTAAATTGTAAGACATTTCCAGGGGCAGATGTGGACTCTGACCACAATCTATTGGATATGAGCTGTAGATTAAAACTGAAGAAACTGCAAAAAGGTGGGAATTAAATGAGATGGGACCTCGACAAATTGATAAAACCAGAGGTTGTACAGAGTTTCAGGGAGAGCATAAGTGTACAACTAACAGAAATGCGGGGGGGGGGGGGGGGGGGGATACAGTAGAAGAATAATGGGTAGCTCTGAGGGATAAAGCAGTGAAGGCAGCAGAGGATCAAGTAAGTAAAAAGACGAGGGCTAGTAGAATTTCTTGGTTAATAGAAGATATATTGAATTTAATTGGGGAAAGGAGAAAATATAAAAATGCAGTAAATGAAGCAATCAAGGAGGAAAACAAACGTCTCAAAAATGAGATCGAAAGGAAGTGCAAAATGGCTAAGCAGAGATGGCTAGAGGACAAATGTGAGGATGTAGAGACTTATCTCACTAGGGACAAGATAGATACTGCCTACAGGAAAATTAAAGAAATCTTCGGAGAAAAGAGAGCCACTTGTATCAATATCAAGAGCTCAAATGGAAACCCAGTTCTAGGCAAAGAAGGGAAAGCAGAAAGGTGGAAGGAGTATATAGAGGGTCTATACAAGGGCGATGTACTTGAGGACAATATTATGGAAATGGAAGAGGATGTAGATGAAGATGAAATGGGAGATACGACACTGTGTGAAGAGTGTGAGAAAGCACTGAAAGACCTGAGTCGAAACAAGGCCCCGGGAGTAGACAACATTTCATTAGTATTACTGACGGCCTTGGGAGAGCCATTCCTACCGTCTGGCGAGCAAGGATGTACGAGACATGCGAAATACCCTCAGACGTCAAGAAGAATATAATAATTCCAATCCCCAAGAAAGCAGGTGTTGACAGATGTGAAAATTACCGAACTATCAGTTTAATAAGTCACAGCTGCAAAATACTAACACAAATTCTTTACAGACGAATGGAAACACTAGTAGAAGCCGACCTCGGGAAAGATCAGTTTGGATTCCGTAGAAATACTGGAACACGTGAGGCAATACTGACCTTACGACTTATCTTAGAGGAAAGATTAAGGAAAGGCAAACCTACCTTCCTAGCATTTGTAGATTTAGAGAAATCTTTTGACAATGTTGAATGGAATACTCTCTTTCAGATTCTAAAGGTGGCAAGGGTAAAATATAGAGAGCGAAAGGCTATTTACAATTTGCGCAATCTGTATATTGAGCAAGAAGTAAAGGAAATAAAAAAATTCGGAGTAGGTATTAAAATCCATGGAGAAGAAATAAAAACTTTGAGGTTCCCCGATGACATTTTAATTCTGTCAGAGACAGTAAATGACTTGGAAGAGCAGTTGAACGGAATGGTTAGTGTCTTGAAAGGAGGATATAAGATGAACATCAACAAAAGCAAAACGTCGATAATGGAATGTAGTCGAATTAAATTGGGCGGTGCTGAGGGAATTAGATTAGGAAATCAGACACTTAAAGTAGTAAAGGAGTTTTGCTATTTGGGAGCAAAATAACTGATGATGGTCGAAGAAGAGAGGATATAAAATGTAGACTGCTAATGGCAAGGAAAGCGTTTCTGAAGGAGAGAAATTTGTTAACTTCGAGTATAGATTTAAGTGTCAGGAAGTCGTTTCTGATAGTATTTGTACGGCGTGTAGCCATGTATGGAAGTGAAACATGGACGGTAAATAGTTTGCACAAGAAGAGAATAGAAGCTTTCGAAATGTCGTGCTACAGAAGAATGGTGAAGATGAGATGGGTAGATCACATAACTAATGAGGAGGTATTGAATAGAATTGGGGAGAAGAGGATTTTGTGTCACAACTTGACGAGAAGAAGGGATCGGTTGGTAGGACATGTTCTGAGACATCATGGGATCACAAATTTAGCATTGGAAGGCAGCGTGGAGGGTAAAAATCGTAGAGAGTGACCAAGAGATGAATACACAAAGCAGATTCAGAAGGATGTAGGTTGCAGTAAGTACTGGGAGATGAAGAAGCTTGCACAGGACAGAGTAGCATGGAAAGCTGCATAAAACCAGTCTCAGGACTGAAGACCACAACAACAACTTGGCTCTTTCGCGCTTGGGACTCAGGAGTAAGATCATAATGTTACGTAACCTCCTAGTAGGTGTTTTTAATCTTCTCTTATGCAATGGATGAATACTTCGTTTTAGATAGAAAGCTTTTAGTGACTGTAAAATGTAGCAATAAGAAATATTTTGAGAGCTAAGTGTTTCAGTTTTACATAACAACGTTCTATAACGTGTTTGAGTGACTGGATTAATAGAATTTCTAATGCTTTTCGATGAAAGGATATCTCCTCTCTCGCTGTCGAAGCTATAGCGATAGCAAGGCCATGAACTCTATTTTTTAGTATATAAATCGCTTAAGTAATCCTCGTAATGCTTCCCTTTCTCACTCTATATGACATTGAAAGGTGAATTTCACACACTAGATCGCGTGTTTTTTTCACTTTTTGATCTATTGCGGGTCTATATTTAATTTTCATATAATCCACATTCTTCTGAAACATGTGCGCACCTCGGGAAAGATCTTTATTGCTTTCATAAAATGCGCGTGGTGCTGCGAAAATTCGTGCTTCGGTTGTTTGTACACTCCTGGAAATTGAAATAAGAACACCGTGAATTCATTGTCCCAGGAAGGAGAAACTTTATTGACACATTCCTGGGGTCAGATACATCACATGATCACACTGACAGAACCACAGGCACATAGACACAGGCAACAGAGCATGCACAATGTCGGCACTAGTACAGTGTATATCCACCTTTCGTAGCAATGCAGACTGCTATTCTCCCATGGAGACGATCGTAGAGATGCTGGATGTAGTCCTGTGGAACGGTTTGCCATGCCATTTCCACCTGGCGCCTCAGTTGGACCAGCGTTCGTGCTGGACGTGCAGACCGCGTGAGACGACGCTTCATCCAGTCCCAAACATGCTCAATGGGGGACAGATCCGGAGATCTTGCTGGCCAGGGTAGTTGACTTACACCTTCTAGAGCACGTTGGGTGTCACGGGATACATGCGGACGTGCGTTGTCCTGTTGGAACAGCAAGTTCCCTTGCCGGTCTAGGAATGGTAGAACGATGGGTTCGATGACGGTTTGGATGTAACGTGCACTATTCAGTGTCCCCTCAACGATCACCAGAGGTGTACGGCCAGTGTAGGAGATCGCTCCCCACACCATGATGCCGGGTGTTGGCCCTGTGTGCCTCGGTCGTATGCAGTCCTGATTGTGGCGCTCACCTGCACGGCGCCAAACACGCATACGACCATCATTGGCACCAAGGCAGAAGCGACTCTCATCGCTGAAGACGACACGTCTCCATTCGTCCCTCCATTCACGCCTGTCGCGACACCACTGGAGGCGGGCTGCACGATGTTGGGGCGTGAGCAGAAGACGGTCTAACGGTGTGCGGGACCGTAGCCCATCTTCATGGAGACGGTTGCGAATGGTCCTCGCCGATACCCCAGGAGCAACAGTGTCCCTAATTTGCTGGGAAGTGGCGGTGCGGTCCCCTACGGCACTGCGTAGGATCCTACGGTCCTGGCGTGCATCCGTGCGTCGCTGCGGTCCGGTCCCAGGTCGACGGGCACGTGCACCTTCCGCCAACCACTGGCGACAACATCGATGTACTGTGGAGACCTCACGCCCCACGTGTTGAGCAATTCGGCGGTACATCCACCTGGCCTCCCGCATGCCCACTATACACCCTCGCTCAAAGTCCGTCAACTGCACATACGGTTCACGTCCACGCTGTCGCGGCATGCTACGAGTGTTAAAGACTGCGATGGAGCTCCGTATGCCACGGCAAACTGGCTGACACTGACGGCGGCGGTGCCCAAATGCTGCGCAGCTAGCGCCATTCGACGGCCAACACCGCGGTTCCTGGTGTGTCCGCTGTGGCGTGCATGTGATCATTGCTTGTACAGCCCTCTCGCAGTGTCCGGAACAAGTATGGTGGGTCTGACACATCGGTGTCAATGTGTTCTTTTTTCCATTTCCAGGAGTGTATGATAAGTATCACATACAATATTTTTCTGGCACATCAAGCAATGTGGACGATGAAAACTAAGATTTTGTAATATTGTATGACACTGAAGCGCCCAAGGAAACTGGTATAGTCCTGCGTATTCAAATACAGAGATATGTAAAAAGGCAGAAGACGCAGTGCGGTCGGCAACGCTTACATAACACAACAAGTGTCTGGCGCAGTTGTTAGATCGCCTACTGCTGCTACAATAGCAGGTTATCAAGATTAAAATGAGTTTGAACGTGATGTTACAATCGGTACACAAGCGATGGGATACAGCATCTCCGGCGTAGCGATGAAGTGGGGATTTTCATGTACATCCATTTCACGAGTCTACTCTGAATATCAGGAATTCGGTAAAACATCCAGTCGCCGACATTGCTGCGGACGGAAAAAGATCCTTCAAGAACGGAACCAACGACGACTGAAGAGAATTGTTCAACGTGACAGAAATTGCCGTAGATTTCAATGCTGAGTCTTCAACAAGTGTCAGTGTGTCGAACCATTCAATCGATGTGGGCTTCCGGAGCCGAATGTCCACTCGCGTATCCTTGATAATTGCACGAGACAAAGCTTTACACCTGCCTAGGCCCGTCGATACCGACATTGGACTGTTGATGACTGGAAACATGTTGCCTGCTCAGGTGAGTCTCGTTTCAAATTGTATCAAGCGGATGGGCATGTACGCATATGGAGACATCATGAATCCATGGAGTCTGGATGTCAGCAGGGGACTGTTCAAGATGGTGGAGGCTCTGTAATGGTGTGGGGCGTGTGCATTTGGAATGATACAGGACCTCTGACGGTCTAAATACAACTCTGATAGGTGACACATACGTAAGCATCCTGTTTGATCACCTGCATCCATTCATGTCCATTGTTCATGTCTATGGACTTGGACAATTCCAGCAGGACAATGCGACACCTCACATATCCAGAATTGCTACAGAGTGATTCCAGGAAGACTCTTTCTGAGTTTAAACACTTCCGCTGGCCAGCAAACTCCCCAGGCATGACATTATAGAGCATATCTGGAATGCCTTGCAACTTATTGTTCAGAAGAGATCCACACTACCTCGTATTCTTACGGATTTGTTGATAGCCCTGTGGGATTTGTGGTGTTAGTTCCCTCCAGCGCAACTTCAGACATTAGTTAAATCCATGCCACGATGTGTTGCGGCACTTCAGCGTGCTCGTGAGGGTCCTACACGATGTTAGGCAGGTTTACCAGCTTCTATGGCTTTTCAGTGTATTTAATTTCCTTATGTAATTACCGAGATAAGCGGCCTCATTCCATTTCATATCCCAAGTCCTTATGTAGCCAGCTGCATGAAAACCATAACACGGCATCTTTGGGTCGACTATGAGATGGTCTCTTCCTTGTCTTCTTTCCCGCCGGGGACAAGGGAAATTTGTTGGGCTTCTTCAAACGTCTTCGTCGGTCCATTATGACCAGAGGACATCGGCTGGTACGTATTTCTCGATTCAAAACACATGGCCGACGGAAGAGAGCTGCTAAGGCAGCAACGCACTATCCCTCCATTTTAAAAACCAGGAGTTTCGGTTGCTTTTTGGAGATTCCATGAAGAAGCTTTCAAAAGGTACTAGAAATTCCACTGCCCTCAAGGCACTGCGGCCGTCGGCGTCCAGCCCTTTTCCAGTCCCTCTCACTGGCTTTGCATGTCACGTTGTGTAGTGAGCGCTGGGGATTGGGCCGAGGCCGCCCTCACCATAAGATTTTTGCTCTGGACTCAGCGTCCGGCGGAGACTGTTAAGTTTTTGGTTGTAGGACACTATTGCTCCAGGAATCAGTGATTATAAATGTTTCTCCTACAACGTGGATCCAACGGACATTTCGGGTTGAAATTTATAAGTTTTCTCAGGCCGAAACTCGATGGCATCAGTTATGTGATACGCTACATTCATTTTGACTATCGCTACTGCAGTTTAATCATTTGGTGTGATGTTTGAGATTGAGCACGCGGGTTTTGTGCTAGCCACGAACCACCCATGTGTCTTGCACTGATTCTTTTCTTTCGGGTATCAAATGTTGTTAGGATTGCGAAGCACTCCGAAGCATTTTGGAAATGTGCCGAGTAACACTGTTCTTGTGCGAACATGGGATCGATCATCTCATAGTCCAGGGTTGCTATCGTTAAGGCGATAGTCCGTGTGATTAAAGTGACATGCGTTGCCGATTTAAAGAATGTCTGCTTTCCCTGCATCAGTTTATTCACGGCTTTGTTGGAGTTGTGATCGATTGCCTTCCAAGTCCTTCCTTGTGACTGAATGACGCTATCCCGCGCTGAATTCTCGCATCGAAACTTATCCTTCTGTTAATACGTAAGGGGCTACAGTTTGCAACAGACGTTTAACATAGGTGACCAATATATAGACGTTTTGTAATTAATGATCAGGCAACTGAATACAATTTAATTACCATGTTAGTTTATTTCATATTCCTCTCTATCACAGAGTATAGAAACGACATCAGTGATTTATCAAAGAAAATAGACACTGAATGAAATCCGTCACTGTGCATTCGTTTTGGCTCTTTGCGATTTCGTTGCATGCACTGATCCTTTTGAAAATTAAATTGCCGCGGTAGGTGAAATCTTGCTTCAGTTGCTAACTTAATCTAAATTGCACACACTGTACGTGACCGCCAAAGCTACAGGAATTATGTCGATAAAATAGTACACGACGACAATAGTACTCCCCTTTCAACATTAATGCAAAATCTGAACGTGTGGATGTAGTAAAAATGGCTAATTGGCTAATGGTTTCACAACTTAATTTCGTCATCTGATAATTACTACGTAATACCCATCTGATTAACATCGCAGCCTCACATACACCTTTAGTTACAGTCCCTCAGTGACAACAGATCCCCACGTTCATGATTGTTGTTCTATAGAACGTCAAAAGGAATTGTTGCAGCTTACAATCTGAAATGTAAGATAAAGAACACGAACAGAAAAAGCATAACATAAAATACATGTATACAGTCGTTGGTTAAGTCCTGCCTGCTAAAGTTGGCGACAGCAATTGGCTGTACAAACATAATCGGTGGATATAAAAAATGGTGTTAACTGTGAAGTTTCAGCATTATTTCTGCATCAGTTAAGCAATCAGAAGTGTCAATCGCGAATGAACTGAAAGTTCTGTTTCATGAGTAACAACTCGAGACTGAATAATCAAACTCTTCTCAAGTCAGTTACGTGGGATATTTTATTTTGATCGATGTCCGAAGCAGTTGAACTGTGAGTTACAGTGACACTGCCGTTAACTGGGGTGCTTGCGAAATGAGAGAATCTTACATTGGTATGTCCATAATCGATTCATCTGACGATAACGGGTAAAAGTTTTTAATTAGCTTGCAAAAAACGTAGAAAGGTATATGGAACAGATACATTGTAGCCGAAAACGTAAATTTAATATTACAACAACCGCACAGTATTTACCAGAACTTGTGACTGCTGGTATTTAATTGTATGTATCTAACGCTGTGTTGCTATTTCACCGAGATTTCAATGTGTTTAAATCCTGTCAACAAATTGGAACTATGTATCATGTTTCAAAGAGGTTCATATCCTACTCTTTTGTAATGAACATTTCTTGTTATTCACAACTGACAGAAAATCACTGAAGTACCGTTCAGCCTTTGCGAGGTAGTGGAAAAATTAATAAACTTCGAAGTTAGGGAAAAAATGGCATCCAATACTCCTACCTGCTTTTGCGGTAAACTGGAACGTTTCTACATAGAAAGCCTCAATCAATAAGAGTTAATATTCGCTTAATGCATGCATTACCGCACTAAGTGCTTGTTATCATTATTAAAAGCCATACGAATGCTAAAAGCACTGTGTTGTTGAATAATGATCAGGAAACTGCGTGACCTCGAACGACCAGAACGGCACGAAAATGGGCGCACAATATAAATCGCTCATCCGAAAAGCTGTAGTATGAGTTATTGGCTTGCAAAACTGCGCGTCTTTCCACGGGAGACATTTGAGTGACCACCTATTCAAGTCTAGCAGAGGAACAACGGTATCGCAAAGAAACAAAATATCAGTATAATAGCACCAGAAACAACAAAATGTTGCTAACCTGCAGTGTGTACATCTTCAGGCGTTAGAAACTCTATATGAGAAGGACCGTTGATTTTGTAAAACTGGAAATTGAAAATCCACAAGTAATGTTACATTATCCTCATTTCATCATCAGACTGCATTCTATACTATACAATCAACTTCTGCATCGAAGTGCTTCACTATGCTTGGCAAAGGGAAGGTTATAGCATTGAAATACCAATATCAATGTTGTCAGTCTGGCGTTTGACATTGTTGGACAGAGGATATGCTGCATGCGAAAGAGTTACTTTAGTCAGATAGATGTGCATATTGTTCCGTTTCACTTTGAACACTGCATTGAAATGGCACACGTGCACTTTGAAGAGTAAATAACTGTGCTACGCCGTCAGTAGGTCAGTAGGTCAGTAGAGAAGTTTGTTATTAAGATGCCGTGATTATTTTAAGCAGAAGGAAATATAGCAGTGTATCACGACAAACCAATATTTGTGTCCCTGGTCGTATTATATTGACAATTAGTTTCTTCACGTTGCCGAAGTTCCTTCCTTAGTTTTTGAATAGGAGATCATTCAAACGTCTCTCGTGGTAAGAAGCGGAATTTTGCATGTATATAGTTGATACCACCGTTTTTGGATGAGCGACCTATATTCTACTTTCGTGTGGTTCTGGTCGATGGAGGTCACGTACTTCCATTGTGCGTGTCAGTTTGTATCTCCCCGTAGCTGTTCCGTGCTCTCTATACTTACGCTTCCACTTGCTTTTGATGATAACTCTATGTCACTGCGAAATGTTTTCATATAATAAAAATTTATTTGTTGTCACTTATTTCAAGTGTAAAAGGCGTGTTGGAAAAGTTCTGAAAACGGAACACCGAGCTTGAACCAACACTGCTGTCTCCCCCTTTGCACGGCAGTTAGGTTGTTGAATCATGCCCTTGCTCAATACCAGTCTTCACTTGCAACAGTTCATACACGAGTGTTGACAGCGTAGGAAGAGCAGTTGTATTGTAAAGTGCGTTACGGAACTGAATCGACAAAACTACTAGCAACGCATCGCTTTCAGATTTTGCTTGCTTTGAAATACTACAAAGGAAACATTCAGTAGCTAGGAGCAAGGGTTCAGATGACACACACATCACATAGAGAAGAAATGGAAGTTGAAACTCAGGCGGAAAGGACTTCAATCTCACACGGATGATGATCTAGAAAGAGTGAAGTGTTTTCTGAGGATAGATCGTCGAATATGGGCTGAAATGACTAGGCAGTGAGTGACGTATAAATGTGTTCAACGTGGGTTAAATTTTATTACAGAATTTGCAGAGGATACCCGAATTCTGACACAGCTGGCGAATCAGGGGTTTCCGAATACGATCCAGAGACAAAACGCCCCCTCCCCCCCCCCCCCCCTTCCCATCGCCTTCACCAGAAAACGAGAATAAGAAATTATGTTTTGATCGTCGGGGGATCGTCTTCAAAGAATTTGTGTTTCCAGGGTAAACTTTCAATCTTGAGTTTTATCCAGGAATTCTTGCAAGACTCAGGAAAAGGATAGCACCTGTGTAATCAGGTATTGCTTGTGCTTGCATGTTGCACTACGATAGTGCAATTATTTGATAAGAAATAGCATTCTGTGGTTTCTCAGTTACCATATTCCTGAATTTCGTGATTTATTTTCATTCCCCCGGCTCAAATACGTGTTATAGGGTGTCGCTTTGGTAGTTTCAGGTCTAATGTACACAAGAGCATGTGTGACTGGATTAATAGAATTTGTCGTGTAATTAAGTAGTATGCTACGAAATATATGTCTCCTTAGACTCATTATGTTAGAGTTGACGGAATTATTACAACATTCTTTTGTATAAAACCAAGGAGGTTCTCGCAGAGTCCTTGCACCCACTTCTTCTGTCACTATAAACGTAAGATCGCCATTTCTCTGTCCCTAAGTTACCTGTGAATGACAATGTTAATATTGAGTTACAACGAATTATTACCTTATTGAAAACTTAACCGTTTCGAAATGTCTGTATAGATTTGTTTTATGTTTTATCAGGTTACTTCCGTTGGGAAGCGAAAGTTTGGTGATGCATCAATTACGCGCCGTCAGCGAGATATCACTTGCATATTTGCAACCTTCCTCTTAGAACATACAATCTGTAGAGGACAGGGGTTATTCTTAGGAAATATGGTGCGAAATTGTGATTTCGTGTGTTTCAGTGCGCAATGCACCAGCCTCACGGCAGATTGCGGACGAAGGCCGACCGGCGCGTTATGCAGGTGACACATTCTGCATCAGCGACTCCCGGCGTCGTCACGAGCCGCCGCGTCTGCGAGCTGGGCCGGGCCTCGTGCCGCTAACCTTCTGGCGCCTGCGCAGCCGCTGAAGGAGCGTGGTGTCGTGTTCCCCGGACTGCGTGCATCAGCTCGCCCCTACCATGACACGAGCAGTGGGGCTGAGCTACCAGAAAATGTATTGGGAGAGCCAACAACAAACAGGAAGATTGCTAAAAACAGCCACCTTCCTCTACCCAGCCACAACCTACAACCCTCACCACGTCAACCGCTACGGCCATCTTATTACAAGTGTTGTCAGTTGGCAACCTGTGCATCACCCACTCTTGTTACAATCGGTGACAGTAGTGGTCTTCTCCCTGGATTTGGAGGAAATTGTGGCTGGTAATCGACGAGCATATGTGGCACCTGAGAAGGGCAACAATGGATCAGCAATACCTGCAACATGACAAGTAAGTGCCAATTTTTCGTTTGGTGGTTTGCCTGAACCTGTAGCATAGTCCGTCTTCCGTTCCTATTCTTCTTTCTGGGCTTACTGTAGTCTTTATTCGATAGCTGGTAGTGATGGAGTAGTCTGTGTCAGCGTGGTGTCGTGTTCCCCGGACTGCGTGCATCAGCTCGCCCCTACCATGACACGAGCAGTGGGGCTGAGCTACCAGAAAATGTATTGGGAGAGCCAACAACAAACAGGAAGATTGCTAAAAACAGCCACCTTCCTCTACCCAGCCACAACCTACAACCCTCACCACGTCAACCGCTACGGCCATCTTATTACAAGTGTTGTCAGTTGGCAACCTGTGCATCACCCACTCTTGTTACAATCGGTGACAGTAGTGGTCTTCTCCCTGGATTTGGAGGAAATTGTGGCTGGTAATCGACGAGCATATGTGGCACCTGAGAAGGGCAACAATGGATCAGCAATACCTGCAACATGACAAGTAAGTGCCAATTTTTCGTTTGGTGGTTTTCCTGAACCTGTAGCATAGTCCGTCTTCCGTTCCTATTCTTCTTTCTGGGCTTACTGTAGTCTTTATTCGATAGCTGGTAGTGATGGAGTAGTCTGTGTCAGCCGAGATGGCTATTCAGCAGTTACTTGAGCGAGTGTCAGAATTAGAGATAGAGCTTGCTCGGTCTAGAGAAGCGAGCAAGGAACGGTTTCCTGTTAATTCAGTAATTCTTGACACTAATGTTGCGTCTTTCGTCACCCCTTTCTCGGGAAAAGCTTGGGATGATGTTATGATTTTTTTTGAGAACCTCAGCATGGCTGCTAAATTGGGAAATTGCGGTGCAGAAACACTTTTGCATGTGGCTAAGTTGTAAGTAACTGAGAATGCCAGAGCGTACATTACATGCCATGAAGAATTACGGGATGCTCGGACATTGCAAGTATTCAAAAAAAGGTTGCTGGAAAGATATCGGAGGAAAAATATGTCTACATATTATCGGGAACAATTGAATAAAATGTTTCAAAGGAATGGGGAATCAATAGAAGCTTTTGTATATCGAATTCGAAAAAATTAATGTTAACACCTATGAGCTAACGAATTACTATAGGGTTAATGAAACCATTCTGCAGGAAACTGAGCAGAGGTCTGTAGACACATTTTTGCGAGGAATACAACACAAAACCTCCCACAAGATTAGGATGGAATTTCCTAAGACTCTCAATGAGGCAGTCGGAATCGCTGTGGCGTTAGAGGAAGTTGAAGAAGTAACAAAGACGCGGGACAGGAAATGCAGAAATAAATGGTTCAAATGGCTCTGAGAACTATGGGACTTAACTGCTGTGGTCATCAGTCCCCTAGAACTTAGAACTACTTAAACCTAACTAACCTAAGGACATCACACACATCCATGCCCGAGGCAGGATTCGAACCTGCGACCGCAGCGGCCGCGCGGCCCCAGACTGTAGCGCCTAGAACCGCTCGGCCACTTCGGCCGGCTGCAAAAATAAAATATTTCAGATGTGGTCGGTTGGGACACATTAGACACGGTTGCAAGGAAGTGCAGTGCAGGAAATGCAGTCGTTGGGGTCATATGGAGCGTAATTGCAATGGGTCTGGCAGAAACACGATAGGAAACCGCAAGGTGGGTCTCACCCCCCTCAGTTAAACGGAGCAGGGGGTTGTGTGCAACTGTGCAACACCCCCGATCAGGATTAATGCTAGTGCAGAATCAGTGGCAGACTTTTCTCTGACTGGCTATGTGAGGGGCAGTCCGTGCAAATTTTTATTGGATACTGGGTCTCAGGTATCCGTGGCTAGTAGAAGTGTACCCGGTAAAGTAGAATTAAAACCACCACGCTGGGCGTTAAGTGGCGTGGGTGGGGGACAAGTGACGTCACTCGGATCAGCGGTGTTAAACTTCTGAGTGGAAATGAGGAACTTCCAGGTGAAGGTAGAAGTTCTTCCAGTTGTTGGCAGCAGCTATGATGTCATACTCGGATTGGATGTCCTGGTTGCGCATCACGCAAAAGTTAACCTGGAACGGCGTACAGTAGAAGTGGATGGAATACAATATCGCCTAGGTTCTGCTGCCGAAAAACCATTACTGTCGCAAGGAACTGCCCAGACGTCGGGTGGGCCGGCTAAACAGCATACAAGGTCCCTTAGGGTTAACTCGGAAGGATACTATACCGAAGGGTGGAGGGAAAATTATCTGCGCAGATGTTGGAGCTAGTGTGCCGGTAAATTCGTTGTGTGTCGTTGAACCTTTGTCTGAGAAAGAGCCGCTGGATAAAATGGAGTGTTTTACGCGCCGTAGCGTGTCCTAGGTGCGGGAGATAGAAGGAAAAAAAGGTTGTGCCTGTCAGTATTGATAATTTTGGCCTTGAAGAGGTGCAGTTAGCGCGGGGTACCGTAATAGTGTATCTGGAGATAACAGGGGAAGATGAACTGGATAAGGATTTCGCAGCAGATTACACAATGCTGGGAGAGTATGTCAGCTGGTCCGCACTGAGGGATAAAGTAGCACATTTAGAAGGGCAAGACAGAGAAGTCATTGAGAACCTTAATGATGGAATATAAAGAGTTATTTAATTCTCATGGTCCACTGCCCACCACACCATTAGTTCAGCATTACATACCCACTGGGAATGAAGCACCGATGTATAAACGTCCGTATCGTGCTCCAAAAAGTTTACAGCCTGTCATGGAAGAATTTATTAATCAATAGCTTAGGGATGGGATAATAGAAACCAGTAGTAGTCCCTGGTCCGCTCCTGTAATAATAGAGAGTAAAAAATCACCTGATGGGGCAAGGCATATCGTTTTTGTTGTGATTATCGTTTCCTGATCAAAAAACTGTATCAGATGCATACCCAATGCCTAATATCACTGAAACTCTGGATAATTTGGGTCAGTGTCGGTACTTCACGACCTTGGATCTTCGAAGCGGGTACCACCAGTTGGAGGTCGCCCCGGAAGACCGACCGAAAACAGCTTTCTCAACACCTACAGGTCATTTTCAGTATCAGCGAATGCCTTTCGGACTCAAAAATGCTCCGGAAAGCTTCCAACGGTTACTAGATAGCGTGTTACGAGGGCTGAAACCTAATCAGTGTATGGTATATTTGGACGACATAATTGTTTTCTCAAAGGACGTGCAAGAACATGTGCGCCGTTTGCGCGAGTTTTCGATTGTCTGAAAGCAGTGCAGTTAACTCTTCATATGGCAAAATATTGTATTTCGATCATATTATAGGACAGGAGGGTGTCCGCACAGATCCAAAACTTGTAGAGGCAGTAATGAATTTTCTTACACCTAGAAAAGTGAAAGAGTTGCTGTCTTATTTAGGTCTCGCCAATTTTTACAGGAGGTATATTTCAAAATTTGTGGAAATTGCAAGGCCCCTCACGCAGTTGTTGAAGAAGGGAGCAAAATTTCACTGGGCAGCAGAATGCGAAGAGGCTTTTCAAAAGTTAAAAAATTTGCTAACATCTAGTCTGGTTTTGGCTTTATATTATCTTGTGACTCTAGCAATTTTGCTTTGGGTATTGTATTATCTCAGGAAATAGATGGGCAGGAACACTCGATAGCATATGCTTCCAGACAGCAAAACAATGCGGAAAAAAATTACTCAACAACCGAGAAGGAGTTATTGGCATTAGTTTTCAGAATAACCTATTTCCGGTGTTATTTGTATGGACGACATTTCAAGGTGATTACTGACCATGCAGCACTTAAGTCGTTGTTAGGGCTTAAAGACCCAACAAATAGATAAACTAAGTGGGCTTTGCGTCTTAGTGAGTACGATTTTGAAGTGATTCATTAACTGGGTAAATCGCATGGAAACCCGGATGGTCTGAGTCGTAAAGTATGCGCCATGGAATGCACAGGAATAAATGAGAACGAATGGGTGGAGGCACAAACCGCCAACACAGATTGTCAACGATATACCTTGCAGCGACACTTCGTCGTGGAAGACGGGATATTGTACCGTAAAACTAGGAACGGCTCACGCATAGTCGTACCAGAAAAATTGCGAATTTTAAGGCAAGCACATGATTCAATGTTGTCTAGTCATTTGGGTCGAAGAGCAACGGAAAGGAGGGTAGCACAGAGCTATTGGTAGTCAACGCGTAGCCAAGACGTCGATCAGTACCTAAAAAATTGCATTCTATGTACTCAACAGATGGAATTGAGTCATCAGAAAATTGTGTTGCAACGACTACCGGAAGCGGATAGACCTCTCCAATTACTTGGCGTAGACGTCTTAGGACCGTTTGTGCAAACACCAGCGGGTAATCGCTATGTTTTAACAATAATAGACTATTTTTCGTTCTATGTGTCTATGACAGCTATTCCGGACCAGCGAGCCGAAACAGTGGCTCACGCCATGGTACATCAATGGATATTGAAATTCAGAACACCTGAAACTATAATTACAGATTAAGGTTCAAACTTTATGTCCGATTTGATGAAACAGTTATGCAAGTTTTTGTATGTGAAGAAATTGAGAATGAGTGTCTTACACCCACAGGCTAATGGTCGGACCGAGAGAGTTCATCATACAATACCTAAGATGTTAAGTTATTATGTAAATTTGCAACGCAACAATTGGGATACCCTATTGGCGTTTGTAACCGCGGCGTATAACTCAAAAGTGCATGAAAGTACAGGGTTGTCTCCATATGAAGTACTGTTCTGTCGGAAGATGCCATCTCCATTTGAATTTCTCAAGACCCCACCAGGAACCGATATTTCGGCTGTTAAGGATTTATCCACAAAGTTGAAAACAATCTGGCGACAGGTGGAAAAAATGAACACTAAAGCATTGGAGAGACAGGACAAAGTTCACAATAGAAAGGCAGCTTTACCCAAATAACATGTAGGGCAATGGATGATAATGACTAATCCGTATGTGCCAAAAGGCAAAATGAAAAAATTTGTATCCCGTTATCAACGTCCTTTCCAGGTGATCGAGATGACATCGTAAAAAGGAAGAGCTGGTATGAGTTGTCTTTCTTTTGTTTCTCAGAAGGCGTGACGTTCTGGTAAGACCAGCAGTTCCAGCGTCATGGGCTGCGCTGAGGAGGGAAGAGGGAAGATGTGCACTGTCTCTCATCATAGTTATTCTGTTTTGCTGTTGCAACTTAGCTGAAGCCTTGAGGATACGTCCTATATCAAGTGATGTTTTGTTCTCACGGCAAGAGGACATAATTATGTCCGGACATCAATGGACCTAAAGGGTGTACTGTAATGTTTGGGCGGTTGACGACGAAATCTGTAAATTAGAGGAGGCATTTAATGAACTTCATTCAATGTTGGCTAATCAGTCAAGGTTTAATGACACACAGGGTGAATATCAGCTACTACGATCAGCTTTTGCACGCAATGTGCGGGCACCTAACCCCAGCACTGTTACCTTCGGAACAACTTCGGGAAGGATTACGAAAAGTTCAATCGGAATTGCCCGCATCCCTGGAGCTACTGACGACATGAACAGATGAACACTTATCTCTGTACTACAAAATGGCCACTGTTACCAATACGCGGATGGGTACCCTGCTGAGAATTCATATTATGATACCATTAACATGTAAGGGTTGTAAATTTGAATGTTACGCCTTGCATACGTATCCAGTGAAGTGGGAAATTTTGCAGAAATTCGTACAATTAACCGTACGGGAAATACTGTTAGTGGCACATAAGCAGACAAGCTCATGCGTTCCTCACTGCACAAGACTTGCTGCATTGTCGAAAAGGTCCAGTTAGCATCTGCCCCACGAAATTGTTACACACTGTTCCCAAATCTTGTGAGTATTCTGTATTCCGCTCTCAAGAACCAGTTGCGGAGTGCCCTAAGGAAATTATAGAAGGCACGGTGCAGTTCTTTCAGCAAGTGGGTCCACATTGGGTATTTTCAGTAATGGAAAACTAAGTCGTTATTTGCGTTTGTTACGAGCGGGGTCAGCAAGAGAATACGCAAAGAATAGAATTGCAGGGGCGGGGACTGTTAATTAACGGGACACAGTCACATTCTTTGGACCGGATGCTAAAGCTCAGGATGGGTGTGTGACTATGGAACATCTTTTTCAACGAGAGCATGAGCACCATAATGAGCATAAGCAACACTTACTAGTTATTGAATCATCAACCACCGCCACCTGTATTTTTATATTTGTCTTAGGATTAGTGTACTATCGTCTCAAGAGGAAGGTAGCCCAAATCCTGCCCCTTCCAACCTTTAACCTAAGGGTGCATAAAAAATCACTGAACAGTTGTGAGCCACTGCAGCAGGACGTTGAGTAATGTTTATGAGCAAGGGTTAGAATGAGGATAGAAGTGATTGAACACAGTGTAAATACTGAATCAATCGCATTTTGTGGCGTTTGTGAAGTGAACTGTACTTGTTTTGAATTTTTGGTTGAATTCGGGGACGACTTCTTTTCGTACGAGGGAGGAATTGTAGAGGACAAGGGGTTATTTTTAGGAAATATGGTGCGAAATTGTGATTTAGTGTGTTTCAGTGGGCGATGCGCCAGCCTCACGGCTCTCACGGCCTCATGCTCTCGTTGAAAAAGATGTTCCATAGTTACACATCCATCCTGACGGAGTCGGAGATTTTCTCCCCTCGCCGCCTGGATGTTGTGTTGGCCTTACTTCGTATCTTCATAATTGATATTACTATTGAGGTAGCTGAATGGGCAAGGCCGAAAAAACAATAAATTGAAAAAAGCACCTCTCGGGACTTCATTTTGACAGTAATGAAGTCTTGCGAACAGAGGACGCTTGTGGGCTTGTCAACAAAGTCAAACATCCTACAATGACTGTATCGACAATCTGATCCCTCATTGGGAGAAATGTGTTCGTCGCTAGGATGCTGTGTTGACAAATGAATAAGTAAATGTGAAGAATAGGATTAGAATGTTAATAAATATTGTTTTATTTAAAAAGCTCGATGGGTTTTCGCATAAAAAAATCGGATGCATTACTCTTCAACAGGGCCTCGTATACCCATTCGATGGAGAAAACAGAAAATTAGCAAATGACAAGAATACTAGTTATCTTAAGTTACACACCAGGTCTATTTCGAATAACAGGTAAATTTGAACGATTCCAATTTAAGCGCACTAACCGTGCCTGTTATATTTTCACCTGCTAACGAGCTCTTAAGATTCTAGCAGGGCGTTTGCGAATGTCCTGCACGTCTTCTGTTATGCTGACTTAATAATGACATGAACACTGTATCAGTGCCAGCCGGTGTGGCCGAGCGGTTCTAGGCGCTTCAGTCTGGAACCGCGCGACCGCTACGGTCGCACGTTCGAATCCTGCCTCGGGCGTGGATGTGTGTGATGTCCTTAGGTTAGTTAGGTTTAAGTAGTTCTACGTTGTACGGGAATGATGACCTCAGATGTTAAGTCCCATAGTGCTCAGAGCCATTTGAACCATTTGAACTGTATCAGTACTCTATAATAGTTTACAAGCTTTTTCTCAACAGGGTCACGGCTCTTCTTCAGAATTCACCCAGAAAACTTAAGCTTTCCATTCGTTTTCCGTATTACTGATATTATGAATTTGAACAAGGTGACGTGATCGGGAAGTTTACTACTACTACTGTTTTCTGATGCTATAAAGTTTTTCTTTTGTTTATGCTCTTTGTCTTCCATTTATCCACATATTAGGGGAAGTGACGCACCTAGTACACCAACGGGAAAGATTTCTTCGTTTCTCGTTTCCACTCATTGCTACTACACATTCCTTTAGCTATATTCAGTGCCAAAGTGCAAAGCTACTAATCCAAAGGGCTCAAATTCGATCCCCGGTCCATGCTAGAATTTTTATCTGCTACTTATCACTTCTTTCACTTCTGGCAATGTTTGTTGATGTGATAAATGTAGAGTTGTACCGTGGTTCAGAATCCACGTTGAAGTGTCGGTCCCCTTCTAAGTGGCTGGGTAGGTCAGTTCAAACATTGGGAGAAGCCAACGCATGCCATTTCCAATAGGATTATACTAGCAAAGCGCTGGGGTGTTCAAAACCACCTTTGCAATTTTACACATTTATAATTTATTAGGTTCCCGTACCCCGGCCTGCAAAAACGCAGCTCCTATTGAATCACTTTGTTAAGACCTCTTTTCTCAGGAACGTGTAGAGGTATCAAGTGAAATGTATGTTAAATACTAAGATCCATAGTACCTTGGAAGTGGAAAGAATTTAATAATCTAAGTCAGTGCAATCAATGATACGGTCATTTATGTTACATATTCTGATACTTGCAAACTCACTCATCAAAATCTATAGAGTGCTTCCAACTGATCTAGAAATATGAAATTTGACAAGAAGCAAGATTTCACAGTAAAAGTAAAGGAAAAACTCCGAAATTTTTTCCATTTGCTGTCCGCCTGTCTGCTTGTCTATCTGTCCGTTAGTTAAGACCACTTTTTTTTTCAGGAGCACATAGAGGTACGAAGTTGAAATTTATGTTGAAGTGGTCCGGGTTCCGAACAATCCCACAAGAGAACATAAGACTAACATTCTGCCTCCATTTGTTCACAAAATTATTTTTCTCAACACAAATGAAGCTCATTACAGACAAATAGCAAAAATGGCAATAACCTGGTAATAAATGTTACACTGAACGGAAGGTTCACTGAACGCTTGATAACGGAATCCTTATGTTACTGGAACACCCAAAAATATTCCCACTTGACTGAACATTCAGAAATCTGGAAGTGCACGCGCCCACTGGGAGGCGTAAGTCTGAAGAGAATCAAACTCGATGTTGCGACAAGGCCAATATAATTTCAATCCCTTCAGACTCGTCGGAAGAGTCTGATAGTAATGAATGATATCAAAAGTGATTGCGAGCGCGTCGCCGAACTTAGCCCTGTCCACTGGAGGCGAAGACGGCGTGCAGTCGCGAGAGGTGTAGGGTCCGTATCAGAAGACGTGAGCTGAATGGCTGCGCCGGAACTGCGTGGATCGGGGCCGGCGTGGTCACAGCATGGCGCAGGTGTTCTTGCAACAGATTGGTCGCAATTGAAGCGGCGGATACAGCAAAATAAGATATTGCAGTGTCTATGTTATTCCGAATTACGATGCATGCAAGACGAAGGAACTGGCACTGCTGCGACTACAGCCGTTATGGCATATATTAAACGTATTCGCAGTCAGCTGTATAACGGAACGAGGACAATGAAAATTTGTGCCACGCCGTATATTCCTGTACAGGGGAAACATTTGACTACATTGAATGGTAATTCGCAATAACACAGGCACTGCAGTATCGTATTTATTCATCGACACCGGGCAAGCGATTTTCAAATAAAATATGACGTACATAATGGATGTTCGAGTCCATATTGTTGCCATATGATGACGACATATGGGAGTCTGGGTCAGGCCATGAGTCGTTCTCGGATAGCCAAATGGTAGGGCGACTGCTCACGAAAAGAGGGAAAACCGCGTCCAAGTCCCGGTCCGGCATAAATTTTCGTTGTCATCATTCCATTATACAAGTCATGGTTATCCTCATTCGCAACTGCGAATGCGTTTAACGACGCAGGGAAAAGTCTGCAGCAGGAGCAACCGCCGTCGCGGTTGTGCGCGTCGCCTGTCTCTCGTCTGGCGTACGAGAATGCTCTCTGCGGGCCGAGCTACAAATTTCTTGGCTCGCTGGACTAGGGATTGTTGAGTCGCAGGGACAGTGTTTTCTGCAGCCCGCTTGGCAGAGGGTGCGCTGCAGGATGGTATCGGAGCCTGATGACTTCGGCGACAAGTTCTATGTCAAATAAGGTCAAAGACGCCATGGCGGAGTAAAAAATTTAACCTTCGAAGTCGATATAATCAAAAGATACGAGCATTTAAGTCGAAAACTCACTCATCAAAACGTATAGATGAGCTATATTTACTGTATATACGGGGTGGTCCATTGAAGTGACCGGGCCATATATCTGACGAAATAAGCATCAAACTAAAAAACTACAAAGAACGAAACTCGTGTAGCTTGAAGGGGGAAACCAGATGGCGTTATAGTTGGCCCGCTAGATGGCGCTGCCATAGGTCAAACGGATATCTACTGCGATTTTTTAAATAGGAACCCCCATTTTTTATTACATATCCGTGTAGTACGTAAAGAAATATGAATGTTTTAGTTGGACCACTTTTTTCGCTTTGTGATAGATAGCGCTGTAATAGACACAAACATATAAGTACGTGGTATCACGTAACATTCCGCCAGTGCGGACTGTATTTGCTCCGTGATACATTGCCCGTGTTAAAATGGACCGTTTACCAATAGCGGAAAAGGTCGATATCGTGTTGATGTATGGCTATTGTGATCATAATGCCCAACGCGCGTGTGTTACGAATGCTGCTCGGTATCCTGGATGCCATCATCCAAGTGTCCGGACCGTTCGCCGGATAGTTACATTATTTAAAGAAACAGGAAGTGTTCAGCCACATGTGAAACGTCAACCACGACCTGCAATAAATGATGATATCCAAGTAGGTGCTTTAGCTGCTGCCGCAGCTAATCCGCACTTCAGTAGCAGACAAATTGCGCGAGAATCGGCAATCTCATAATCGTAGGTGTTGAGAATGCTACATCAACATCGATACACCCGTACCATATTTCTATGCAGCCGGAGTTGCATGGCGACGACTTTGAACGTCGTGTGCAGTTCTCCCAGTAGAGAAATTACAGGACGGTGACAGATTTCTTGCATGCGTTCTATTTAGCGACGAAGCGTCATTCACCAACAGCGGTAACGTAAACCGGCATAATATGCACTATTGGGCAACGGAAAATACACGATGGCTGCAACAAGTAGAACATCAGCGACCTTGGCGGATTAATGTATGGTGCGGCATTATGAGAGGAAGGATAATTGGCCCCCATTTTATCGATGGTAATCTAAATGGTGTAACGTTTGCTGATTTCCTACGTAATGTTCTACCGATGTTACTACAAGATGTTTCACTGTATGACAGAATGGCGATGTACTTCCAACATGATGTACGTCCGGCACATAGGTCGCGTGCGGTTGAAGCGGTATTGAATAGCATATTTCATGACAGGTGGATTGGTCGTCGAAGAACCTTACCATGGCCCGCACGTTCACCGGATCTGACGTCCCGGGACTTCTTTCTGTGGGGAAAGTTGAAGGATATTTGCCATCGTAATCCACCGACAACGCCTGACAACATGCGTCAGTGCATTGTCAATGCATGTGCGAACATTACGGAAGGCCAACTACTCGCTGTTGAGAGGAATATCGTTACACGTATTTCCAAATGCATTGAGGTTGACGGAAATCGTTTTGAGCACTTATTGCATTAATGTGGTATTTACAGGTAATCACGCTGTAACAGCATGCGTTCTCAGAAATGATAAGTTCACAAACGTACATGTATCACATTGGAACAACCGAAATAAAGTGTTCAAACGTACCTACGTTCTGTATTCTAATTTAAAAAACCTACCTGTTATCAACTGTTCGTCTAAAATTGTGAGCCATTGTTTGTGACTATTACAGCTCCATCTATCGCAAACCGAAAAAAGTGGTCCAACTAAAACATTCATATTTATTTACGTACTACACGAATATGTAATAAAAAATGGGGGTTCCTATTTAAAAAATCGCAGTTGATATCCGTTTGACCTATGGCAGCGCCATCTAACGGGCCAACTACAGCACTATCTGGTTCCCCCCTTCAAGCTAGACAAGTTGTGTTCTTTGCAGTTTTTTCGCTTGATGCTTATTTCGTGAGATATTTGGCCCGGTCACGATCAATGGACCACCCTGTATACAGCGCGTTCGTTTTAACACAAGACACTGAAATATCTCTGAAACTACAACTGGATAACAGAAAGTTAAAATTACAGTTTGTTTGTTTCGGAGGGAGGAGGAGGGGACAGGTGGGAGGGGGGGGGGCACATCCAATGATTTCACACTCGGCTCCCTACCCATCCCATGCGTGGGTGCTGGGGGACAACTTTGAAATCTTAGATGGGAACTCCCTTTTTTTTTAATTGCAGATTACTATTCTACGGCAAAACCTACATACGTTTTGTATGAAGGATTCTCCCTGTTTCGCCACAGCTGGTGCTGTAATCGGGGAAATAGAAATTGGTACACAATCATAAGATACGACATGCTACGCAGTAGCCCTTTAACATCCACTAGCACGTGGCACCCTCATCGATGCTGCGAGGGTAGGACAGGCCAGTATTTCATAACTTCTAGTTGGAAACTCCATTCGCACATCGTATTCCTCCGACATATCGAACAGGTGACTAATCGACTCGCCACCGTGGCCGTGTAGCGAACTGCGACGTATCATAACAGTCAGTAGACTGCGACCAGAACACATTACAATACTTCCGCATTGTTTGTTGTCTGCATACCTACCTATCTGAAGTGATATCAGGTGTTCCCCAGGGAAGCGTCCTGGGACCTCTGCTGTTCCTGATCTATATAAATGACCTGGGTGACAATCTGAGCAGTTCTCTTAGATTGTTCGCAGATGATGCTGTAATTTACCGTCTAGTAAGGTCATCCGAAGACCAGTATCAGTTGCAAAGTGATTTAGAAAAGATTGCTGTATGGTGTGTCAGGTGGCAGTTGACGCTAAATAACGAAAAGTGTGATATGATCCACATGAGTTCCAAGAGAAATCCGTTGGAATTCGATTACTCGATAAATAGTACAATTCTCAAGGCTGTCAATTCAACTAAGTACCTGGGTGTTAAAATTACGAACAACTTCAGTTGGAAGGACCACATAGATAATATTGTCGGGAAGGCGAGCCAAAAGTTGCGTTTCATTGGCAGGACGCTTAGAAGATGCAACAAGTCCACTAAAGAGACAGCTTACACTACACTCGTTCGTCCTCTGTTGGAATATTGCTGCGCGGTGTGGGATCCTTACCAGGTGGGATTGACCGAGGACATCGAAAGGGTGTAAAAAAGGGCAGCTCGTTTTGTATTATCACGTTATAGGGGAGAGAGTGTGGCAGATATGATACACGAGTTGGGATGGTAGTCATTACAGCATAGACGTTTTTCGTCACGGCGAGACCTTTTTACGAAATTTCAGTCACCAACTTTCTCTTCCGAATGCGAAAATATTTTGTTGAGCCCAACGTACATAGGTATGAATGATCATCAAAATAAAATAAGAGAAATCAGAGCTCGAACAGGAAGGTTTAGGTGTTCGTTTTTCCCGCTCGCTGTTCGGGAGTGGAATAGTAGAGAGATAGTATGATTGTGGTTCGATGAACCCTCTGCCAAGCACTTAAATGTGAATTGCAGAGTAGTCATGTAGATGTAGATGTATCATTTGGAGAACAGACGTGCAAGTGGACGATGAATGTTGCTGCCCGAGAAGAAAAAATATAAGTGAGCTCGATTTGCAGAGAATGTAGGAGAAATATTGAGGCAGCTGCTGCATTGCATACCGAGTGTTTTCTTTTACACGACTGTGAATGCCGTTATGTCTGATGAGAGCGTAGAGACCGGTAAACGTGATACAGGAGAAGCTAATGAAATAGTTGTGCTACCTGTACTAGTGGTAGTACACCAGAACCTACGGAAATGTTGCCTGCAGCAACACTGCGACTCCAGTATATCTGTAGCTAGTATTGTCACAATACTGCATCGTCATAAGTGTCATTCATATTATGTGTAACTGCATCAAGAACTTCATCTAATTAAGTTTGAAGGGAACTTCAGAGTGCATGTCCTACTCGCACTTATCTGGTTTTTTTCTTTTTTTTGTCTAAGAATATTATCAGCGAACAGCTAACTCCTTTCGAGACGAAAATGATTCTCCAGCTTTTTAGAAGTGAGAATTCTCTCGGGAGCTCAGTTCAGTTGAAACAGCACATGTAACACAATCACATTTCTCTCATCACGATTTTAATCTAATTCACAGTTTCCTCAACTTCGCGACGTGGCCAACCGACCTAGGTGGCGTTCTGATTAAGAACACACTTTTGGAAGAACGGATTTCCCTTAACTGCTTGAGGTAAACGTCATCGCCTATTGAACAAAATAAGAGAGTATGGAAGATCAGCCCAACTGTGTGACTGGATTGAAGAATTTCTTGAAAACGGAGAAAAATCTTCAGTCGTAAGAGTAACTTCGGATTTACACCAATTGAGTGTTAAAGGACCATTACTTATCACAATATACATAAATAAGGAAGTCGTTAACGCCGGAAGTTCCATGAGGCTTTTGTGGATGACATTGTTACATACAGGGAAGTGGCAATGTTAGACAACTGTGTGATTACAGAAGAATCACTGTAAGCAGCCATAAAATGTCCAGGAGATACGCACATTCAGTGATTTAAAGTGGAACGTTGTTATAAAACTAATCCCAAGTTAGGTAGATGCCAGTTTCAGTTTCGCTGGAAGCACCCTCAGGATGTGTTGTCCAGCCACAAAACAGGTAACTTATAAAACCATCGTTCGACCAATACTTGAGTACTGCTCGTCAGTGTGGGTTCCGTATCAGACAGGACTGTCAGAAAAGATCCAGCGACATTCCTTACAGTTCCATTTAGTAAGTACAAACGCATCACGGATTTACTCATCCAATTCCAGTGGCAGATGATTCAAGAGAGACGCTCTGCATCACGCACTGTTTTACAGTTAAAATTCCGAGAGCTTATGTTCCCAGTAAGTTTCATCCTCCTACGTACATCTCAAGAAAATATAACGAAAGAAAATTTAGAGAGATTCGAGCCCGTATGGAGAACTAATCGTCCTTCCTGCGAGTCATTCGCAACTGGAAGCGGGAAGTGACACCGATAACAAAATGCCCTGTGCCACACACCGTAAGGCGGCTTGCCGAGTGCAGACGTAGATAGTTCCTTTGAAAAGGACACGGCTGATTTGCCTCTTCATCCTGCTTTCCCAGCCCACAATTACGAGCTGCCTCGAACGACGTCGTCGGCAGCGGGAAATTAAAGCCTGATCTTTCCCTCCTTCCTCCCTACCACTGTAAGAGTGCCCGTAGATTCTTTTTCCCGACTGTAGCGCAGTGGAGGTACCAGCGACGAGTGCTGAATATCGCACGATTACTTGTTGCACAGAGTGTCTGGCCGACGCGCAGAGGACCTGCGTTAGTTTCCTGGCACGGACAAAGACTTCTCCTGGTGGGAGGGTTGGAATAGGGCTCATGTAAATTCTTAGGGACAACTGAGCGCTAATTGAAATAAGGAGTTGACATCCACAGCCGGGATGGTCATATGCTGAGCACACGTGGTTACATGTAGAATGTGCCACGTGTCACTCACCCTCTATTATCTCAGTCCAAATCGTTTTTTATCGGGCTAATTGCCCGTTCTGTGTTCAGCAGTTAAAACGAAAGCCAGTACACCGCAGCGAAAACTTACATGCGACACATAAAGTTATTCCTTTCGTCAGTAACGTAGCCATCTCTACTTCAGTCACTATTACGTAACATTTTTATAGCAAACACGTTTCTGTTAGTGTCCATTCCGCTGACTGATAACTGCGTAGTTGTTCAACTTCTTTATTTCAGTTAATAAATTGCAAATTTCTGATAAACAGGCAGCTGGACCGAATTCATCGAAAGTTGTTACGGATTTCACTTACTGTCTAGAAGGAAGCACTGTGGATTAAGATCAACGTCTCTCTCAAAGGGGGAGAGTTGAAGAGGGGTTGACATAGAAGCGTAACTCAGTAACGCCTTGAGCAGTTTAGCAGTAAATAATACATCGATATGGTTGCTCCAATCACTGGAATAAGATGATCTGCAGCAGCACATGAAGAGGTTTGAATATAAAGTAACTTGGAGACTGTTTAGTCCGACTGGTTCCGTTTCGCTGTTAATTCTTTAAAACTCATGTAGGCAGTATGTGACGTTTCATGAGCCAGGTGGCGTCGACTACTTGCCACAATATTTCGGCTGACAACCATTCAGCAACCTTCAGGTGAATGTTTAACAAGAGAGGTTACTAGTTCACATTGCTAATTTTGTACCAAAAAACTGGGGCGGAGTTGCATACACAAAGGCAGCTGCTACATGCGCGACCTCTGTCAAGTTTCGGGCCCTCTTCGAATATTGCTCCATATATTGTGTGCAAGTGCGTGCATAATGGTAACACTACGTGCTCGCTCTCTGTCGGAATGCGTGTTTGCAGACTCAAAATTCAAATCTCAGATTAACAAATTAGCTGTCGCTAGACGTGTCGCTAGTCATAAAACGTTTCTTTTCTGTAGGTACTAAAGAAATCACCGAGTCCCACGCCTTAGCCAGTGTAAACCCGCCATCACGGTTAATATGATCTTCCGCCAAATGTATTTCCACCGATACCTTAAGAACTGAGTCCCAGAAGCATCTCGTCGAGTCCAAGATTTCTGTGGCAGAATATTCCATGGAATGTCCTGTGGGGATGCAGTGCTCGGATATGGCTGACTTATTGCGCTGGAAAAGGCGAGTATGGTGACCACGTTCAAAGCCACTTTCATGCACTGCACACGTTGTCTGACCAATGTAGGCATTGCCGCACTGGCAAGATATTCTGTAGATTCCAGCCTTCCGCAATCCCGAGTCGCCCTTGGCGGAACCGACTAGAGCACAAGTCTTTGAAGGTGGGCGGAAGATTACTTTGACATAATGTTTCCTTAAAATTCTGCCTAATTGCGACGAAATATTCCCGACACATGGGCAGAACGCCTTGGACTTGAACCGCTCCTTCTCCGCGCCAGTTTTTTAGTATAACATTACCGATCTGTACTAGCAATCTCACCTGAAAATAGTTGAATGGTTTTCAGCCCAAAAATATCGTGGCAAGAGGTCGACGTCATCAAAATCTCAAAAATGACCGTATCTGCCATGTCAATTAACATTTCGTGTTTGAGAACGGACGTAACATGAATGACCCAGTTTTTTGTGATGTAACACTTGACTTCTCATGGAACATGAAAAAATCAACTTACGTTCGAATCCGATCTGGATTACTGTCCTGCTCACCAGATACCTTAATTAATTGCATTTTTTAGCAATTTCCAGCAATGAGTAATTTACGGACTTCACTTGCAGATGGTTGATTGCGTAGAAGAAGCTCAATTTATTTTCAGTTAAAAGGTAAGATATAAAAAGGCAGTACACATATTTCGGGAACCTGGACAAAAAGAGAGATAAAGGCTGAAAGTATCAATTGCAAGCCCCCAAAATGTCGCTCTCTTGATACAGATAAAGCTTCAGATTTTTTACTCACTACAGAACCAAACTAACAGCTTTTTTCCAATGGCATTAACTTGTTTTTCCTCACTTTTCAGCTGGATATCATAACGCAAGGCAAAATTAAATATTCTTAAATAATTTTACCGATACATATTCTCTGAAATTCACGAAAGACATTAACTATTTCAGGTAGCTTTTGTAAACAGAAGAAGTAGAGCATCTCCGTACGTCTATTATGTTATTTAACAACCAGCAGAGAATCGCCAAGCTCTTGTTTAAGACTTACTAATCTCATCAGTCGTTCCAGTTTGGGATTTATATAAACGGGACACATACAATCAATTTATACGACCACATAAGAGCGATATACGTCTTCTACTCCAGCACTTACCAATCTATCTATATCAAACCTAGTTAGTTTGAACCGAGTATCAGCTTAAATCCATCTTGTGTTTTCTTTCACAAATAGTGGTATAGTTATTTCATGAAGCACAAAACTCATCCAGTAACCTTACGTATATAAATTCGATGCAATTTTCACTTCTCACCGTGCGTGATTAGTTTGTTTCCATTTGCTAATACTGATAACATTCCTAACATATAAGACTTTAGTCGTATAACTAGCGTTGAGCGTAGGACGCTTTCGATGTTTTAGGAATTTCCCCATGAAATGCAAAGTTTGTATGCCATCTGTGTTGAAGCTTTTTCGATTAGTGCCTAGGTCTTTTGAAACAAAGCAATAGCTGGTTACTAATGAAACATAGAAATTTTCCTTAGTAAAAATCTGCGCTTCCCACAAATGTCTGGGGTACGAGTATAAATATTGTTGTACAGATTAATCAGCTAAAAGTGTAAAATCAATCTATTTTTCGGATAACGCGTGTATTCCGTACTGACAAAATCAGCCAGTAGTCCATAAATCACTTGTAATGCATCTGCCTGCTACGAAACATTGTGTGAGCCCATAAAATCTGAGGCATTGTGGCCCTTTATCAGACGACCCTACTGCGAAACCACATGAGGAGCACCTTAAGTACTCAACGTTTCAGACTGCTTGTAGAGTTCATGTTCGAAGTCACTCGCATTGCAAGTGTTCTAAATTTTTCAAGTCACAGACAAGAAGAAAGGAAGGGGATGTAAGAAAGGCCTAGGTTACATTTAACCGCCATTCAACTAACGAGTGACACAGTTCTCAGTTAAAACACCACGACGCTCATTACTTATTTGCGCAGACCTTGAAATTCGTTCCGAAAAAAGAAAAAAAATCAGGTGAAATATCCAACATACTCTACTTTAAAAATTGATGATAATTTTCGGTAAATTTTACAATTACTGAAATTTGTAGCGAGTTAAAACCGTCTGCTGAACTGTGAGGCACGAATATGGATGGCTTCCTTTCTGGCCAGTTAGATATTAATTATGCTGTCTTAAGACACCTCAGGACCTGACTGACAACTTCTACTTGCTACTGATCTTCATGATGCCGTGTAAGGAAAAGAATTCCATCATACATCTACTACCGTAATTTTCGTGCATGGCTATGGAACATTACTATGGTTTTGCGTCTTTATTCTCCTTGTGCACTCAGAGTGGATTTTTTTTTGCATTGAAAAAGAAGCTTCAGTAATTCGAAATTCGTTTGTGACTAATTGAAGACACAGGTGGTCAGTGGAATTTTTTTTTCTGTGTATAATTAAAGACAGCAGTACAGTCTTCGAGTGCCTTAGATCTGACATCGTCATAGTTATAGAAATATTTTTGAGTTAGTTGAGATCACTCTGTATTAAACTGAGATAATTTGTTGGTGACAGTCGTATGTCATGATATTTTTTGTACAGATAGATTTTAAACATTTTTTGACGAAACATATGTTTTTGCACAACGATTCAGCAGCAAGTGTTTGCAGTTTTAAAAATTTGAAGCTGTATGAAAACGTGCTGATGTGTTCAACACCTGCACGTCTATGAAGTGACCATTTTTGGTGATACAGCAACCACTGTAATTGTGATTTGCTAATTTCCGTGCCAATACAGTGTAGCGTAGAAGAATGTTTCTTCCAGGAAACGGAAGTTATGACGTCTCGCAGACGACTAATGTAATTAGGAGCTCCTAGCTTGGATGATCGTAAATTCACTTAACCAACAGATGGTAATAACAATTTACAAACTAAACTGGTGCCATCCGAGTATGAGTCTACTCCTTTACCGACAGACAACGGTAGTACGTACATCATCAGTGTAACTATCGTGGTATTCATGGAGCGTTAATAGAAATAAACGAGAATTTCAATTTTCTGCTACTACGCGCACAGCTACTCATATTTTCGCTGTAACTTAATAACAGCGCTGAATATGAATTGAAATGGGGCCATTTGCGTGCTAGCAGTAAACCAAATAAACTTTTAATGGCCGTAATGGGTCAAACTGACGCATCTGTCACTGTGCTGACTGAAATAATAATGGCACTTTTGTCATTGTTAACATTGGAAAAAGTTATTTATGTGTTGTTACTGTCCTCACTGAGCCACTGTTTACCACACGAGGAAAAGTGAGATACTACAAAAGTTTGGTATGGATACTATAAATGCTTGGTATACAAAAGCCCAACAATATATGGCGGACAGTAAGCCATACAAACGGAACTATACTTCAGGAAAGTAGTTGCGGCACTTTGTATTGTAGAATCAAGATTGATAAGCCACAAAAGTCAGCTGGATTTGATTAACTTTATTTATACTTCACAATAATTTTATTTTGACTTATTGCACATTTGGTATCTTTCGTGGAAATAGGAAAACTGCAAGTAATTATCGTAAAAATGGAAGACACTAACACTCCCTCAAATTTTCCCACAATCAAGTTAGACATGAATTTCGTGTACTATTACCATTATTTATTTTATCTATTACAAGAGTCAGATGAACAAGGTCATCTGTATCTCAGATGATCGACGCATCATATACAGGAATATAGTCGTGGTGAACTAATACTTTACTATCAAAGAATGTGATGAACATTGTCTTTGTTCTCGAAGGTTGTCGTTTGACTACTTTCGAGACCGTTGAGCCAGGACTCCGCCATTCAGTAAACTGACGCTTCATGTGAGTGTCACGCTGATAGCACGAACTTTCACCCCAACAATAGTCATTGACCAAAATGTGGAATCACGCCTGGCTCTGTAGAGCAGTTCAGCATAAATTATTCGTCTTATCTCTTTCTGTTCGCCTGTTAGTGCGTGAGGGACGAGTTTTGCATTACGTTCCGTTTCCTTAAACCTTAGCGTACAATATTATGAAACACATCACGTTTCAAATTAACTTCTTATGTCGCACGCAGTTACATAACGATGTTCTTGCAATAGCTAAGTTACACACTCCACGTTTGCTTCGGTATGTGCTGTAGACGGGCGACCAGCTCTGGGATCGTCTTCAAAATCTCGCCCGGCGGATTTGTGTCGAGGTTCGGTGAACCGGCCAGCCTGTGGATGGTTTTTAGGCGGTTTTCCATCTGTCTCGGCGAATGCGGGCTGGTTGCCCTTATTCCGCCTCAGCTACACTATTTCGGCGATTGCTCCGCAAACAAGTTCTCCACGTACGCGTACACCACCATTACTCTACCACGCAAACATAGGAGTTACACTCGTCTGGCGTGGGACGTTCCCTGGGGGGTCCACCGGGGGCCGAACCGCACAATAACACAATAACCCTGGGTTCGATGGAGGGCGGCGGAGGGGTGACGTGGACCACTGCTGCTGCTGCGGGGACGGAGCATCTCCGTCGTTTCTAGGTCCCCGGTTAACGTACAATACAATACAACCTTTTGTGCTACTCGAAAACACGACGCCTTGAAAGTGCCTCCCCTGCATATGCTTGCTTAATCATTCTTCACATTTTGCAAGGAGTGTTCGGAGCTTAAGGCAGAACTTAACGTTCACTCTTTGATCATCATCAATAGCCATTCTGTCACCGTAACCAATGTGCCAAAGAAGCCAAACATTTTGTTGCTAAGCACAGTCCTGCCACCTGGTAGGTTGGTGCAGAATCATGTGCAAGGTAATTTTAAGGACGCACACATACCAGGTAACATAAAAACGACATTTGTTACTTTTTAGCATTACAAAGTAAGATATAAGAAAATCTGTCCTGGAACTTTTCAGGCAAAGAGAGCAAATATTCGTTATATAAAATGAAACGCCTTTATCTTGCTGCAATCTATGTTGTTGTTGTTGTGGTCTCCAGTCCAGAGACTGGTTTGATGCAGCTGTCCATACTACTCTATTCTGTGCGAGCTTCTTCATCTCCGAGTAACTTCTGCAACCTACATCCTTCTGAATCTGTCTAGCGTATTCATGCCTTGGTCTCCCTCTACGATTTTTACCCTTGGCACTTCCTTACACTACAAAATTGATGATTCCTTGATACCTCATAACGTATCCTACCAACCGATTCCTTCTTCTAGTCAAGTTGTGCCACAAATTCCTCTTCTCCCCTGTTCCATTCAGTACCTCCTCATTATTTACGTGGTCTATAGATCTAATATTCAGCATTCTTCTGTATCACCACATTTCGAAAGCTTCTATTCTCTTATTGTCTAAACTATTTATTGTCCATGTTTCACTTCCAGACATAGCTAACGTTTAGAAAAGACTTCCTGATACTTAATTCTATACTGGATGTTAACAAATTTCTCTTCTTCAGGAACGATTTCCTTGCCATAGCAAGTTTACGTTTTATATCCTCTCTACTTCGACCATCATCAGTTATTTTGCTCCCAAAATAGCAAAACTGATGTACTACTTTAAGTGTCTACATTCCATTAACCTCGTTTTGCTTTTGTTGATGTTCATCTTATATCCTCCTTTCAAGACACTGTCAATTCCATTCAACTGTTCTTCCAGGTCCTTTGCTGTCTCTGAGAATTACAATGTCGTCGGCAAACCTCAAAGTTTTTATTTCTTCTGCGTGGAATTTAATTCCTACACCAAACTTTTCTTTTGTTTCCTTTACTGCTTGCTCAACATACAGATTGTATAACATCGGACATACGCTACAACCCTGGCTCACTCCCTTCTCAACCATTGCTTCCCTTTCACGCCCCTCTATTCTTATAACTGCCATCTGGTTTCTGTACAAATTGAAAATAGCCTTTCTTCACCAAGTTTTACCCCTCCACCTTCAGAATTTGAAAGGGAGTATTCCAGTCAACATTGTCAAAAGCTTTCTCTAAGTCTACGAATGCTAGAAACGTAGGTTTGCCATTTCTTAATCTATCTTCTATGAAAAGTCTTAGGGTTAGTATTGCCTCACATGTTCCAGCATTTCTACGGAATCCAAACTGATCTTCCCAGAGTTCGGCTTCTAACAGTTTTTCCAGTCCTCTGTAAAGAATTTGTGTTAGTACTTTGCAGCCATGACATATTATACTGATAGTTCAGTAATTTTCACACCTGTAAAACGGAAGATTATTGTCAGGGCTGGCTCTCCCAAGGCTATCAGTAGTTCCAGTGGAATGTTGACTACTCCCTGGACCTCATTTCGACTCAGGTCTTTCAGTACTCTGTCAAACTCTTCTCGCAGTATCATATCTCCCTGACCTCATGTACATCACCCTTGTGTAGACCCTCTATATGCCGCTTCCACCTTTCTGCCTTCCCTTCTCTGCTTCTAACTGGTTTTCCATCTGAGCTCTTGATATTCATACAATTAGTTCTCTTTTCTCGAAAGGTCAAAGGTTTCTTTAATTTTCCTGTAGGCTGTGTCTATCTTACCCCTAATGATATGTGCCTCTACATCCTTACATTTGTCCTGTAGTCAACCTTGCTTAGCCCTTTTGACTCCCAGTTGATCTCATTTTTGAGACGTTTGTTTTCCTCCTTGCATGCTTCATTTACTGCATTTTTATATTTTTCGTTTCTTCAATAAAATTTAATATCTCTTCTGTTAGCCAAGGATTTCTTCTACAGTGGTCGGCACGAAAGTAGAGTCCTCATGGTCACGGTCGCTGCCTGCCGCCAGCAGAGGCTGTAGGCTGAGATTAACCCACCTCTCGGCTTTGTTGCCATGTAGGTACCGTTACCGGTGCGGTAGGTCAGAAGAGCTGGAAGTTCAGTGTTACCGTTGTATATCGAATGTCCACCTCTGATCTCAGCGTCTTACTGTCTTTAGACAGGTGCTTTGACGTCTGTTTGGTGGTGAACAACAATGCACGAGTAACGGCTTACTTGTAGTACTCCTCCAGTCGGTGTACCGGAAAGACATTCGTAAACAATCAAACATTATCATATCGAATGTACTTAAGTTTTTTACTAATCTGCTCGACAGTGAGGAAGCGAGGAATAACTTAAATTTTGAGCAAATTCATGAACTTACTGCTAAAGCGTGTGGTGTATCCAAGTCAACTGTAGGCCTTATTAACAACTCTGTGTCATTGGCAGAATCTCCAGACATGGATGAGTGTTTCGATTCTCCTAGAAAGGGTACTAAGGTAAACAGAAATCAACCGACTTTGACGATTTTAACAATGAGCTCGTGCGTAGAACTGTACTTGGATATTACGACAGAGGAGAGCATCCAACAGCTAAAAAAATACAGGCTGACCGCTGTGAAAGAGTTAATTACTGGGGCTCAGAGACCTTCGTTCTTCGTCTTCTCTGCTCCCTTGGTTTCTGATTCAAGAAGTGTAAAGAAAGGCGTAAATTCTTAATGAAACGCGGACATTGCAGCAGCAAGAGCGAAGTTTCTGAATACAGTGCACTTCTTGCGTGCTGAAGACACCAGGCCTGTAGTGTATGAAACTTCGGTTTCAAAGAACCACACCAATACGTATATATGGCAAGACTCGCAAAGAAAAGTTGGTTTGAAAGTGCCTACTGGTTTGGGGGGGGGGAGGGGGGTCCGATTAATCATTGCCCACGCTGGTTAATTAACGACAGGCTTCATAACAGAGGCCAAACTTGTTTTTCGTGATGGAGAAAGTTCGTACCAGTCCGATTACCATACAGAAATGAATGGAGAAATTTTTAAGAACTGGTTTATTCGACTATTGTCTGCGTAGAATTGTATTACTTTACTATGGCGGAGGATAGTATCCTATGGCTACAGAAATACAGGATAATGTCCGTGATAAAATTGATTATTCTGGCCAGGCACTTCAATGTACTGTCTTCTCCGCCCTCTTGGTTTTTAATTCAGAAACTGTAATGATGGACGAAATTTGTAACACAAAGCAGGGATATTGCAGTAGTAAGAATGAGGTTTTTGTGTACCAAGCACGTATTGCGTGCTGAGAGTAATAGACTTACAGCAAATTTAGATAAAATTTGGGTGTCACAAAACCTTTCGAACAAACATTTTGCTCGACTTCAGTGAAAATATTGGCTTCAAAATAACTACAATTACTTTTGCGTTGCGTATATTGGCGTTTTGATTGATGGATGCAGTGATGAAGGATATGTGGTAGCAGCCAGTAAAATATTCCCAGGAAGTAGGGAATATTCTCGGTCATATTAAAGCGAGCTGTCCAAATTGCTACGCTGTGGACACAGTTTCACACCTCTTATAATATTTTATTTTTTATATCAGAATACTCTTATGTTTCTGAAGTAAAAGCCGTAGCATATGCATCTGTAATCTTTGAGGTCGTTCATGTATTTTTTTCAGTCCAGTTACATTAGTGATTATGTTACTACCACAGCTTGAAGTAAAAAAAATTATTTTCATCCAAAATTTCTTATAACGTTAGTTTTCATTTTTATTCGCAGCAGCTAGTGAGAATTTTCTTTTGGGAAGTACTCCACCATATTATAGGCTAAAAATAGAGTTGACCAATATTTGTTTTTGAATTTTTACGAACATTTGAAATTATGCCTATAAATAAAAAACCGGTAATTCTGTAAGATGGCAAATGACCTTGAAGCTTTATTTTCGTGCTGGCTACTATAGTGCTCGTCTTTTTACCTATTTGATCCTCTTCTGCCTTCACTATTTCATCTATCAAAGCTACCCATTCTTCTTCTACTGTATTACTTTCCCCTGTTCTCGTCAATCGTTCTCTAACGCTCTCTGTGGCACTCTCTACAACCTCTGGTTCTTCCAGTTTATCCAGGTCCCATCTCCTTAAATTCCCGCTTTTTTGCAGTTTCTTCAGTTTTAATCTACGGTTCACAACCAATAGATTGTGTTAAGAGTCCACATCTGCTCCTGGGAATGTTTTATAATTTAAAACCTCGTTCTTAAATCTCTATCTTACTATTATATAATCTATTCAGTGTCTCCAGGTCTCTTCCACGCATACAACCTTCCATGATTCTTAAACCAAGTGTTAGCTATGATTAAATTATGTTCTGTGCAAAATTCCACCAGCTGGCTTCCTCTTTCATTCCTTACCCCCATTCTATATTCACCTTCTCTTTCTTTTCATACTATCGAATTCGAGTCTCCCATGACTGTTAAATTTTGGTCTTCCCTATCAGAATAATTTCCTTTATCTCGTCATAAATGTCTTCAATCTCTTTGTCATCTTGGGAGCTCTTTGGCATATAAACTTGTACTACTATGGTAGGTGTGGGCTTCGTGTCTATCTTGGCTACACTAATGCATTCACTATGTTGCTCGTAGTAGCTTACCTGCGCTCCTATTTTTTATTCATTATTAAACCTACTCCTGCATTACCATTATTTGGTTTTGTATTTATAACCCTGTATTCAGTTTTTCCGTCTGAAATCTGCATTTCATCTCATCTCGTCACCAGTTAGAGGTCGCACTGTCACTTGAGCTAGAAGACATCTACATATTTTCACGTCACGATCTTTTTGTTTTGTAGTTTTCATGTTTTGTAACCAAACTACTCAATACACCGCTGTTGATTTTACAGTACTTAAAAGTTCTAAAACAAATGTCTTCTGATTTCTCTCCCTTTCTCTCGCTCTTTGTGTGTGTGTGTGTGTGTGTGTGTGTGTGTGTGTGTGTGTGTGTGTGTTTATTGGTGTACATGTGTGCATGGATAGCTTTTTAACTTCTGAAAATTTAAGATAATTGGGAGGGTGAGATTGCAGCCAGCCAAGAAGAGGGTTGCAGAAAGTGCTTTTTGTGTCGAATGTGGGAAGTGTAGCTGAGTCTAGAATTTTTGTATCTTTTATATGTTGTATAGTATTTGTAGTTGTCTTGTCTTCTTATACTTTGAGGATTCAGACAGTAGTTTCAACAAATGTCCTTCAAGTTTGTAGGTGCAGACAGAAACCTGAAACACAATATTCAGTAATACGTTAAATAAAAATACATGACGCAGCAAGACTTCTGTCTTCCAGTATACTGTTAACAGAGATAAAAGACGTCAGCTATGCTATTATCTAAAGCCAAGTTCTACTTTAACGTTGTTGCCAACAATCTAAAGAAGTTATTGCCGGATTTGGTTTAAAATTTTACATGATATTCTAGTAAACATCCACACAGACATCTGCAACTTTCTTTAAAAATATGTATGGTATGTAAATATACATATAGGGTGAGTTAAAAAGGATTTTACAACTTTGGAATATTACAGAAATTTATGGAGGTAACATACAAAATATGTAGATGTGTCATTTTGTAGCACACAACCTCAAGTTTCACATAAAAGTGTCAAATATAATTTTGTTTCGATGTGACTACCATTTGTGATGCGTCAATACCGGTAATCAGTTTCTCTCAATATGCGTTGCAGCAAATTGGGCATAATTTGTGCAGTGGCAGTGAAGATTCAACTTTTCAGTTCGGCTAAATTGTTTGGTGGGAGAAAATACACAGTATTTAATGGAACCCCACAGAAATAAATCCAGTCTTGTCAAGTTTGGGGAACGAGGTGCCCATGTGACTGGCACTTCAAGCCAGTCCACCGAACTGGAAAACGATTATTGAGGATACGTCGAAGTTCCGTGAGGAAATGAGGTAGTGCACCGTCTCGATAATAGTAAACTACCTCATCTCAGTTATCTTCATCGATCTGTGAAATTAAACAGTTTTGAAGCATATCCTGACAGATTTCTCCAAGAAGAAGAAAGGGCTGTACAATTTCAATTTTCTAAAGGCAAAAAACTCATTAAATTGGGAGTTATGAAGAACATATTCTAGGGTTACATGTGGATTTTCGGTGCCCCATATTCTACAGTTCGTTTCATGAAACCAAAACACGCAGCGAGCACGTTCTACACCAGTAAAGCAACTATTTTAACTGTACACTATGCTGGCGCTCCTGGTGGCGGAATGTGGCACTGATGCACTATGTGAATCAAACTTGAGGTTCTTTGCTACAAAATTACACATCTACCAATTCTATAATTTATCTCAATAAATTTCTGTATCATTGCAATGTTGTAAATTCCCTTTTGACTCATCCTGTGTATACTAACTATACAAGAGAGAAATGTTGAAAGTTGTTAACCAAATCCTTCAAAAGTTCTTGAGTGGTTTACTTTACATTTTTACAGAACATTCTAATATTTTTTCAGGTGGATGTGGGCTATATATTTCTTTAATGTACGTCGTATATTACACAGAGGGGAAACGCTGTAGCAAAAATCTCAAACAGTTCTTGAGCCATTCACTTTAGATTTTTACACAGTACTCTAATAAATGTTTCGAGGGACGTACGCTACATGTTTTTAAATATACATGGTACATAATTATTTATGTAATACGTAAAAATGTCATCAGTAAAACTATCGATAAGTTCTTCCCCAATTTGTTTCTAATTTTTACACGATACTCTAAACAATATCTGGATGTACACAGGCTACATATTTTTAAATACATAAGGAAAGTAAATATGTAATACATAAAGGGAGATGCTGATAGGAAAAATCATGGAATGTTCTTGACCAATTTATTTCAAATTTTTACACGATGCTCTAATACACATTCATACATATTTTTAAACATATGTAATACATAAATACACTGAAGAGCCAAACAAACTGGTACACCTGCCTAATATCGTGCAGGGCCCCCACGAGCACGCAGAAGTGCCGCAACACAACGTGGCATAGACTCGAATAATATCTGAAGTAGTGCTTGAGGGAACTGACGCCAAGAATCCTGGAGGGCTGTCCATAAATCCGTAATAGTACGACGGGGTGGAGATCTCTTCTGAAGAGCGCGTTGCAAGGCATCCCAGATATGCTCAATAATATTCATGTCTGGGCAGTTTGGTGACCAGCGGAAGTATTTAAACTCAGAAAAGTGTTCCAGGAGCCACTCTGTATCAATTCTGGACGTGTGGGGTCTCGCATTCTCCTGATGGAAATGCTCAAATCTGTCGGAATGCACAATGACATGAATGGATGCAAATTATCGGACAGGACGCTTACGTACGTGTCTTAGACGTATCAGGGGTCCAATATCGCTCTAACTGCACAGGTCCCACAACATTACAGAGCCTCTACCGGCTTGAACAGTCCCCTGCTGACATGGAAAGTCCATGGATTCAAGAGGTAGTTTCCCTACCCGTAAACTTTCATCCGCTCAATACAATTTGAAACGAGGTTCATCCGACCTGGCAACATGTTTCCAGTCATTAACAGTCCAACGTCGATGTTGACGGGCCCAGGCAAGGTGTCAAGATTTGTGTCTTGCAGTCATTAAGGGTACACGAGTAGGCCTTCAGCCCTGAAAGCATACATCGATGATGTTTCGTTGAATGGTTGACACTTGGTGAGGGCCCAGCATTGAAATATGCAGCAATTTGCGGAATGGTTGCACTTCTGTCACACTGAAAGATTCTCGTCAGTCGTAGTTGCTTCAGTTCTTGCAGGATCTTTTCTGGGCCGCAGCGATGACGAAGATTTGATATTTTACTGGATTATTGATATTCACGGTACACTCATCGAATGGCCGTACGGAAAAAGCCCAACGTCATCGCTTTCTCGGAGATGTGTGCGCCGACTAATACACCACGTTCAAATTCACTTAAATGTAGATAACTGGCCATTGTAGCAGCAGGAACCGATCTAATAACTGCGCCAGTTACTTGTTGTCTTATACAGGCTTTCTCGATCGCAGCGCCGTATTCTACCTGTTTGCATATCTATGCGTATGAGTACGCGCGCCTTTACCACTTCTTTGGCGCTTCAGTTTACACATTTAATGTATCAAGAGAAACTGTTGTTAACAAAACTCTCGAAAAGTTCTTGGTCGTTTTACTTCAATATGTTTCAAATTTCTCTACTGACGTTCACATGGACATAAGCTACATATTTTTTAAACAACGATGTAGAGACTTTTTGTTAATACCGACTGCGATGAAGAAAGTGCTGTTCTGTCCAGTTTTATTTTCTTTCTCGCAGTCAGTTTTAATTTCTACATGGGGGCATTTAACTATTAAATTGTTTCTTCGACATACATTGTTTCTCCTTACAAACAATTTTAAACAAGCACTGTACATGCAGAAGTGTCATGTTTCGTTTTCTTCTTTGATGTCAGTTTTAAGGGGAAAGCCTACTACAGTAAGCCTACTGTATTTATGGCTTATTGACTTTCGATTAGAATAATACAGTACTATGGAATCTGAATCATCCGAAACTTTGTAATCCTACCCATTCACAGATTAAAATCACAAGAAATATTGTCATTGAATCTACTAGTCTCTGAGGTCCAGTAGCTGGAGAGGTGTCTCCTGTACCCCTTTCGCCATACAAGGCGAAAACGTTCGATGTGGTGTGATCGTGCAGGTCATCGAGATAGAGTGGATACATCTACGTGAAAAGCGGTAATTCATGGACGGCCCGATAACAACATTTCTCCATCTGCATACCTTCTCTTGTAATTCATGCTTAAGCTGCTCGCAGAGGCTTCATTGAACCACTTTGACTACTTCTCTACCATTCCAATCTCTAACAGAATGCGGGAAAATCGAACACTTAAACCTTTCCTCGAGACATCTTCAGCAGTAACAAAGCATCCATTCGAAGCTGCTACACTAATAAACAACCCTGTCCGAGAAACATCGGCTGCTGAGCATTATACAAGAAGTTGAAAATACCGCTATAGTTGTAAGGTTAATTTATTTAGACCACGGTCGGTTTCGGGCTCTTAGACGCCCACCATCAGGTGTTATAACTTCGTGCTGTGGACCCGTGCGCCGTGGTGGCCGAGTACAAAACGAGGCATATCACCAGCGAGCGCAGAGAACCTTAAAACTGTAGCGGTATTTTCAACTTCTGCTACACTAATGTTATCATCTACAAGAAAGTCAGCACACTGTGTGTATTTGAAGCATCAAATTGTTGTCAACTTGAGAGGTTTGAACAGTGAAATATGGTTGGCCCTAGAGACGCTCACTTTGAGGCGATTACTTTTTAAAATAGGTTTCAACAACTTTGTAAGGTATTTTACAGAACAAAAGGTGCTAGACATTAATGAATTAAAAGATAAATGTTTAAATACAAGTATGGTTTCTTCCCCAGTTTAACGTAAGTATTACAGGCCGAACATGTCTCCTGGGGATGACTAATCTTTTGACCATACTGGTTATGTGAAGATAGTTTTTTTTAATAAAATTTAAAATTTAGCAAGTTTGGAGAAGTTGTCTTGGCATTCAGTAAGATACCGAACATTACGATGTCCTTAAAAAATGGCCGTAATATTATCTGCCTTCATAAAGTAAAACTACGTCTGCTGGTAAACAGAGATGCTTTAATATCGTGTCTTGACCTGTGTGAGTGAATGGGTACGAGACAGCTAGAGACAAGGAGAGAAAACTTGCAGCGCATGAGAGAGAGAGAGAGAGAGAGAGAGAGAGAGAGAGAGAGAGAGAGAGACAGGGAGAGGGAGGGAGAGAGACTGAGACAGAGAGGACAGGAGGGATGAAGGAAGAGAGAAAGATGGGAGAGAGGGAGAGAGAGAGAGAGAGAGAGAGAGAGAGAGAGAGTTGACTAGACGGAGGTGATCATCGTCCCGAGGAGCCGCCCCGGATTGCTGCTGCTGTGTGCTGTGTCAGAAGACCCGCGCTGCCTACAGAGGGCGCAGGGTTGCGCCTGCGCCTCCGCTGGGGAAACCACTTTGTCTCTGGCAGTAAGGGCCACGGGGTAGTAATTACCCGCGGAAAAGCAGAAATGCCTCTTTTTAAATTGTTGTATAATGTTTGTTCTTTTGAGAAATAAAACCGGCGCCGTAATGAAGTCGGGGAAAATGAACGTCAGCTTTTGCGGCCAGGCGCCCGTGCCGCGGCTGTATCGTTAGTGGAGTTTTCTGGAGCGCGCAACTGCGGAGGAGGGCTTAGCAGGCCGAGCGGCGCACAAGTCGTGTCGCGACACAAACACCCACCCCCTCACCCACCCCCACCCCCACCGCCACCTCCTCGTCGCCGCCCTGTCACGCCCTAAGCCCCTTCGAAGGACAGAGATTGCAGAGGCCGGGCGCCTGATACTCATTGAACCCCAGACGCCAGCTCGCTAATTAAGCAGCCGGTAGGCACCACATCTCAGAGGGCAGCAGCTGTCTGCAAGGCGCGCTCATTACTTGCGCCAGTGATTATTGTTAACGCCGATCTGGAAGCTAAGAAACACGGATTAAAGAGGGAAAAAATGTAGCGAAATATTTGGAAACCTGTGCTTGTAGCATGTCCTTAAGACGAGGAATATGGTGCGCATGAAATAAATGCGTATTAACATGGTCTTGAACATGAGAATAATCTTCAGAAAAATGCACGGCATACGAGTACATGTAGTTTATTTTTCTTTGTGACTTATATCAAAGCCTCTAAGAATATTCCCAGCGTGGTCTAGAGTACCTTGTACCTTAGACTTTTTAATGTTTACATGAATAATTTCACGAGGAAATTGAAATAAATGAAAGACTAACTTAACTATAATTCTGTATGCTGATAATCAGACTACTCTTCAGCAAGCTGACGATGACATTCAAAGATCTGTGTACTGTCTTCAAAGGATGTATAACGGGTATAACATGAAACTCTCCCCAAAAGGCGTTTTAGAGGAAAATATCCAATTCGAACAGATATAACAGCAGATAATACATTTGTTTCAGTTTGATTACCTTTGCTGTGACATAACATATGACACCGGTCATAGACAGTAAATACCGGACCTTATACGGGACAAGCCGAAGAAGAGTATTTAAGTAAACGAAAAAAGACACAAAAACTAAATTTTATAAAGGGATTCCTGTGTCAGTTTTGCTGTACGGATCAGTGGCATGGATGGCGAGTGCTGAACATCTTACTCAGACACGGCAGTTACAAGCGAGATTGTTGAGATCCGTGAAAGGCTGCTCGAGACTGATTTCACAATGGCGATTTTCGGTAAGAATTGAATGCTTTTGAAATAGAGTTGATGGAACTGAAAAAGAAACGCTAACCTGAATAGAATGAAGATTACCAAAAACATTTATTTCATATCGATCGAAAGATAAAAAGAGAAACTGCAAGGCCAAACAACGTTGACAATAACTTTTAAATGACCGGGACAGGCGAATCGCCAACTGCTTGGAAGAAGAAGAAGAAGAAGAAGAAGAAGAAGAAGAAAATCCAAAGTAAATTAGTTAACACACATCATATAGCATGACGTGGTATGTAACGAAAGTCAAATTGGCATGAAGTGCGAATGTTGTAGAATTTTCGGTTGTTCGGAAGGGTCACGTCATAATTATTCCACATTATTTCGGCAAACAGACTTGTTACAATCTTCAGGTGGTCCCTGATGACTGCTGCAGTCCTATTTGATGGCAACACGTCTGTTTGCTGATGTATAGTGCAATAATTACGACGTGGCGCGGCCGGACACCCCAGAATCTTAAGGTTAAAAATGCTCTGGGGGAACATCAGATTGCATAATAAGTACAAATGATTAGCCTTCCCGAACAACCACGAAAAACAGTAAGGGGTCACGGTATCTTCACACTGTATACGTGAAAAGCGTACACAACGTGTTTGCCACTCAGAAATCGCATTTGTACGTTGATTGTGAGATGGTGTTATGCCTCGTGGAAAGAGAAGAAACGTCTACTCGCAAGGTTGCCAGGACTGAACAGCAGCAGAAGTGTAGCCTATTCAGATTGCTCACGATGGTCGGGATATCATGATTGTCACCAAGTATGGGATGTGTCCCTTCAACAGCGCAATACTCAAAGCCATGCAGGATATCAACACCCCCACATGACTATCTCCCAAGAGAACAGACATGTCGTTCGCTCTGCCATTTTGAAAAATACAGCTAGACAAATATCCACATGGGCACTGCGATGACACCTAGTACATCATGCACTATCAAGATGCCAACCACTGTTGCGGCTTCTGTTGACGAGGTAGTAAAGAGACAGTCCAACGACAACTTGGGACACAGTGTATTCAAACGAGTTCCACTTATGTGTACAGCATCACAATGGACATAGCCATGTGTGGAGGCTCGAAGGAGAACGAACATTGTCAAATTAATTTTGTCATCCTCAGAAGGACCTAAGCTCTGGTGTGACGATATGAGGTGCTACATGGCACACAGCATGTGTATTGTGGCTGTGTACAACGCAGCCCAGAATGCATTGTTGCCAGATCCCTAAGGTGAATGTCGAGGTCACCCCTCTCCTTGTCCCATCCGCCTGGCTTACATTATAGGCCAAATGGGTGATTTATAAATTGTGGGGAATTCAAAGTGTGTTTTGCTATTGATCAGGAAAGCCAGCCCGGCCTGCATGGTTGCTAGAGCTATACTAGATGATGGATTTCATTTTTAGTACAATTTAAGATCTGCCCCCCCCCCCCCCCCCCCACCCCCGCTATTAGCCAGTTATTACTTTGTGACATGTCACGTCTCCCACTCGTATTATACGATAACACGCATATCCTGACGAGCCTTTGGATTTTAGCAGCGGTTTTTTGGCGGTTAACACTGTATTTAGATACCAATTTTAGTATGAGGATGATCTGAAGATGATTGGTGCTCAAACGAAATGGGTTGTCATCTTGTTGATGTTCGTTATCTTGCAATCGAGATCGTCAAACTAATGTAATAAATAATACTATCTAACTATGTTAGGTGTTACAAAAAAGTAAGAAACATTAGTCTCTCTTCTGAGCTATAAACACAGCTTATTTAGTTGTTTTCCAGAGAGTTACAGCTTAGAGACAAGTTCTTAAATAGAATATAATTTTATTTTCTGTCATGTAGCTGATGTATTTAAACCAACTGTGTACAAACCAGTTTAAACCAAATTTTTATCAATTTTAATTACGGAACTTCGTTCGTCATCTGAATAAAACTAATGCAAACAAACACAAATACGATGACTGGACAGCAGCCATAGCACATATAACACTGGTGATGTTACACTCTTGGACGTAGGTCCGACGTATCTATTAGACTTTTTACCACTATGCTACGGTAAAATAAATTTTTGGGTATTTAACGTATTAATAGGCATTAACGTCTTTTGTAATCGTACTTTCGACATGTAATTTTTATTTAAAAATAGTGTACGGTCGCAGTATCTGCACTGTTATGCTCTGATTGTCTTAATTATCAGTATAATATAAAAATATTATTAATAAAGGCTGTTTAAATTTTGAAAACGTAACAAATTTAATTTTTAGGATAAAATGAAAAATCAGATACTCTTTATTTTGACTATGTTCATTGCTTTGAGTCACAGATGTGGTCTCTCAGTGATGAGCGCCGAGAAACATGGAAAACAATAATGTTGAGGGCGTCGAGCACACCGTACAAGCGCTGCATTTGTACAGTCGACACGCTACCACTGGAATGTGAACCCGGAAGAACTAATCTGGTGCCAAATTAGGGGTTGTGTCACGAGAAATAACAAGACCTGCAAGCTGCCAGACGTAATGGAACTAATGCAAGAAGTTTTGTCACACGTCATTGCCGAACACTGGTGGGATACAGAAGGGCTCGTCAAAAAAGATGAAAAGAAAATGAGGTGCTTGGATGGGTTCGCGGATTCTGTTGTTGATCGACTCGTTGTCAACGTTGCAGATGACAGTACTGAAATTAATTCCTCGGATTCGGGTATGGAAGAAATTCAGAGATTACCAGACGGCTGATTAAGTTTTATCTTCAGTGGCTTCAGTATTTAACTATAAATACACTCCTGGAAATTGAAATAAGAACACCGTGAATTCATTGTCCCAGGAAGGGGAAACTTTATTGACACATTCCTGGGGTCAGATACATCACATGATCACACTGACAGAACCACAGGCACATAGACACAGGCAACAGAGCATGCACAATGTCGGCACTAGTACAGTGTATATCCACCTTTCGCAGCAATGCAGGTCGCTAGTCTCCCATGGAGACGATCGTAGAGATGCTAGATGTAGTCCTGTGGAACGGCTTGCCATGCCATTTCCACCTGGCGCCTCAGTTGGACCAGCGTTCGTGCTGGACGTGCAGACCGCGTGAGACGACTCTTCATCCAGTCCCAAACATGCTCAATGGGGGACAGATCCGGAGATCTTGCTGGCCAGGGTAGTTGACTTACAGCTTCTAGAGCACGTTGGGTGGCACGGGATACATGCGGATGTGCATTGTCCTGTTGGAACAGCAAGTTCCCTTGCCGGTCTAGGAATGGTAGAACGATGGGTTCGATGACGGTTTGGATGTACCGTGCACTATTCAGTGTCCCCTCGACGATCACCAGAGGTGTACGGCCAGTGTAGGGGATCGCTCCCCACACCATGATGCCGGGTGTTGGCCCTGTGTGCCTCAGTCGTATGCAGTCCTGATTGTGGCGCTCACCTGCACGGCGCCAAACACGCATACGACCATTATTGGCACCAAGGCAGAAGCGACTCTCATCGCTGAAGACGACACGTCTCCATTCGTCCCTCCGTTCACGCCTGTCGCGACACCACTGGAGGCGGGCTGCACGATGTTGGGGCGTGAGCGGAAGACGGCCTAACGGTGTGCGGGACCGTAGCCCAGCTTCATGGAGACGGTTGCGAATGGTCCTCGCCGATACCCCAGGAGCAGTAGTGTCCCTAATTTGCTGGTAAGTTTCGGTGCGGTCCCCTACGGCACTGCGTAGGATCCTAAGGTCTTGGCGTGCATCCGTGCGTCGCTGCGGTCCGGTCCCAGGTCGACGGGCACGTGCACCTTCCGCCGACCACTGGCGACAACATCGATGTACTGTGGAGACCTCACGCCCCACGTGTTGAGCAATTCGGCGGTACGTCCACCCGGCCTCCCGCATGTCCACTATACGCCCTCGCTCAAAGTCCGTCAACTGCACATACGGTTCACGTCCACGCTGTCGCGGCATGCTACCAGTGTTAAAGACTGCGATGGAGCTCCGTATGCCACGGCAAACTGGCTGACACTGACGGCGGCGGTGCACAAATGCTGCGCAGCTAGCTCCATTCGACGGCCAACACCGCGGTTCCTGGTGTGTCAGCTGTGCCGTGCGTGTGATCATTGCTTGTACAGCCCTCTCGCAGTGTCCGGAGCAAGTATGGTGGGTCTGACACACCGGTGTCAATGTGTTCCTTTTTTCATTTCCAGGAGTGTATGATGAAATCCCTGCGATACGCTTTTCAGTTACCCTGTGTGCTTTTGGTATTAATTACGATATTATTTTACCTAAGAACTACAGCATGTTATGCTTTCGGTCTAGTATTGCTGGAGTTTTGGCGAATATTATTTCATTTTATTTAAAGAGCAAATGTCATAGGAAGGTACATTGTTTCTCTGCTCGTCTCTTTTTAAGTCTTAACTGAAACTGCTCATATCACTGCAGGTTAGCTGGACCGGCTGGCCGGCCAGTGCTGTCCAAATAAAGTGCAGCAATAAGGTTGCTGTCGCGTATTGTCGCTTAGTCGATGTGGGCGTAACGCGTAGAATGAAACGCATCCCTATTTCGTACTTGATTGTGCACGAAACAGCTTGACTTTTTCTCCATGTTAAACGAAATCCAATGAGATTCTAGCGAACACTGAAGAATACATTTCTGTAATGTTTATATGAGGTTTCTCCTTATGATAGACACAGTAAAGTAACATTTAAAGTTTTAGGCATAGATGTAACATGCTATACATACTTCGTTATGTTCAGATGGTTGCTACTGTGGTGGAATGTTCGTATAAGTGAGATGTTCAAACGTGTGCCTATGTACAGCTTAATCCGCGATGCAGGCAACCTGTGGACGATATATCAAGCCTGGAAAATGGCTACGGCGTCGTGGTCCTCAAGAATGGCCCATGCTGTCTTTTTCTTTTTGTGGGAATATCTAAAGGCTCGTGTTGGTCTCGCCGAGCCCACAATCTTAGGTGACTTTAAACAGCACGTCGAGGAAAGTTGTCGCTCTGTGACACCAGCAACCATACGTCTAGTCCGCAGATCGTTTACGAGGCACCCGTTTGAACATCTCACATAAATGAAGTATCCGACTCCAGGACATCCATGTGAACACAACCACAATCATGTCGCATCCACACCAAAAAAACTGACTTGTACAATGTTGGTTTTAAATGCATCAGCTATAGGATAGAAAAAAACAATTTTATATATAAAAAATTAAAGCTGTTACATATGCCTTTCACTTATGATTTTATGTCACAGAGAAAAATACCTTATCCCAAACACCTTGAATAGCTAAATATTAATAGCAAGACATCGAATTTCGTGTATAAAGTTTTTCAAACGGTGTTTCTCCCAAATTACTCAATTGATATTCGATTTTCCACTACACAGGGTAGCTCTTTGGAAATAAAGAAACAATACCTTTACTTTTCTTTTGTGTGTCATTCTTGCTTATGGCATAGGAGGTAACACTGAAAAGTCATTTTTCATACTACTCTTGGTCTGTAGCGTTATATGAATGGGTAGTCATACATCAGGCACCTCTACAACAGTGATCATACAGCGCAGAGTTAAACATGTGTTGTTAATTAGTAGGTCCTGAGATATTTAATGTCTTGCAGTGAAGTGCTTCAAACTACCGTTTTTGTGTCCAAGAATGTCACAGTCCCTTATTTACCAGCTTGCACGATTGTGATAGGCACCAGAGGTACAACTGGAATAGTAGTTGGTAACATGAACCATTAACAATTTTTTGGAGAAACTCAACATAAAGGGACAGTATACTTAGAATGCAGAAGCATGTTATAACTCTGGTAATTCTAGGAAGCATTCAGAGATCTCTTCAAAAACTTAGTATTTTGCCTAGTACTTCACGGTATAAACTTCCATTAATGTCCTTTCCCGAAAAAAAGTGAGGTAGACGAATATAACACTGGAACCAGACATAGCTTCTACAGAGACTTTAAGGGGTTTAAATTAGCACAGGAAGGTATCAAACACTTAGAAGCACATGTATTCAACAACCTACCAGAACATATTAAATGTCATGTAGATATTGTGTTGGAGTCTCTGTTGAGCATCTTCTCCTTTGCAAAGTATTTGAATTAATGTTTTGAGTTAGTGTGTGATTAGCAGTAGCATTGAAATGCAACTGTCTTTTGCTATTTTAAGTCCTTCAGTATATTGCACTTAAAGTAAACAGAATGTACTTCTTTTACTTCATTCCACATCCCAGGCCCGCCTTTCCATACGATACAGCTAATGCAGTGTAATTCAGTGTATCATTTGTATATCACAGAAGGAGTAAGGTTTAATATTACTTACCATACTAATAAAAGAGAACGTTGATCTATTGTTTGATTGCTTAGTGTTTAAAACGATATTAGGATCTGTGCAATATTTCAGACAGAACCTAGCAAAATAATAATAATAATGACCTATAGAGTTAAAAAGAAAGAAAGAAAATATTTCGAGGAGGGAGACAAAGAAAGGAGTCGAGTCAAAAGATATTTGAAAGATACATATTTTCACCTGTGTATCTATGACTACTTTAATTTCGTTCGTATTCTAATGGCAGCAGTTGGTACATGATATCAGTTAGTTCTTGGCACATAGACAAAGGTTATTATTGCAGTACGTTAAAATTTGGCTGTACATAACGTCTGTAAGCAAGTTTGTTAACAGTGAAACTCGAAAGATCTTCTCAAACCATGTAAGATCGAAAAATTGTGGCTTCACAGTCGATGAAAAACCTTTTTTACTCTAGGTGCTGAAATTTCAGTCCCGTAGATTATTTAGGACATTCGATTATTGAAGTAGAAAGGCAGAATAGTTTTGCCGATCGGGTAGCTATGGATTAAATAAAATGAAGAGAAAATACGTCTTACAAGTTGCTGCTATGATGGCCCAGATTGTGACATTTGTTTTTGGTTTGGACAGTTTGTTCCTAAATCTCCACATCAACTGAGTTCTTTACAATACTATATTAAGTGAAAATGGAATCGTAGTGTAATTGTTAAATAATTAACATGATTACACCGGAGTAAATCCGGCAGTAAAAGACTTTCTTTGATAAAGTTCGGTTGTTGACAATTCTATGGCTATACTGTAACGCCATCTCTTTCAAAAATTGGAAAAGGTACTTCACAGTAAGTCATATGTTCGTATTAAAATAATTTAATATTATAAAACTTTAATTGTTGGAACCATGAAAATGATTCCACAGTTTTAATGGAATCATTATGCAATAGTCACCTGTTTGAGAAAGAACGACACCCGGCCTAATCTTGATACCGCAGAGAAACGGAACGTGTCTGGCTGGTCTGGATGGTGGCGCTCTGTGTGGCAAGTTCGTGAACTAGGACGGCAAGTACATGACGGCGAAGCTAACACAGAGAGTCTAAATTCGGTGCAATCGACTCGATGTGAAACACGGCAAGTGTTTGCAGCTGACCCAGTGTGTCGAGAGGGGTGATAACACTTCGAACGTAGCTTATCCTTGACTTTTAAGACAAAGAGTAGTGCCAACAATGTACCTGTTCTATCACGTAGTTCTGAGTAATTTGAGATGTAGGGGCAGAGCGAATACAATAGACACGAAACATTCAAAGCAGTTTCTTTCCTTTTTAAGGTGATTACAAGGGATATATACAGTGGTACTCTGTCAAGAATATAAAAAAGCTAATCGATTAACAATAATAAGAACTACATTTAAATGCGAATTAATAAAAAAATGTCGAATGTCACACTTTTCTCCTATAAGATTGTACAGTGAGATGCAATAAGACAATTTATCGGGTGTTGAAATAGTCAAAGTTTACACCAAAATACGTAAACATTTTTTGGTGTTTTGTTTTATCGTGATTCCGGGCTTAGACAAAATAATTTTACGGTCTGACTTCGAAACTCAATGGATACCCATTAGGGAAAATAAGTTTCCATTACACTGCATACCTTTTGAAGGAAAACGTATTTCGAACTCACGTTTTGTGTAACGTATAACCTTACCTACATCATACATTTTGTCTTTAGATTTAAATTCAATAGTTACATTATCCATAATATGTAGTTCACGGCCAAGTTTCTCAAAAGATGTCATCTCAGGCTCTAAGGAGAACATACGACATTCTAAATCAGATGTATTTTCTTCGTTTCCATCTCTATTTTTCTGAAATTCTTATTTTCTTCGACCTTTTTCTTGATTAATTTTTCTAATGGTGCGTCACTTTCAGTTCTTATTTTCCCTTTTAACTACTTCTTATTGTAACTGATTTGTTTTGCTTTTGATGTCATTTAATACACCCACCACTTATGCAAGTATTTTTCCTAGATTTTTGAGATGTTTCCATCTGTTTTGTTACTGATTCTGTAGGCTTCAACTTAATTTTAGAAGACTGACCCAATCGCTTTATTGGTTGAGATCCATAAGCCGTGCTCATCTGGAAGAGGGGTATCAAGCATACTATTTAGTGGAGGTCTGTCTGTCACAGTGTTTGGTAGGAAGTCATTTTTCCATAACAGTATGTCTTTCACATGTCAATATTCCAGTATTTTTGAATTCAGAATTCATAATGACAGTAGTCATTGGTTATGACACAGGAAGCCACACTATAAATTGAAAATATCTCTCCTGTATTTGATACGATCCAAGAATCTACAGCAGCATCGTAGAAGGTTTGAAATGGTTTCAGAACCCCAACATCAACTGACTGAAATTTATTTCTACAGTGGTGCCGGATGGTTATTAAAATTTTCCCACTCTTCTTCCATAGTTCTACGGCCACCAGTTATAGATGACTTTTGTGATTACACTTTATAAGAAGTTGTGGATCGTGTTCAAAAGAAGAACTTTGGTTAATGAAGTGATGAATAACTTGCACAAAACATTCACTATTCATCGGTGATCATTTAGTTACCAAGCCATAAGTTCCTTTTGGTTCTCCGAATGTCATGTTGCTGTTGTTGTGGTCTTCAGTCCAGAGACTCATTTTATATAGCTATCCACGCTGCTCTATCCTGTGCAAACGTCTTCATCCCCGAATATCTACTGCAACCTACATCCTTCTGAATCTACTTAGTGTATTCATCTGTTGTCTCCCTCTACGATTTTTACCCTCCACACTTCCCTCCAGTACTAAATTTGTGATCCCTTGATGCCTCAGGACGTGTCCTACCAATTGATTTCTTCTTCTAGTCAAGTTGTGCCACAAATTCCTCTCCTATCATTCCTATACAGTACCTCCTCATTAGTTACTTGATCTACCCATTTAATCTTCAGGATTCTGCTATTCTCTTCTTGTCTAAACTATCTATCGCCCATGTTTCACTTCCATACAAGACTACACTCCATACAAATACTTTCAGAAAAGACTCCCTGACACTTAAATCTATATTCGATGTTAACGAATTTGTCTTCTTCAGAAACGCTTTCCTTGCCATAGCCAGTCTACATTTTATATCCTCCCTACTTCGACCATCATCAATTATGCTGCTCCCCAAATAGCAAAACTCATTTACTACTTTAAGTGTCTCATTTATTAATCTATTTCTCTCTCCATCACCTGATTTGATTCGAGTACATTCCATTATTTTCGTTTTGCTTTTGTTAATGTTCATCTTATATTCTTCTTTCAAGACACTGTCCGTTCTGTTCAACTGCTATTCCAGGTCCTTTGTCAGCCTCTGACAGAATTACAGTCTCATCGGCAAACGTCAAAGTCTTTTTTTTTCTTCTCCGTGGATTTTAATTCCTGCACCAAATTTTTCTTTTGTTTCCTTTACTGCTTAGTCAATATACAGATTATATAATACCGGCGATAGGCTTCAACCCGTCTCACTCCCTTCTCAACCACTGCTTCCCTTTCTTTCCCGTCGACTCTGATAACTGCCATCTGGTTTCTGTACAAATTGTAAATAGCCTTTCGCTCCCTGTAATTTACCCCTGCCACCTTCAGAATTTGAAAGAGAGTATTCCAGTCAACATTGTCAAAAGCTTTCCCTATGTCTACATATGCTAGAATTAATCTATGTTCTAAGATAAGTTGTAGGGTCTGAACTAGGTCGCGTGTTCCAAAATTTCTACGGCGTCCAAACTGATCCCCGATGTCGGCTTCTACCAGTTTTCGCAATCGTCTGTAAAGAATTCGTGTTAGTATTTTGCAACCGTGGCTTATTAAACTTATAGTTTGGTAATTTTCACATCTGTCAACACCTGCTTTCTTTAGGATTGGAACTATTACATTCTTCTTGAGTCTGAGGATATTTCGCCTGTCTCATACATCTTGTTCACCAGATGGTAGAGTTTTACCTCGGCCGGCTCTCCCAAGGCTATCTGTAGTTCTAATGGAATGTTGTCTACTCCCAGAGCCTTGTTTTGACTTAGGTATTTCAGTATTCTGCCAAACTCTTCTCGCAGTATCATATCTCCCATTTCATCTTCATCTGACTCCTCTTCCATTTCCATAATTCTGCCCTCAAGTACATCAACCAGAGTTCCACGTCCTGCATCGATAACCTTGCTAACTTTTTTACTTTCCTCAGCAGACTCTCTGGGAAAATTCTACGGTCAGTATACAGTATAGACAAAATATACACACGAAGTCAGTTGGCAAAATGCACCCAAAACTAGCCTGACAGTGTCATTCCTTTCTGATACTACGAATAACGGCAGTTAAACGAATTGCAGGCTCTTTCTATTACGTCATTCACTACCATTCTTTCTAATTCTATCTAGACAGCTTCTTTTCTTGCTTCTTGGATTGGTAAAGCTGATACAAAATAAGGTTTATGGGGCTTTATTTGGATTTTCTGTCACGTTGTTTTCCGAAAATTTCCTTGCATTTATCTATCAATTTAATAACCATTCCAGCTTTTTTGTGTCCGAAACTCACAATTTATATTTACGCACATCTCCTCGTGGGGTTAGAGCATGGGAGTGTATGTAGTTATCCTTAGCATAATTTAGTTTAAGTTAGACTAAGCAGTGTGTAAGCCTAGGGGCCGATGACCTCAGCAGGTTGGTTCCATACGAACTTACCACAAATTTCCTATTTCAAAACTGCACATGGTGCTACTTGGTGTATATGGGAAAAATTCTGCATTTTGCCAACTGCTGTCTTTCCACAAAATTTTAATATCTTCCCTTTTTTTTATTTATAAAATGTCTCCTCACTGCTTATGTAATCTATTGCCACGTGATCCTCCATCAACCAGTCGGATCCTATAATGAGCCCTTCTTGCAAATTTGGCACGACGACAGAATATGTTCGAGACATCTTCTCCCAATTCCATATCCAACGACATTTGAGTTCCTGTTCAAATGGCTCTAAGCACTACGGGACTTAACATCTGAGGTCATCAGTCCCCTACACTTAAACTACTTAAACCTAACTAACATCACACATCACATGCCCGAGGCAGGATTTGAACCTGCGACCGTAGCAGCAGCGCGGTTTCAGACTGAAGCGCCTAAAACCGCTCGGCCAAGGCAGCTGGCTGGTTTTCTGTATTCATCCACAGCGCGTTTTAGTTTGAACCCACTAACTGGTAAGTTCTGTATTTGAGCTCCTGGGTTCAGCAAGTCATTATACTTTCTATAGTACACTACTATGAGGAAGGAACGGTGTTTGTAGATGCTAAAGCATAGGTATGATTATGAAAAAGACAATAATATATGCTTACGTTCAAGACATTGATAGGTGTCTGTCGTTACTATTTTAATGAATAATACTGAATACACTGAGAAGACAAAAGTCGTCGTACGTCTCCAAATATCGTGTCGAACTTCCTTCTGCCCAGCGTAGTACAGAAACTCGAAGTGGGATGTACTCAACAAGTCGCTGAAAGTCCCGTGCACAGATATTGAGCCATCCTGCCTCTTTAGCCACTCATAATTGCAAAGTTGTGCTGTTGCACGATTTTGTGCACTAAGTGACTTCTCGATTATGCCCCATAAATGTTCAGTGGGACTCATGTCGAACTTACGAACTGAGATCGGGACTCAACTGACGAGACCACGGTGTTCTAGCCTCGGGTCCAAACGATATGATCACGAGCCCAGGAGAGGCTCTGCGGGTGGTGGTGATGTTAGCAAAAGCTCTCGTATTGGTCGTATGCTGCTGTAGCCCATTGACACCAAAACTTACCGCGGCACCCCAAAGGATACGTTCGTCGTACGTCCCTCATATATTTCTGCGGTTATTTCACGCAGTATTGCTTCTGTGTTAGCACTGACAACTCTACTCAAAAGTTGCTAATTTCGGTCGTTAAGTGAAGGCCTTCGGCCATTGCGTTTTCGTAGTGAGAAGTAATGCCTGAAATTTGATATTATCGGCACACTATTGACACAGTGGCTCACAGAACACTGAATTCCCTAACGATTTCCGAAATAGAATGTCCCATGAGTCTTGCTCCAACTATTATTCCGCGTTCAAAGTTGTTAATTCCCATTGAGAGGAGGTAAATACGTCGGAAATCTTTTCACGTGAGTCACTTTAGCACAAATGACAGCTCCGCCAATGCAGTGCCCTTTATACCTCATGTACGCGATACAACCGCCACCTATATTATCGGATATCGCTATCCCGTGACTTTTGTACAGTTGTGTATCTGTAACTAGTGATAAAATTAAAGTGTAGTGGACATACGTGATAGCTTTGCAAGTTGTACATACTGTCGCGTCAGGGTGCAGTGGTTTAGTATTAGGAACGAGAGCGGGTACTGATAGAACGTAGGCCCTGTTGCTTGTGTTCCGCGTTGCGAGGCGGCAAAAGGAGGGGGCAGGATTTGACTGGTGCAGCGGAAAATGCAGAGCGATGGAGCTGGGCGAGTGACGGCCAGCGGACAAGAATTGAGGCAGCGACTGAAGCAGCTGATGCGAGGGGGATATTTCGGAGGACGATCAGCCACTTCAGAGAGGCACGTTCAACGAACTCGATAAGCTGGGAACAGCAGATGCGAGCAGTGGCTTACAGATCGTGCAGTTACAAAGCGGCGGCGCACGAACCGGCCGAACTGGCTGCGTGTCAGGCTTACTTCATATCAAACCGGCAGCCGGTAAGCCAGCATTCTTACCCGGCCGACAAAGAGACACAAGCCTCTTCACACTCACCCTACAGCCGCACGGCATGCCGTGTCTCGCCGTCCTCTCGTCTGCAGTTGTCACCTGGCAACAAATGGAGCACGACCAATTATTAGCGAGGCTTGTTTTGTACAAACGTTTGAAGAGAAGGAGAAGATTGCATTGAGTTCTTCCACTGAATATGAGAAGAGACGAAATGGGTGCCTTGTTTGTTATTTTTGAGGATTAAGGGGAGGTGAAAATAAGTTTTTTAATTATTTTCGGGGCAGCTTACGGACTTTTTGATGATCTACATCCACAAATGAAGAGTTCCATTCAGCGCTGCAACACATCCTTCCGATTATATGTCATGCCTACGTAAATATTGGCAATTACAATCAGGTGAGAAGAATAACAATGGTTAACTTTATTAACAAATTTGTTATTCTAAACGATGTAAATTTTTGGAATCATCTTAAAACATTAAAACATGGGTTAAATATTGAAGACCGCAATACACGAATTTTCAGAGATTTGTGAAGACGTGGAGGATCTGGAACATGACCCTGAAAGCTACTGCAATGCTTGTTCGTAACACTGTGTGTTGTAATTGGTTGTTCCTGATAAAGATGTAAACATGAGGTGTATGCATCTGATGTACTAATGTGAGCGGCAGTATTAACTTTATCCTACGACGTTTTAATTTCAGAAACAATTTGCATAACCCTTAACTAAAACGCGATTACCCCATCGTCGTCAAATGTTTCTAGAGTTGGAATTATCCCGCTGAAGAACGACTTATGCCGATTGCATTTTCTGTGCAGTGTATTAATCAGCTCTACCTCTACAAGGTCAAGTTCCATTTTCTTATTACTGCATGATTTCGGTATTTGAAAGCTATGTACTTACTGTGTGAGCGTTTCATTACAACCATTTTCTGTATCCCGAGTATCGTCAGTGACCGAAAAAGTGTCATCAGAAAGTGTATTTCCGTAGTCGCAACATTTTCAGAGAGCTCATTGTGGCTTTCTTCAATAATTGAAGCTGTTGCCTATATATATTCGTTCTGGGTGGCTGCCTCTCATTCCCAGATTTTAGGGATGATTTATACATCCTCTCACTTCTTTGGAATCAAATCGCGAATTTCCGCCCATTTCTTCATAACATTTTAGTTTGAAACGAAAATAGTATCTGAAGTGGTACATCACACTACGTTTACGTTAAGGTACATATAATATCCATTTCATTTTTCCGGAGAACTACAGAGAAATTCTACTATTACTGAAACATTTCTTTTTTTCAGATATGCGGCCATTGTCTGTACGTTCATTGATCTACACTATAGTTACAGACTTGGCACTTCCACTACCAGTAAAGTAGTCAGATGTGTGTGTCAAGGTATTTCGTCTGAACCTTGTAAATGTATGCCTCTATATGCCAAAGATTCAGAAGGATGTAGGTTGCAGTAGGTACTGGGAGATGAAGCAGCTTGCACAGGATAGAGTAGCATGGAGAGCTGCATCAAACCAGTCTCAGGACTGAAGACAACAACAACAACATATGCCAAAGTCGACTTCGAAAACATTGGAGCTGTAGATGGAATGCACATTCGTGTCGTCCATCCAACTAACTCAATGTTCCAAAATTACAAAGGATATTCGTAAATAATGCTGATGGCTCTGGCAGACTCATACTATAATTTTATCTACGTAGATAGCAGCAGTTATGACAAAAAGGGCGATTCTATTATATTTAAAGAATGTTCTTTGTGGAACTCATTGACAAAAAAAAATGTGATAATTCCGGAAGACAGATGCCTTCGTAGTACAGTAAGCCCAACGGTGCTTTATTTTTTTTAATTGGTGATGAAGCGTCTGGGCTGCATCAACATCTTTTACGACTATTCTCTGGACACCAAGTAATAGTTGATAAAGGAGTGTTCAATTAACGCCTGCTAAGGGCCCGGGGGTACGTAGAGTGTCCATTTGGGATAGTGACTAATAAATGGAGGCTATTTCACAGCGCCATAAATTTAAAACCCGATTTTGATCTTGAAATTGTTGATACATGTGTCGTTTTGCATAATTTTGTTCTTAAAAATAAGTCCATAACCGGACTTGAAAGTATAACAAGAAATGAACGTGCACGTGTTGGAATTTCTGCCAATAATTTACGAAAAAATGGTGATGGACTGTTTCATGTCACCTGAGGGCTTTGTGAAATGACAATCATCTGATTCTAAAAAAATGTTGTGGATTTAACGCAAACAATAAAGACATGCGGTTATCATAGTTGACTCTATCCTTTTTACTCACCCGTTCAAAACCTTGTTCAATTTATTGCAGACTTCTATCCACGCGTTCCTCCTTTATGATCTGTCCTTACAACTACTTGAAGTCTTAACCCATAAAAGAGATCGGTCCCGGACTAATGTTATGAGAATTTCGGCATCGATTTGCGTCGTGGCAGAATAGAAATCTTGAGAACAGACTGAACCACCAAAACAAAGCAAAACGCAAGTGACCGTCAGGCGACAGTTCGCGGCCAGATGCGCAGCCCTCTGTTGTCCTATAAGCCCCACTACAAACGTCCAGTCTTCCCAACGACAGCCGTCATCGTGATGGCACAGTGGGGGCCGGCGTCAACTCACAGTATCGGCCCGGAAGTCAGCTGTCGTTGATCGGCCACCTCGTTTGATGGACAGATGTGTAATGTCCCGTGAGTCTTTCACTCTCACAACCGGGTATCCGATGTCGGCTGCCGGGTAGATGTGAAATAAGCCCCACGGGGGTTACGTGTTTGCATGTGCGTGACCCCTTGGCTGCACAATGCTACCACCGTATGCGTTTGGCGTTCTCAGTTTAAAAACGTGCTCATAAATGCACCAAGGTTTTGGTCATAGATTAATTCTTTTCAGCAGAGTGAATTCTCCAATATTTATACTGTCAATATTTTTCACACGTATTTAATCAGTTTTGGGCTGGCTACCCAAATATGCCTGCAATTGAGGCAACAGACTAAAGCCGTTGCAAGGATCTAGAAACTTTGCTTCTATTGCAACAATAAATAATTTAATACGAACATCCGCAAAATTGGTCAGCCCCATATTTCATGAAAATTTGGTAACCCTTTTACTTGCAACTTTTTGTCAGCTTTGAATGCAGCTTTTCAGAATTATTGAGATGGCCTAAAATTAATTAATGCTGTAAAATTTTGAAATTTCATCATGTTGCTCAAATAACTTATATGTTGTAAAAACAAGTGTAAAATTTTGATTAATGGGAATGGATGAATGAGATGATTGTACTTAAACATGTTGATATCGTCCGATGTGAACTATGGAGAAGTCGTTGAAGATTATGTTTTCATTTTTGAGTTTTTAAATTTTGTTTGGGGCCTTTAGTCTCACTTTTAAAAACTAGGGAATTAATCGTTAATTATCGGGATTTTTCTTTTTGTTTCCAAAAAAAGCAATGTTTCTTGTGGGTCTAGGAAACAGTTAGTAGGAGGCTGTAGGGGTACAGATATCGATCGTGTACACGACAGGTGGAATCTTCTCTTACTCATCTGTGCTCTGGTGGAGTAGCATCGTTGACGCGGGGATGCCACATAACAAAAGCAGGACGAGGATTCGCGCTCGCCAATAGTTTTCGTGCGTAAGTCAGTCCAGCCTGCGTACTCACTGTGTGCGCGACAGTGTGTAAAAGTGCATGGACTGAAGATCGGGTTTAATTTCATTACCGGAGAAAGCTTACTGAATTGAAAGTATCGAACAGTAATGGCAAATTCAAGTAGAGCTGTACCAAGTGATTGTAGAATAAGTGTGATCTGGCCACATAATGACGTATTGCTTGTGCCTATAAGAACCAATAAATCGAGTGTTCATTTAAACGGTTTTTACATCATTTCAGCTTATTCGTCGCATTTTATTATTTTATAAACAGTAATGGTGGATGTTTATACAGGGCACGAGTCAGTAGGCACACGGTTAGAAAGTTCAGTGGTCAGATAGATGTACCTTGGGCGATAGTCTGCTCTCGTGTGCTGCCTATAAATTTCGACAGCAAGACAACTCAAATATTTATTTGACCATAAGAAGAGGCGCCTTACAACCTCAATCGCGATTGTTAAATCGGTAACTGAATCTCAGTTCTTTGGAATTTAACTTCAGTGTCTTAAGCACTGAAACTCTGTAATCGCAAATCAGATTTCATTATGAAATAGGTAATCTGATAAAAACATCATAATTATCATTACTGTCATCATAAACCAACTGATATTGGTTCAAAAAATGGCTCTGAGCATTATGGGACTTAACTTCTGACGTCATCAGTCCCCTAGAACTTAGAACTACTTAAACCTAACTAACCTTAGGACATCACACACATCCATGCCCGAGGCAGGATTCGACCTGCGACCGTAGCAGTCGCGCGGTTCCGGACTGAGCGCCTAGAACCGCGAGACCACCGCGTCCGGCCCAGCTGATATTCGCAACTAGAAATATCCTTACGATTTTCTATGCGTTATGGCCTTCAGTTATACGCGTTCACATCACTGTAGTCGCTAGCGTATTCCTAATCTCATCTATTGATCTTGACCTTACTTCGTTTTGCTTTCTCGTATGCTTTGAAACCGGCAAAGAATTTCCCCTCCATCCATTCGTCTGGTTACATGCCCCACCCATCCCTATTTCATTTTCACTACAGTAATAATCATGTCTTCCATTTACGGCTATTACAAATCTTATTACAAGTCAACTGTCTCTCGCAGTAGTTACTACCATGCATGTGATCGCTTTCCGCTGGACAAAACTCACTTATTGAATGGTTATCAAGTCACATTTAAAGTTGACGTCTTGGTGCACGAAAAAACTAAAAAGTACGATAATTACAGACTCCCCCCACAGACAAGTCAGAGTCTTTGTTCTCAAAACTGTATTAAAAGCTTTGCAGATAATTTTTACGTTTTCTTAAAAGTTTTGTTCATGTTCGCCCTGTGTTTGTCTCAGTTCTTCCAAATTTTGTTATTTATTTATTTGTTTGCTTATTAAAATTACAGACTGACACCGCCTTGGTAACTATGGTGGGTTGTTTGGTTCTAAAAATTAGTAACAAGCTGCAAAGACAAACTCTTCGTCATTTTCTACAGCATTTCTCAGTGCTGTTATTTTCTTTTACATAAACATCATCGTTAATTAAAAATACACGTGAAACATGAAGCACATTTCTGGAAAGGAAAAATTTTTACTACATTCTTAAGAAGAAGAAGTAATACACGAAAGGAAAGATTTACATTATAAAAGAGGTCCGTCTATGTGGCTGTTTCGCGTGGGAGGGCATTGGCAAACACTTCGAGCCTGGTTAACCTTAATTACCATATTCTATTGTACAATGGTTACTGAGATTAACTCTACGTGGATTGTGTATGTGGTGTAACAGTACTATTTGTTACTGCAATTAATTCCTTCATTTGCCCTCGCCTTAGCCGGGAAAGGAACCTCGGAAGGGGGATCTAGGTCCTCGTCTATCCGAAAGGCACTTATTTCTCTAATGTGCGTTCGTTCAAAAAATTTTCAAATGTGTGTGAAATCTTATGGGACTTAACTGCTAAGGTCATCAGTCCCTAAGCTTACACACTACTTAACCTAAATTATCCTAAGGAGAAACACACACTCCCATGCCCGAGGGAGGACTCGAACCTCAGCCGGGATCAGCCGCACAGTTGTGCGTTCGTATTTGTTCAGTTCAGGCTTGTGATACTACATGTGTACGTTTAAATACAATACTGTATAATTCACATGTCATACAGTTTGAACCTCTTACAGTTAACATATCACACAGTTATATCTTTGAAAATAATGATCCAAAAACCCTAGAATTACTTGATTTAGTTTGTACAAACAGGAAAATTCGTTGTTTTATTTATTATTGTAAATTCCATGTTTATATTACTTGTAGTATTGTTGCTGTCATGTCATCTGCTGCTGTACCGTATATGTATCTGTATCTGGTGATACTGGTGTGTTCACGTCATCATCTGTTTCAGTAATAGTGTTTGAATCTCTATTGTCTCCTGTATCATATTGTGGTGTAGGTTTTGTGTGTGGTCATGATCTTGTTTATGGTCGTTGCTTCTTATAAGTCTTGTGTAGCGCTCTTGATATTTCACCAGCAATCCGGTTAAACACGCTGCATTTGTTTGGGTCTCTTAAGGCTCGTCCTATGTCTTCGATTTCTGTCATCGGTCTTACATGTGTGAATGTGCCGCATTTTAGTGTTATATTTTCTGGGGCGTTCCATGTCCCCCATATTTACATGTAGCGCTCTGGCTAAGGTCAAAGCGGTCCAGGTGTGTAAGGTAAGGACCGTGACCCATCAGGAACTGTACCATACCGTGACTTGGGTCAACATGTCTGAGCCTCAAACGTACCCGGACGGTCAGAAGAAGAAGAAGAAGATGACCCGACTACCCTTTTCAGACGTTTCCCATTCTTTTTGCCGTGTCTCGACCTTCCAAAGAATTTGCTGGCGTTTTTCAGCAATATGGTCCACTATTATGTACCTTGCTCAGTCTTCCCTGTTTCAACCAGTATGCTGCTGTTCTGTGTCTAATGTTGTGTCAGCGGGGTTTGTTGCAGGTAAAACGGGTAGCGCTTCCACGGACGTGCCAACGCCCCTGACATTCTAAGCAATACACCTCTTTTGTTCATGCCTCACGATGGTTTTGTGGATCATGAATGACGTAGATATGCCCAGACACTTGCTGCGACGCACATAATAGACTCAACCAGGGCTGTATGATACATTCGTAGTTTCTGCCTTGGTAGTACCTAGTGAGTTGAGTTTAGCGTGGGAAGCTTGTGAATTAGTTGTGTTGCCTTTTCATTTGTAAGTCTTATGAGCCCAATGAACGTTAATTGTTGGTCAAGATACATACCAAGCTACCTTGCTCTTTTTCTCTGGATGCTGGTGTTGTTCAGTGTAATGGTGGGATTTCTCTGCAGTGCCCCTTTGATCAGTAAATATGCTGTCTAGTTTGCTGCAGTTGTGAGCACTAGCTACTTTACAAGTAGTTGTGTGGCCTTGCTTTCTAGTTGCTCTCTCGAGTTTGCAGTTATTACTACTAACAAGTAGTCAGCGTAGAATACTGTACCTTAAACCTTATCATCCACGTCCAGATTTAGGGGAGTGGTTCTATGACATGTAACAGTTCTGACACTAAATGTAACACTTCTGTAGCTAAATGTAACTGGGTTTTCTCTTTTGATGCTAGTCAATTGTCAGGCTGAGCATTACTGCAATGGGAATTTAATTCTAAAGCATTATGTCACAGTGCAAATACTAAATAAATTAATTTTTCTCTCTTAACAACATCTGGGGGGGGATGGGTTCTTCCTTGGCTCGGGTATGAGGTAGAATGAAACAGCATTTTTACATAAGATAACTTTTATTGCAAGTTTCGTACGTTTCCTTACTCGATGTTCTGGCTCGGAGAACAGCAACTGTGTCGTTTGCGAAGCCTTCTGCTGCGGCAGCGGCGGCACCTGATTACGCGTGGCAGTGTGTATCTCGTGTCGACGTCTCGCCTAGTTGACTGGAGACGCGCAGCGCGAGGTGGCCCGTTTAATTATTGAGAGCGAAGTCGTGCATCGGATGGTGATACCTTGGACGTGGCGTTTCTCTTCTCTAAGCGGCCGCGCGTGTTGTGCGTCGGCCAGCGGGCCGGCGCGGCGGGGGAAGGCCAGTGTCCCGGAATCGAACCACGGAATCCCGCTTGCCAGTCTTCGGCTGACAGATCATCATCCCAGCTCACAGGTGACTGCTGATGTGAGGCCGTCTCCTTCCCGTCCTCACGAGTCACCCAGGTACGTAAAAATCAGACTTAAAATACCTTTTAACTTCTGTCTTCTGGCGCCGACGCTGCTCCTTGCTATTCCATTACAGCGGCGGGCCTGGTGCGTCTGTGTATGATGTAGTCTCTTCTTGCATGACGGTCTTCAGCACCGAAACTGACTGAAAACTACTGCTACACTTCTCTCTGTTGGACTCACTGCGTCTCGCGTATTTATTCACTTCAGTTCACTGGAGGTGGACGACTTCACGCTCATTGCCTCTTCTGTCACGTTGAAAAGCTTCTCGAAGAATCCTCTTGACGTCGGTCATTGGCTCTTGGAATGTAGGCGAGGGTCTTTGCTCACATGTGACAACTGAGAAACAGGTGAGCCGGTCGGGCGATGCCGTGGCGGCTGAATCGACAGCGTCCGCTTACGTGGAACTTGCTGACTTCACGGTCATTGTCTCTTCTGGTCCGCCCGCTGTTTGCCAGAATGTAACTCTTTAAACTGAACCAAGTTTTTCATTTATTTTCTAATTTCTACTTCACTTTGATTTCACTAATTTATTTACTTAAGTACCACTCAACATTCCTCCCCCCTTCGGAGAAATTCGCCCTCGAATTTACCACTCAACATTCCTCTACTCTTCACACGGCAAAAGCACTAACACAAGCAATGTGAACTCTCGACTTAGAGGATTACACACGCTTCACATGTTGAAAATAATTTACCACTTTACTAAAGCACTGTACGCTCATGAATCACATAGTTCACACATAAATGGTTATAATAAGTGTAACGCATGTTGATGACAATGAATAAACAAAACTAGATTTTTGTCTTAGAAAATTACATATCAACACCTGTTTAATCTACCCTATATTAATGCAAGAATATCTATTCTACGGTATTGTTTATTTTATCATGAGACTGTTTAATAAAGACTGAAGTACAATAAACAAAATTAATACACTAATGCTCACAAGTAACCACTGAAGTACACCAGTTAAGAGTGTGGTATCCAGTTAACAGGGATTTGATTAAATGGTATATTATTATTTGGCTTATTTTTTCGTCTAAAATAAAACAAAACTGCACAAAGCAGAAAAACCAACACAAAGGTTCCAGATATACTCGTTCCTAGCGTTATAATTTTAGTTTTGTGTTCACTTTTTAATTTTAAGACATGTTGCAGCATAACGTTGGCATCAATTTTGCCTTGCTGTGAGTTTATGGACATATCTAATGACTTCAGAAGGGAACTGTCAAGGTAGTCATTGAGGTGGGATAGGTTTTATGTAGGAAATGCTTCCATGGCGTTTTCTGAAAAAAGCAAACAACATGATTATGGGCCTACTAACCTAGGAAAAATAAAAACAAAGGAAAGAAGGAATGCATTGTTAACTACAAGATCTACATGTTTCTACGTTCAACGTTTTTTCTTAAAAAATAAACCATTATCATTTATTAATTATTTACATTTGTATATTATCCACAGTCTACTAAGATTCCACTAGGACATTCGCACTCTTGGTCGAAGATTGTATGGTGCCATGTCTGTATGTTGTGCTGGCGTGGCCACTCATTTTCCTTTTCGGGAATTTCCTCCACCCTTCGGAAAAGCAGACATTACTGTTGAAGGAATTACATCTGGAGCGCCCTTAAAAGGTTTTAAACGACTTGCACGGACAATAGTAGTCCGGGTGGGCAGTTGCAGTTTAACGTTGAGTGGTGACCTGATCTCAATAATTTGATAAGGACCTCTGTAGTTTGTTACAAATTTTTCGTTTTTCCTTTCGCAATGTATAGGGTTGACAGCATCACCCACTGACCGATTTTGTTATTTGGATATTTAGCTTGGGCATTTCCTAATATTACCTGTCGTTCCAAGGCCTTTGTATTAGATTTTTAAACCTTTTTCCATACATCCTTCATCATTCGACTGAAATCTCTTTCTGTATCTGCGACTTTTCCGTTTTTCTGCCTGATTACATCAAAAGGGGACGCCATTTTTCTCCCATAGACTACTTCATAAGGTGACATGCCAGTTGCTTCATGCTTTTTGGCGTTGTATACCGACACGATTATTGGTAAATACGTATCCCAATTAGGATGTTGTTCGTTAATATAATAACTAAGCATCTTGCCAATTGTCCGATGAACTCTTTCCGTGCGTCCGTTACACTGAGGGTGTAACGGAGTTGTGCGTAATTTACGTATTTTTAGTAAGTGGCATAGCTGTTTCATTAATTCAGACATAAAATTAGATCCATGATCTATGATAATAGCTTCAGGTACGCCAAATTTAAGTATCCAGTTGTTAACTAAAGCTTGGGCAACTGTATTTGCTTGCTGCTCTGGGAGACTCACCATAGCTAGATAGCGTGAAAAGTTATCTATAATCGTAAGAACATACTTATTACCAGCAGTTGTTTTATGAAATGGCTCGTATAGGTGCATTCCACAGATTTGAAATGGACATGAAGACTCGGGGAGCCTCTGTAAGGGTAGTTTTGAACGAGAAAGTTCAGCTTGTTGTGTGCACGCAATGCAATTACGAACGTACTGCGCAACATCGTGCTTTCTGGTTTGACACCAAAATCGCTCTGCTAAGCGTCTTTCGGTTGTCCACTGTCCACCGTGTCCTGCAAGGATATGATCGTGGGCCTCTGCCATTATTTCTTGTCTAAGGTGTTGGGGAACAACAATTCGAGGTCCAACTTTTGTTTTACGGCATAATACACCATCTTCAAAGCAAAATTGTTTTTGAGTTGCGTATTTTTTGCATTCTGTATCCTCATCTTGTGCCTTTCTCCAGTCCTCAGTATCTCGGCCTGTTGCTTCCAAAAGTGCTATTTTCTGACTTAGACAATCTGCATTCGTGTGTTTTTTTGCCTGGTTTATGGATAACTTCGAAATCCATTTCGGTAAGACATAGGGCCCAACGGGTGAGACGACTAGATGGATCCATTAACAAAAGCAACCACTTTAAAGCTGCGTGGCCTGCAATAACCTTGAATTTCCTACCATACAAGTAGCACTTAAAGTATTTGATGCCATAAATAACACTTAACAATTCTTTCTTCGTTGTGGAATAATTTCTGTCTGCCGTTGTTAGTTGTCTCGAAGCGTAGGCTATGGGGTGTTCCGTGCCATTAACATTCTGACTCACAACAACTCCTACTGCCTGACCACTTGCGTCACAGGATAAAATAAATGCTTTATTATAATCTGGGTAGGCTAATATTGGACTGTGTGTTAACTTATCTTTAAGGATTTGAAATGCTGATTCACAATCTTCAGACCAATGAAATTTTCCACCCTTTTTCAATAATTGGGTTAAGGGTCGGGCAATTTCAGCAAAATTTTGAACATATTTTCGGTAATACGATGCGAGACCAATGAAACTTTGTACTTCCTTAACGCGTTGTGGTGTTGGGAAGTCCTTAACTGCCGAAATTAATCGAGGATCTGTTTTAATTCCTTTTCCACTAATGTCATGCCGTAGGTATGTAACCTCTGTCAATGCAAAACTACATTTGTCCATATTTAATGTTAATTTAGCTTTTCTAAGTCTCTGAAAAACGTTACGCAGACGCACAGCATGTTCATTAATGTCTTTGGAGAACACAATACTATCGTCTAGATATACACAACATTGCTGAGTTTTGAGTCCTCGCAATACTCCATCGAATAGTCTTCGAAAAGTTGCTGGTGCATTTTTTAAACCGAAAGGCATTCTTTTAAATTGCCAGTTGCTTCCAGGGATATAAAATGCTGTTTTATGCCTATCTTCAGGTGCAACTTCCAACTGATGATATCCGTTACGTAAATTGATTGTTGAAAAGTATTTACTGTTACCCAAACTGTCAATGATATATGTAATGTTTGGAAGAGGATAAACATCTGATAGAGTTTGTTTGTTAAGGTGTCTGTAGCCACAACAAAATCTGTATCGTTTCGTACCGTCGGGAGACTTCAGTGGAATAATTACAATATTTGATTTATAAGGTGAATCAGAATATTCTATAATTCCATCTTTTAGATGCTGTTCTAAAAATTCATCCAGTACTGGCTGTAAGTGATGCGGAACTCTATAAGGGTTCCTATAAACTGGGGCTATTTCCTGTTGACATCCTATGCTGTGTGATATCTGTTGCTGGCAATGGACCTTCTGCATTAAATAAATCTTGGAACTCAACTAAAACTGCTTCTATCGTGTCTCTATAATTTCCTTTCAAATGTGAAACGTCCCCTTAAAACAATTATACAAGACTGTGCTTAAACTGAAACACAATATTTTTAGCGCAACGCAATCTGACTTTCAAAAATCCCTACAAAAGAATGGCCCTGACTAACAATAACCTATACCTTTCACAAATCACTTACCTCACAAAAATCTTCGTTACTCGAACTACTGCAATACAGCGAGCGCCACTACTGCCAGCTAACTAAAAGATTCAAACTACGGAAGTCACTAAGTACTGATAGGCACAGTTAGCAAATGAAAGATTTTAATAGAGAACAAACAATGTATTTACCTTTATAGTCACTATATATATATATATATATATATATATATATATATATCAGTTCATGACACCAATTCTTACAAATTTCAAAACTCCGCCATCTCTCTCCCCACGTCCACCACTGCTGGCGGCTCACCTCCAACTGCGCAACGCTACGCGCTGTTAGCATCCAGCTGCCGCTGCCCAACACTACAATGGCGAGTATTACAACAATGCCAACCAGCCACAGACTGCACACGGCACAGCCAGTGATTTTCATACAGAGCGCTCTGTGGCGGCGGCGTTACCAATAAAAAAACCTAAACAGCCTACTTACAAATGCTCAATCTTCTGGCGTAATGCGGTTTTATAGGCGTTTGGTTTCTGACCATCATCAATATCTGACCAAATGAAATCTTCTTCTTCAAAAGTACTGACTGTAGCTACTAATATTCCCTTATGCAACTCTTTGTCCTCCACTCCAAAATTGTCAATATGTACCGGTACTTTTCTTTCTCCCTCAACGTCTTGAACCCGTACAACACTTCTACGTACAAAACAATGGGATACATCTAATTCCTCATTTTCCTCTAATGGCTCTATTAGACACACTGTATTTGTAGGTACCTCGGGGTCAACTGTCATCCAGAAAAGTTTTCCTGAGCCAAATGGTATCTTTGCAGCGGTGTCACCTAGCTGAAACACTAATCCGCTAAGTTCTACAGTTTGCTGTCTGAGGTGGATTTTAGCGTGATGTTTATTCAGGAAATCCAGCCCTAGGATCGCGTCGTACCCGTCAGTTACCTTTGTTACCACTTCTGCATCCTCTTGAAATTGGACAACCCGAATATAGAAAATCAGTTATGTACATCCTAATGACTTCACTGTACCTCCTCCTACTCCACTCAGTCTATACCTTGGAGGGTCATATTTATTTTCTCCAATGCATTCATTACTCACTATTAATACGTTTGCGCCTGCATCCACCAGTATCCTTGCCTCTTCCTATTTCCAAAAACTTTCTTAGACCTGCATTCCTTCAATGTGTGACCTATTCTTTGAAAATTAGTGCATTGAGGTTGTCTGCAGTTTTTTGCTTTATGTCCCTGTCGATCGTACCTAAAACATCGTACTCCTGCTGAAAATACATTCCGCTTCTCCTTGTATCTGGTACAATGTCTATTTCTTCGAAAGCCGTCGCCACAGATACAGGTTCCACTAAGTTTTTTGGGGAATTCTTTCCTGACACGACGGGACGTTTCAGGAGGCAGCCCACGTAAAAATATATCCAGAGCTCTATCGTCTGCCTCTTGTAAAATAACTTTATTTGCTTCATCACTAGTTGTCAACTGATAGGTATTAATATTAACTTTTCTAATCCTATGTACAAAGCTTTCTAACGACTCGTTTTGCCTCTGGGTGATAGTGCTAATTTTTCACTATAAAATCTACAGCTGTTCTGTTTTTGAAAACGTTTAAGTACTTCTTTCTTCAATTCCTCAAATGTTGGAGCATTCCGTAATTCTTCATGGTATAATACGTGTGCTTTAGCCTCTCCTATCAATCTTAACTTTGTCATTTGTAAGAGCTGTTCGTCTGACCATGATCCTAACTTTGCAGATGCTACTAAACCATCAAAAAAGGCTGTTATGTCTTCGCCAGGTTTACCAGAAAAAGGAGTTACCAAGGCTGCTGCTGATGAATCTAGGGTGGAAGGGATTGGACTGGTTTGCCTAACCTCACACAAATGTTTAAATAAAGCAATATTATCATTTTTAAGCTGTGCTAATTGATTAACTAAGCTCTGAATAGCTACCTCAGTAGAAACCGCTTGTGGTGCTGACTCTGACTTTGTACGATTTCGTGTCATCATCTTCAAACTATTAGTTACACAATCTTATTACACTGAATTAAAAAGATGTTTGAATATTTTCGACAAACTCTTCAAATTATGAGAGAGAATACACTTCTAAATAAAGAAAATATTACGACTGCTATGCAAACCCCTACCCTTTCACACATTAAACAATACTAACTGTAGACCTTTAGTGACTGTCATTCAAACATCATATTGAGCAAAGGGTTTTTTCTCTGACACCAAATGTAACAATTCTGTCACAAAATGTAACTGGACTTTCTCTTTTGATGCTAGTCAATTGTCAGGATGAGCATTTCTGCAAAGGGCATTTGATTCTAAAGCATTGTATCAGAGTGAAAATACTAAATAAATTAATTTTTCTCTCTTAACAACATGTGGACAAGGTGGGTTCTTCCTTGGCTCGGGTATGAGGTAGAATGAAACACCATTTTTACATAAGATAACTTTTATTGCAAGTTTCGTACGTTTTCTTACTCGATGTTCTGGCTCGGAGAGCGGCAGCTGTGTCGTTTGCGAAGCCTTCTGCTGCGGCAGCGGCGGCGTCTGATTACGCCTGGCGGTGTGTATCTCGTGTCGACATCTCGCCCATTTGACTGGAGACGCGCATCGTGCTGTGGCCAGTTTAATTATTGAGATGATGATACCTTGGATGTGGCGTCCCAGTGTTTCTCTTCTCTAGCGGCCGCGTGTGTCAGGCTAGGCGCAAATTGAGAAGCGTATAGCACGTGTGACGTGACACGACACTACAGCGCTACACGCACGTGCCGCACGGGTCGCGCGGGTGCAGCGCGTATTGTGACGCGTACACCATGCTTCGCACGCGGCGACTGGCGACGCTCTGCGCTGAGAGAACAGAAGCGCGCGCAACCTGTTATCTTTCTCAAACGATTTTACACAAATTATTCACTGAAAATATATGATTGTTGCTTTACTTGTAGCGTTATATGTCAGCTTCGTGACGAAGTGCCCATCACCTCGCTAATGACCATTCTTATTGTAACGTACACATTTTAGTAAGACACTACACAAAACTCAAAAAGGTTGCAACGAAAATTAGGGGTCGCTATGATTTTGCGTTTGGTGCGTATTACACCATATGTTGCTGCGTATGAAATTTAGCTGAGATGCTGAATTTTTGTTTAGACTTGGGAGGAGATCTCTATCTGCCTCCGATCTCGAGAAAATGGATCCCATGTAGCGCGCTCACTTCCGATCCCACGCCCGCGAGAATGAAATACTCGCAACACCTCTCGTATCTCCTACACCGCTCGAGACATCGAAACGAAAGTTTGGGGAACGATAGCACACAAGGAGGACAGTGTTTTCCCAATTATTAAACCTACGGAACTTTCTTATCTATGGCGCTATATCAACACTTATACTTCGTTTTTTATTTATTTCATTCCAGCGACTGTAATTTTGTAAGAGTTATCGACAGCTAGCGAAACAGGAGCTTCCTAGTATGAAAATAAACATGAAATTTCTTCTTTTATGTTACTGCAAACCGATACTATGAGGTTTTTCGTAAGCTATTGAGATCTGTGATTGCCAGTTACTTGTTTAATGAGGCCCTCCGTTTCGGAATTCTGTCTCAATAGCTGCTGTGAGATGAGTTTGGTAAATTACATTGTTACAAAGGAAGTACAATTAAACCAGTCACCAAGAGAAATGTGGCCTTTACTCATAAATGGTGATGCTTCTTCGAATGAGAAAAGGTTAACAACTCACACAAAAATAGATTGGCAATTCTGTCGGAATTCTGGTGGAATCCCCGTAACCCATTGTATTTTTAACACTGAGCGCCTGGAATGGAAGCTTACCAAAGGATTTTATTCCTTTTCTTGATCTGAGCAGTATTAAAATAATGACGAGCGTTCCTTCAGGCGAAATGATAGGCACACGCCAGATACTGTTTACTCACCTAGGGCTTGCCAAACTGACAATGCGTGATCGCGAATAAAATAGTTGTTATTGAGAAAAATAAACAATTGATCTGCCACCCAACACAATGGTCAGTGAATCGTCAGCAGCGAAGGATAATGCGCGACAGGAATGCACAAGCTAGCCATATGTGCCTTGTGAGATGGAGTTCGAAAAACATTGTCATGAAAGTAGATCTGCCTCTGTCAGCAGCACATTTCAACAAATTAAAGATACAAAATTGTTAAGGCTTTCGTCGCCACTTGTTGACAAACCGCCTATTGGCTTCTGTCTCGGGTTCTTCGGCCGACGTTCATCTAAAGATTTTTCTGACGTTTCAGCAGCACGAGTGGCTGGCATTGTCAAGGAGAACCGCACCGGAAATGACCGCGGAGAAGCCCTCGGTCGTTGGCGCGCCAGGTACATAATTATAGTCTGCGGCCGCGAGCTCGGCTCCAGTTCGCCACCGGCAATGGAGAGTGAAGCTTTGACAATGCCAGCCATCGTGCTGGCGAAACGTTAGAAAAATCCTTAGATGAACGTCGGCCGAAGAACCCGAGGGAGAAGCCAATAGGCAGTTTGTTAAATTAAATATATCTAATCATAACACTCTTTTAGGATATTCCTACTTTCGAATAATACCGACCATTTTCTTCATTTGTGTAGCCTGTTGTTGTATAATTAGTTTATTAAAGCTGATAATGTCCATGCAACAATTGAAATGCTTTTTCTCATCACGACGAACCAATTAAAACATTGTTATTTGTGACTGCTTTTCGACTGTTTCTAGCTTGCAGTGGAAATATGTTGTTCACATGCATGTAGCACAGTGTGTTGTGTTACATTATTACATCCATATCAGAGTAATCACAGTGAAACTTCTATACTTCAGATCTTGGACGCTTTTTACAAGCACAAAGGGATCACACCTGTGGAGATTACCCCTTTCTAAATTTTTCTAACAGATCGTACAGATACGCTGGCTTACTAGGCAGCGAGAATATAACCTTGCTTTACTTTCCTGCCTTGAGTCTTTATCACATGATTTTATAATATTCCTTAGTTCCTTATTCACTACCCTCTGTCCCCTCTTGCGATCTGAAAACGTCGCGGAGGCATATGGTGCAATTCCAGCGGCCAATGGCTCATCAGTTACTGAAGTATACATTTTTCTTGACAGCAGAAAAACAAAACAAAACTATGCAGATATAAATAACAGAAAAGTATATCGTGCTAACGAAGAAAGTTGGAGCGTTTAAATGGCGAAAAACGAAGCACTACCCAAAGGCAATAAAATTCAGTACACAGTAATGCAAAATTTATCGTATTGGCGATACTACGTATTGGCTGATATGCGCCGTTCCCATGTGAGTATATGGCCGGGATACTTTTGCGCCCCCCCGCCTCAAATTTCCTACGGTGCCTCAACCACAACGCACCGCGACCAGGCGCGTGTCGCGTCCCAGTCGCGTCGCGTCGCAATTTGCGCGGTCCCATTTGAACCTGTGATGTTACAAGAACACGCGCTGCGCTGCGTCGCACCACACGTTCTATACGCGTCTCAATTAGTTCCTAACCTCTCAGCGCTGTGCTTCGGCCAGCGGAGCGGCGCGGCGGGAGAAGGCCAATGTCCCGGACTCGAACAACGGACTCCAGCTTGCCAATCTTCGGTTGACAGATCTTCATCCCAGCCCACAGGTGACTGCTGATGTGAGGCCGTCTCCCTCCCGTCCTCACGAGTCACCCGGGTATGTAAAAATCAGACTTCAAATACCTTTTAACTTCTGACTTCTGGCGCCGAGGCTGCTGCTTGCTATTCCATTACAGCGGCGGGCCTGGTGCGTCTGTGTATGATGTAGTCTCTTCTTGCATGACGGTCTTCAGCACCGAAACTGACTGAAAACTACTGCTACACTTCTCTCTGTCGGGCTCACTGGGTCTCGCGTATTTATTCACTTCAGTTCACTGGAGGTGGACGACTTCACGGTCATTGCCTCTTCTGTCACGTTGAAACGATTCTCGAAGAATCCTCTTAACGTCGGTCATTGGCTCTTGGAATGTAGGCGAGGGTCTTTGCTCACATGTGACAACTGAGAAACACGTGAGCCGGTCGGGCGATGCCGTGGCGGCTGAATCGACAGCGTCCGCTTATGTGGAACTTGCTGACTTCACGGTCATTGTCTCTTCTGGTCCGCCCACTGTTCGTCAGTATGTAACTCTCTAAACAAAACCAAGTTTTTCATTTATTTTATAATATCTACTTCACTTTGATTTCACTAATTTATTTACTTATCTTAAGTACCACTCAACAGACAATACCTCAGAAAATAGGCCTGCATTTTTGAGTGTTGTGGGCACCCTTTCGTTATTTTCTTGATAACCTTTTATTTTTCTGCTTGACACTGAGCTACCCTATGTTTGCTGTAGTCGATAAACTAATGTATAGGACTGTTTGGCACCTGCGTCTCTCGTAGCTTTGCGAACTAGGATGGCCATCAAAGATAGTCGAAAATGGAGGCTACGTCTATTGTTATTGCTACTGCATATTTTTCTTGTGAGTCCTGTATTATTTCCAGCACGCGGTTAACTGCAGCGGCTTTTGAGCTTTTAGATCTAAGGCCATAATGTGGACTAAGGCCGAAGAGCCTGTCGTGTGAGTGTAGTCGATTACAGCGGAGCCCCTCCTATACCTTATCCAAAGTGGACCTATAAGTCTTTGGGTCTGTTGGGTCACGATCCTCTGATTTTTTGATGATTACTACATTCGCAGTCGCAGGTTCAAATCCGGACTTGGGCATGGATGTGTGTGATGTCCTTAGGTTAGCTAGGTTTAAGTAGTTCTAAGTCTAGGGGACTGATGACCTCAGTAGTTTGTCTACCTGAGTTTTCAGAAGATTATGTGAAAAAGATGTTCATTCAAGTTCCCATTTTTCTTCTGAAAGAGTAATTCAACATCCTGCTCAGGAACAGCAGTACATGGTGCAGCGTAGTCATTTGCCAGCAACCGCCGACTTTTTCCATATATCAGTGTCTCACAAGCACGGTTATGCCGATCATTATATGCGGAAACTTGTACCAATTTCACTTACAGCATGTCCACAATCTTGGCAAACAAGACCACACGATTTAATTTTGTCTCTGGTTAAATGACAATTGTCACTTGCTTCTATTTATACTATTACTGATGAAACCACGTTCACACGGAATGGAATAAATACACGTAATAATCATTTATGGTCGCAGGAAAATCAGCACGCTACAGTGAAAACCAATTTCAAAATTCGTTTTTCGATCAGTGTTTGGTGCGACATGATGGGTAACATGTTCAGGTGTCCAATCATTTTAGAGTAGTGAATGACGGGAAGAATTACTTGCATTTTTGGGATAATTCATCTGTCGAACACCTTGAGGACCTTGTTTCGGCCACGCGGACTGTAGTGTATTCACAATAAGACGGAGCTCCTCCATATTTTACCAGACATTTGAGAGAGCATCTCAACCGCACTGACTCACCACTGGAATGGTTGTGGTAGTTCAGTTAACTGGCCATCAAGATCGCCAGACCTTACGCCATTAGATTTTTGTTTACGGGATTGGATGAAGTCTGAGGAATACAAACGAAAGGTGAACTGCTTGGTCACTGCATGGAAGCTTTTGCCCTCATTAGAAAACGCCCAGAGGCACGCGGACTAATTACACAACATTTTCCAAATCCACTGAAGTTCACCGTGGGATATTCAAACACTTATTGTGAACTGTACAACAGATTTGCGGCTGCTCCCGAAGGGGGTTCGAGTCCTCCCTCGGGCATGGGTGTGTGTGTTTGTCCTTAGGATAATTTAGGTCAAGCAGTGTGTTAGCTTAGGGACTGATGACCTTAGCAGTTAAGTCCCATAAAATTTAACACACATTTGAACAGTTGTGTTCTATCTCGGAAACCAACCACATGGAGTTTATTGGGTGAAACGATCATTTCTGAATATTGACGATTCCTGCTGAAACACGCCGTGTATCTGGTAATACTATAGCAAACTGTGAGAAATGTTGACGATTGATACAGAAGAGTCGTAAATTGGTTGTTTCCCATCGTAACTTTATATTTGGAATTCGAGTCTTAAAACTAATGTTTCGTGATTCTGCTTTGAGACTAATACAAACATTGATCAGTAATTACTACACGATACACCACTTGCTCAGTTGATATGATTATTGTAGTTTACTATTTATGTTTTTATTGTATAGTATGAGTGTGTGAATGCGTGTGTCAAGGTGAAGAGCGTAAGACACGGTGAGTCAGGGAAGTTTCATTTATCAGTATCTGTTGTCACTGATTCAACAGACGTAAGAAAGGTGGTAGTGGCCTTTTGTGGGTGGTCTGATGAGTAGCAAAGAGCACTTGGAAAAATATTCTGTAAAACAAAACGAGGAGAAAGGGTACAGTTGACAGCTATTTCTATTTTATAAGGCTGTAGCGAAAAATAGTCATTAATCAGTATTTATTAATGTTTCAACACTTGGTCTGCCTACAAGAGAAGTACAATGAATTCAGCTTCGTAAAATATCTGTGAGTTATCGGTGCCTGTTGCTCGGTCATGTATCAGGATAGCTTGTCAATAGTTTCGATATCTGATAGGGTACACGCCACGGCGCTTTGTCAGGCCAGAAAACGCAACAATTCGTCAAACTCAATTACCCATGAGCGAAAATTCAATGTTCTTGTTTTAGTACAGGTTGGGAGAAGTGACGTGGAGAACAGAGTTTCAGGGTACAAGGAAACTTAACAGAAGAAAGGAAATACAGCACTAACCTGACTAGAGCAGATGTTGAAAGTGACCACTATAAATATCTTCGTACATTTGGGCCCTGGCCAGCAAGCTGCCGAAGGCGGATCGAAACTTGACTGCTGGAATTACTGATGTATCATTCAGAACTGTTCCGCTACAGTTATTGAAGGCTATGAGGATTGTTGCAGTACATCTCAGACTTGAGGGCTCCCACAGAAAGTAATCAAACACTGACAGATAGGGTGTCCAGCTAGGGCCGCTACTAGAGTGATCTCTGCTAACAACTCTGTCAGGCACGAAGATTGTGTAAATGTGGGGCAGTTGCTATATCCTGTTGGAAGCAACTGCAGTTCATTTTGAGTTCCGTTAATGCTACCACAAACGGTTTCAAAACGTTAGCAACGTAGCGCCCCGGAATCAGTGTCTAATGAAAGAAGATGGGACCAATAATGTGGCGTACAGACACTGCACACCAAACTCCAGCCGTCTGATCATGCAGTATTGTTTCGTGGAGGTTATGAGGATTCCACCATTGTCTACAACCTGTGATTCTGTAAGTTGACGTAGCCACTCAGATGAAAGCAGGCTCCATCAGACATAAAGAAAAGACCCACGTCCAAGTCCTTCGATGTTATCTTAGTGAACGGCCGCTCACAAAACTGAAGGCGCTGTGAAGCATCTGCTGGTTTCAGTGCACGAACAACAGACGGTAGGGATGCATGTGCAGAACCAGGTGGAGTATTCGTCCGCATGATCGACGTGATATGCCGGTCAAAATGGTTCAAATGGCTCTGAGCACTATGGGACTTAACATCTGAGATCATCAGTCCCCTAGAACTTAGAACTACTTAAACCTAACTAACCTAAGGACATCACACACATCCATGCCAGAGGCAGGATTCGAACTCGCGACCGTAGCAAGCGCCTAGAGCCGCTCGTCCACCGCGGCCGGCGATATGTTTCTTGCGACAGGCGTCGGGCTGATTTGGTAGACCTTTGAAGCATTTTCTGGTGAAATGCAGCCACATTTTCTGGCGTGCCGGCATGATTCGGAACGTTTAGTGACGGGTCCTGTCTGCCGTCATTTTCGGACTAAGCATTGCATGGCACTCTTTGTTGGCATTTTGACACCATTAACTTCTCAGCAAACAACTAACCACATCGTTTCCACCTCTTTGTTGTCACGCAACTTTCCACAATGAACACTCGCTGCTCCACTGAGAGTACCATCGTCTCCTTTGCGCTGCTGCACTCTCAGTGACACAGCCCGCACTACGCTATGAACCGATGTGGATCATGTGGCGGGCACACATGTGGTGTGCGCGTCACGAGGTGCGTTACATGCAAACATTCACATCTAATCGTATCCACTCGTCCGAGTCACTTTTATTTGCCCCGTCCTGTATATGGCTCAGTACAAACAACAAACGGGAAAAGCAACCCCCTTCATTGTGGTAGAGAATGGTTTATGGCCGAGGTCGGCAACCAGCGGCTCGCAAGCCACATGAAGCTCTTTGGATGTGAAGCTGCGGCTCTTTAGTTCCATAAGCAGATATTATTTATTTTATAAGAAAATAAATTTTTATCGTTCTGAACCGATTAACGAGGATTAGGCACAATTTCTATCCCTCACAATCAGCCCGCTTTTCTCTGCACCCCTCTCCCGTGGCACTCGTCACTGTCGCACCGCGATAAGCACGTTCTGAGTTCTGACAAGTCCTTTCATGTCAGTCGGCGATCACAGCACACGGGAGGCGACCACAGAGTGAGACAAACAGTGTTTCGTGTCTGAATCATTCATTTTAATAATTCAATTATTGGAGAATTATTTATTCTATCAAGGTAAGTATTTTTAATTGGGAAATACCGATGTAAAATTTTTTTGATAGATTATATTTTAAAGCCCAGCTTATTGTATGCATTTACGTAGGTAAACGTTGACATAGTAAATAACTGCAAAACTTGTCATCTGCTGTTTAGGATACCTGAATCATGATTTAAGAAATTCCTTATCACAGCTTCACCGCAAGCATGGCATCCGAAGAGAGAGAGAGAGAGAGAGAGAGAGAGAGAGAGAGAGACTCTGAAGAAGAGCATCGAGAATTCAATCGGGACTGGAGGGAGAAGTCCGCTCTCATGTGCGACTCAGATGCCATTCCGACCTGTCTCATCTGGCACAAAAAACTCGCACAAAATAAGAAATTAGATTTAGAGAGACATTTCACTACAAAGCATACACATCCAGCCGGCGAAGAACGGAAAAAAGCTATTGACGAGCTTCAGAAACAAGTACAGCAATCAAGTTCCATGTTAAGTTATGTTGGCTTGTTTGGGGAAGGAGACCAGGCAGCGAGGTCATCGGTCTCATCGGATGAGGGAAGGACGGGGAAGGAAGTCGGCCGTGCCCTTTGAAAGGAACCATCCTGGCATTTGCCTGGAGCGATTTAGGGAAGCCACGGAAAACCTAAATCAGGATGGCCGGACGCGGAATTAAACCATCTCCATGTTAAGTAACTGGACGCAATCTTCGTTGTATCACTAGAATCTGCAACAAAGGCAAACCATTCACAGATGGCGAGTATGTCAAAGATTGCTTCATACGTGCATCTGAAAAACTATTTCGTCATTTCAAAAACAAACTAGAAATCTAGAAAAATCAAAGATCTGCCACTATTCGGTAAAATAGTACAAAATAGAATAAGTAAAATGTCTTCAAATGTAACACATTTGCAGGTGGAAGACATTCAACTGGCTTCTGCCTTATCGCTCGCTATCGATGAGTCTTGCGATATAAAAGACACGGCACAAGTTGCCCTTTTTGTGAGATATATGTCTTCCCAAGGTCGGAAAGAAGAACTTCTAGGATTGCTACGGCTCTTGGCACAAACTAGAGGGGAAGGCAAGCGAGTGCAGTGCAGAAATGCCTCGACGACAATAAGATCGACTCAAATAAAATAGTTTCAGTAGCAGCTGATGGAGCCAGAAGTACGACAAGAAAAAATAAAGGGACAACAACGATTCTTCAGAGCAAAATAAACCACGAAATTCTTACGTTTTACTGCATAGTACACCAAGAAGCGCTTTGTGCGCAAACATTTCCGGCCGAAATAGCTGAGGTCATGAATTTGGTAATCAAGATTGTTAACAGCATCTTGTCAAAAGCACTCTACCATTGTCAGTTTAAAGAAATCTTAAACGAAATGGGGACTCAGTATTCCGACCTCCTCCTTCACAATGATGTGCGATGGCTTTCCAAGGGTAAGGTGTTGAAACGTTTTGCTTGGTGCTTGAATGAAGTAAATACATTCCTCAATGGAAAAGGCATTAATCATCCTGAATTAGAGAACAGCGAATGGCTGCAAAATTTTATTTATGGTGGGTATGACGGCGAAATTAAATGAGCTGAATCTGAAACTGCAAGGAAATGGAAACCCAGGCTATGTTTTGGTAGAAGAATTGGTTTGATTTGAATAAAAATTAATTATTTTTGCAGAAGATATTCAGAGCGGTAAATTACTTCATTTTCAATTTCTAAAGCAATACCGCGATAAAAACCAGTGCAAGTGTTGACTCGAGTTACTTTAGCACAGTTATTTAAAAAATGAAAGATGAATTTGCTGACAGATTTCAACAGTTCGAAGCCAACAAATTCATAGTAAATCCTCTCAACAAAAATAGTAACGAAATCCACATTGAGCCACTTTGAGTTGATAGTGGATCTGTAGAAAAGCAACTGATCGATTTAAAAAGTAAAACTTTGTGGAGTGGAAAATTCACAGAGTTGAAAAGCAAATTGGAAGAGTAGGAAGTCCAGAAATATATGTACGTAACGCAACAAAAAAGGAGAACTTTAAAAGAAATCCTCCGAGTTGAGGCACTTGTATTAGACACATGGGATAGTCTTCCAGATTGCTACAGCGAGGTGAAGAAGTTGGCATTTGGAGTGCTGACTATCTTAGGATTGATATATTTGTGCGAGCAAGCGTTCTCTTGCATGAATATAATCAAAAGTAAAGTAAAGAGCCAACTGATGAATGAAAATTTAGAGTTGTGTGGTAAATGAAATGAAACTTCACGAACTTCGACAAGTTCCTTTCAAAAATAAGGCGCATGCTAGATACCGCGTTAAAATCTTGCACCGTACAAGATGAAGTAAATACTGCCGAGTCACTAGAAATGCGGTGAAGCGCAGGACGAAAGTGGGAAAAATGAAACGAAGCAAATAGTAATAAGCATTTTCGCATCAGGTTTTGTCGTTTTGTTTTTCTGCGCTGGTGTGCCGCAGTGCGGACGGATCGCTCGCCATTTATTCTGGCCACCGAGCATTTTTAATTACCAGTAATCGCTGCCGCTGGCGGCAATTGGCAGTTGAATGTCGGCTGGAGTGGGTGACGGGAGAGGAAAAGCGATAGAGGAAGAGAGACCCGAGCGAGAGAGACAGAATGTTAAGCCGTTAGGATTCATTTATCACGTGATAAGAAGGGCATTTAATTTCTATGGCCAAGTGCGCCATCTCCCCACACTGTGTGCAGTGCATCGAGTACAACAAACGTATGATCACTTCAGTAAACAACACATTTACACTGTGCCTCCGAGAAAGGTAGAAAAGAACGTCTAAACCCCTACATCACTTCAGTCGTGGTGAACCGTGCAGAGGAAAGAATGGCAGAAGACTCGTTAATAAGTGTAGTTTCAAAAAAATAAATTCTCCTCGATTCAGGCAGAGACCAAGGCAATGAAGAGCGCTGGTGAACAGTATCGGCAGTCAGTCTAAGAATTCGAATTAATGGTTCCAGTTAGTATATGAATAGGTGTTCACAAAAGTCTCAATGATTTTAGTGAAATTCGGCAGTGAGGCGTCTAAGTCACCAAAAATAAGTCCACAACGAGTAAATAAATTGAGTAACTTACAAGCTACGATGTGGCGAACTTTCTAATATACGCAAGTGAATTTTAACGTTTGTAACCGCCATGTTATGACACTGAATTTGTTTTCTTAAGCAAGACTATAAGCTTTTCTATGCACTTGGAAATAGCCTTAGAAAACGACTTAAACTTCATAACTTGTGTTGCTCTTGATCAAATACACTCATAAGCCAAAACATTATGACCACTGCCCACCGCTATAATGAATGACATGGAGTTGCGGCCACGCGACGCGGTAACGAACGTATCTAAGCGGAGCACACGGGAACAGGAGATCACTCTAGGAAAGATATCGACTGCAAATGGGAAAATACACTGAGATAAGCAGCTCTAACAAAAGGTAGATTACTATTATACAGAGCCTATGAACGAACCCCTCGAAAACTGCGAAGCTGGTCGAATGTTCACGTGCTACTGCCGTGAGCATCTACGGAACGAGGTGGAGGGACAGTGAAACTATCACTAGACGCTAAACGAATGGACGTTCAGGACTCTTCAGAGAACGTGGTGTTCGGAGGCTTGTATGCTGTGTAAAGTAGAATGAAAGGTGATCTGCGGCATCTCTGCCGAAAGAGCAGAACTCTAGTGCACGCACAAATGTATGGGAGTACACTGTTCATCGTACATCGTTGCACATGTGTCGTCGTAGCAGACCACCCCAACGTGTTCACATGTTGATTCAACGACATTGCAGTTACGATTGCAGTAGGCACGGAACTATTGGGATTCGACTGTCAATCAATGGAAACGTGTCGACTCTTCGAATGAATCACATTTTTGCTACACTAGCTAGATGGTCGTTTCCACAAACGCCGTCATCGAGATGAACGGCGGCTAGCAAGATGCAGTGCGCCACGGATGCAGGCTGATGGGAGCAGTTTCATGCTATGGGAGACATTGTCCTACGCTTTCATGGGATCTGTGGTAGTAATCGGAGACAAGCTAACAGCTGCGAATCAGCACCATCCCTCCATGCTTGATGTCTTCCACGACGGGGATGTCATCTTTCGGCAGTATAATTAGTATAATTGTCCGTGTTTCGGATCCAGAACCGTGCTGTAGAGGTTTGGGGAGCATTATAGTGAACTCGCATCGATGTATTGGCGACAAAATTGGTCCGATGTAAATCCTATGTAATGTGTCTACGCCGAGCGCCTGCAACATCGGCCACCCGCGGATCAGTGTAAAGCGGGCGACGGACCGAGCAGGTGTTAGCTTTGCCGGTACCCCACCCCCCCAACCTGGTGTACGCGAACTCTCATCGGTGGCCACTAGATGGCGTCGCTTGCTCCAATACAGGGCTCGAGGTATCTACGGTTCAACTTTCTTTCGCACACTACGTAACAGGATGTAGTCAGAAATGTGTCCTGGACCGGGCGTTCTACTTAGACTGGCACCGAGGCACCAGAGGTGAACTCCCACATTCTGAGGATGGTATGGGACTTCAAATCCTACTGGCACAACTTCAACGTGCAGTGATGTCATTTTGATGCCGCCATTGTAAAACAGAAAAATGTACTCCGTTACCAAGACAGTTAGACCGCTCTAAACTGATGACGCTATACCATAAGTAGAAAAAGAAAGAAAGAGAGGAGGTGTTCACTTCGAGTGAGGTGCTCCTGGTAGTGCCGCACGTCGACCCTGGAAGTCCAGCCTTCTTCGAATGTCTGTTTTATTGATTAACTTTTACTGCGAAGTCATAGACTGTGCGCAGACATCTAACGCCACATAACTCCACAAACCTTCCATCCTTCGGATCCATGACACACACTATGACTGATATATTTCGTTCGAAAGAGGGACAAAAACGATGGTAATTACAGACGAAGCTACCTACCGTACCATCTACGTCTATATCTACATGACTATGCTGCAATTCACGATGAAGCGCTTGGCAGACGGTTCATCAAACCATCTTCAGGCTATTTCTCTAGCGTATCACTCTCGAATAGCGTGAGGGAGAAACGAAACGAACACTTACATCTTTCTGTGGGAGCTCTGATTTATCTTATTTTATTATGATGATTATTTCTCTATGTGTAGATCGGCGAAAGAAAAATATTTTCGCATTCTGAGGATAAACTTGGGAATTGAAACTTCGTAAAAGGATCTCGCCGCAATGAAACACGGCTATCTTTTAATGATTTCACCATAACTCGCATGTCACCTCCGTGACACCCTCTCCCATATTTCGCGGTAATACAAAACGAGCTACCCTTCGTTGAAATTTTTTGATGTGAAGGAATTATATTTTGCTGCCGGTGTATTTTGGGTACCACCAGAATCTCTTTGGGGTTTCTGCCAGATTTGGAGACAGAGTTTCGTTGTGTAAACTGTTAAAAGAATCTCGTATTGAGGTCCGAGCTAACTTTCGAGGATCAGTAGAACATCACCAGTCTTGAGGTTTTGCGCACTTTTAAATCTGGCATGACTTTTTCGTTGCTTCTGCTACAGTGCTCTGATGTGTCTGCGTACCATGAGAGATCTGCTCCGTCTTTATCAATTTACTAGGTATAAATCAATTATTTACCGCCAACATCATTTCTTTGCAACTAAGAAACGTCTGGTCTACACTTACATAGTTTGATAGGAATGGAGACTGTCTCTTAGGTAGAAGACAAGTAAATTTTTATTCAATGTGTATGTCTTGCATTTATTTTTGGTGGATTTGGATGTTACGCTATTTACTCTAGCTACAACGACCTTGTGATAATTAATCCTTGCGTCAGTCATGATTCTCTTATTTTTTCAGGATTATTTGTTGCTAAGAGTTCTAATATGTTATCGCAACCATTTACATTTCGAGTGAGCTATTGAATCAATTTAGTACAATTTCGGGCGATGTTTTACGGCTACCAACAACATTAATCATGTATTTTCGCCATCATATCGAGGGTAGAAGTCACCACTAACTGAAATGGTATGAGTAAGGTACCTGTTGGATATGACTCAAGTTTTTTCTTAACCCTTCAGCAACTGTCTCATCATGAGCAGGGTATTCGGTAAAAGGAACCAGTTATTAATTTATTCCAGTTGTCAAGTATACTGACTCACAGGAGTTACTCACTTCAGTTTCACTACAAGGTAAGATACATCTAACAGCAATAAACATTCAACCACCAACTGTATTTAATGTCTCTGAACAGACTGATCCTTTGTAAAAAGTTTGGCTGAATTTATCTCCGGCTTTAGTCATTCTGTGCCTAAGACGACTTGAAATACTGTGTTTTCTATAAGAGCTTGTAGCTCTGGTTTTTCCCTAACACAGATACAATACCGATGGCTCCTAGATCTACACTCGTCCTATCTCTGACCTGCACTGTTTGTGGCTGAAGCGCTTTTTGTACTTCCCCCAGACCCTCTAACCTAAAAATCAGCCCAGTCCACTCCGCGCAGCCCTCGCTGCCCATGTAGCAATCTCCTGTGCGTAATGGACCAGTGACCTATCAAAATGAAAACAACACCTTTCCAGTCTGTGCCAGAAGTAAAGGAATCGACAGTCCACACGTACATCTCCCACTCAGCTCAGTACTAAAGGACGACAGTTGGTCCTGTCAGTGTTGCTACAATTGCTGAGCTCCGCCTTCATCTTGCGAGCATGACTGCTAATGTCTTCATCTACATCTACGAAGATACTCCGCAAGCTACCGTACTGTGAGTGGCGGTGGGGACCCTGTACAACAACTTGTCATTTCCTTTCCTGTTCCACTTGCAAATAGATTGAGGGAAAAACGACTGTATATACGCGTCCGTATGAGCCCTAATTTCTCGTATCTTATCTTGGTGGTCGTTACGCACGATGTATGTTGGCGGCAGTAGAATCATTCCGCAATCAGCTTTAAATACCGGTTCTCTATATTTTCCCAATAATGCTTCTCGAAAAGAACGTCGTCTTCCATCCAGGGATTCACATTTGAATTCCCATAGCATATCCGTAACACTTGTTTGAAACTACCGGTAACAAATCTAGCACTCTGCTTCTGAATCGCTTTGATGTCTTCCTTCAGTCCGACCTGGTACGGATCCCAAACACACGAGCTGTACTCAACAACAGGTCGTACCTAAGTCATGCTTGTAGTCTCCATTACAGGTGAACCGCTCTTTCCTACAATTCTCCCAATAAACCGAAGTAGACCATTTGCCTTCCCTACCACAGTTTTTACGTGCTCGTTCACCTCATATAGCTTTGCAACGTTACGCCCAGATATTTAAACGACTGGACTGTGTCAAGCAGGACACTAGTAATTCTGTATCCGGACATTACAAGTTTGTTCTTCCTACTCATCCGCATTAACTTACATTTTTCCACATTTAGGGCTATCTGCCATTCGTCACACTAACTGGAAATTGTATCTTCCTACAGTCACTCAACTTCGACATCTTACCGTACATCACGGCATCATCAGCAAACAACCGAGGATTGATATCTACCCTGTCCGCCAAATAATTTATGCATATAGAGGACAACAGCGGTCCTATCGCCCCTCCCTGAGGCACTCCTGTCGATACCCTGCCTCTGAGGAGGATACCCTGTATCTGAGGAACACTGACCGTCGAGGACAGCATATTGGATACGTAGTTCTGAAGCCACCCAAAAAAATAGGGATAAACGATAAATAAAGTTATTATCAATATGAGCCACTACCTGCAGCTGGCTGAAATCTGTGCTATTCATGATTCCTGGAATGATCCATTCCACATCTGGGATGACTCCTTATGGTACCCTTAAAGAGTGCACACCAAATGAAAGCAAACACGTAACTTATGTGCAATATATGTGTTCATTATCATTTGTGCCCGAAGTGTTGACCATGAGCATTGATACATGCTGTAAACCATAAACTGATTTCGGACAGACAATATTGCAAGTTGTATTTCATCTGAAATTATCACACCACAGGTTCTTGTTATACGCATTTTCTAATCTTAGGATATTGTCAGCGTTTCCCTGTATATCAATTCTTTTCCCACAGACAAAAAAAGCAGTGAGTGTGCATATCATTTTGTGTTTCCAGTCAACACCAAAAGTTGTGTGATGAAAGGTCTGTAATTATCTTTGCGGAAAGGGTGGAACATATATTGGTAACATGTTGATTGCCTCATATCATATGGGATTACTTCCACTAACTGCAGCAGCATATAGTAGGGGGCTATACAGGTTCTGGAACTAAGGAACTATTTTTTTTCTTACTTAAACTGGCTGGCCACATATTCCAGCAACATTTATGCAAACAAACTATTCACTTGCGTTTTTATTTTTATTTACTTAGGATCTAATTAACGGTCCATAAATCTCATTTTAACTACCATAATTTATTATCCACGTTGGCCACCAAGTAGTCCACTTGTAGTTTTGTTCACACAGATATGTGAATGCTTTTAGCCTAAGCTTTGATTATAATTTATAAAGTAAGTTATTTTTAAACTTAGCGACCATAATTTGTGATAAAAAAATGTCTGTCTCCCCTCCTCCACTCATGAAGTGCGTTCCTATTGTCCCCTTCCACCATCACCATTACCACCACTCTTCAGGTACTCAGCATAAGCAGATGGATATAGCATTCATGCTCTGTACCTTGGCCTATCGACAGCATGAAGCCCAGCTACTTGTTTTTCGCTGATGTTCCTCAAATTTTCCATTATATTTCTGAAAATAGTTTTATTCAGAAATTTGAAAAGTTCTTTTTCAATCTTATATCTCGTGGCAACCCTCTGTTTGGTACTAACATCAGTATACTCCTTCAACCAGTGTGACTGCTTGAATGAGGTAGCACAGCGGTCCCTAGTCAGATTCGTTCCCAAACTAAGACACTCCTGGAGGTTTCTATAGCGCATAAAGTATCCCTGTTTAGCCCCCATTGTCATCATCTCTGGGATGGAATCGTTGCACAGAACTAGATGGAAAATAACTGTGCATATCATGTAAACTAGTAGGATGTGCTACGTCTGCCCCATTTATGTCCTTTACCAGAATTCACTGTACATCCTAGAATTTACTTAACCTGAAGTTGAAAGCCTCCAACAGGCAGAGATTGTTGCATGACATTGTTGCATGGCATTTCATATAATTTTCTAATATCAAGGTACATGATAAAGCTCAAATTGGCATAAGATTTGAACTGTCTATTCATCAAGGATTATTTGCATTGGCACTCTCATGGACATTCTTGCAGAGGCTCCCGTGAATGCTACATTAGAAAAAGAGTGGAATGCCACCATCAGTCAAAAATTTGATGTTGGCACATGTATTTTTCAATATGGCGTTCTATGTAAGTCTTGGCGTTTATAATGAAGCAGGATCCAGGATGTAAGTGGTCATACGTATACGCCATAATTTCCCGAAAATATTCGCAAGCAAGTGTACATCTGTGTTCATATATAGCTTTTCATATTCTCCCAAATAAGACATGTTGAATTCTTGCCAAACCGTCACTGCATGTCCTCCTGATGCGTTGTCTCAACAAGTTTCTGAGGTGGCGCATGCATAGAACATAATGAGTCTAGGAACCACAGCGTAATGTTTGCCGTCAGCCGCTTGGAGAATAAAGCGTATTTCTTGATGATATCAGGCAGGACACTAACTGGATCACTGGACAAAGCAAATCAGCCAAGTTGATCAGTTACGAAATGGGCTTCATGCCCAGTCAAATTGTGAAAGAAAATGGACATGTGTCGTGGCACATGGTAGTTCTAGTGCATACATTATGTGCTGTGCATTCTAACTTACCCATCAGATGACAGTGGTCTCTATGTGGAATTTCCGCTTCTTCACCGAAATGCAGTCCATAAGTATCACTGTCAGCAACTGTCCTGTGTAACGCAACATGCTGCTGTGCACCAATCGTGGGAATGTTGATGGAGTAAATGCTATCAGCTGTTCGAGGTAAGGAGCAACCATCTCACAGGATTTCCCCTGACGTGTGATTCGAATCGACTGAGACTCAAGTTATATTAGCATACAACGTGATACAATGCCGTATATAGTATGTGCCAGGCTGTGGAGATTGTTAGGGAGGCGATGGGGTTGGCCTCACAGCCTGCCGCAGGAGTGAGGAGGCATTCGAATTCCGTGTATACTACAGAGGGACAACGCTCCTGATGGTGGAAATTCTTTAACTTTAAGAACTTGTTTAGCAATGACAGCCTAAGACTTCCGGCGTATGAAATCACCCTCATTCTGCCAACGGCCTTGTCAAAGAGGATGGAGGAGCAGTCAGCGATTCAGACCACTCTCTTGCCCTAAAGGGTGGAAAATCAGCAATGATCAACGGCATGAGAATTCAGAAGGCAACGGAAACTGCTGCTTAAAAGATAAATAACGTGTATCAATGTGAGAAGTAGCCTGTAATTGAAAAAGTGTCATGACGATCTCTCCGTTGGCCAAAGATTCCGGACTAGTCCTCCATCCAGATATCTGTGAGGGGACTAACAATAAGAAGACGACTGTGAGAAGAAGACTGAATAACCAACGAAAGGATAATATTCTACTAGTCGGGTCGTGGAATGTCAGAAGTTTGAACCTAGTAGAAAAGCAAGAAAGTCTGAAAAGGGAAATGCAAAAGCTCAATATAAATACAGTGTGGGGAATGAAGTGAAATGGAAAGAAGACAAGGATTTCTGTTCAGATGAGCGTAAGGTGGTATTAACAGCAGCGGAAAATGGTATGACGGGAGTATGATTCGTTATGAACGGGAAGGTAGAGCAGAATAATGAGTTACTATGAACAGTCAAGTGACAGGGTTGTTCTTATCAGAACCGACAGGAAACCAACACCGACAACGATAGTTGAGGCATATATGCCGACGTCGCAAGCAGAAGATGAAGAGATAGAGAACGTGTATGGGGATATTGAACGGGTAATTCAGTACTTAAAGGGAGATGGAAATCTAATAGTCATGGAGGATAGGAATGCGGTTGTAAGCGAAGGAGTCGAAGACATTGTTACGGGATAATATGGGCTTGGGACAGGAAATGAGAGACGAGAAAGGCTAATTGATCTCTGCAACAAATTTCCGCTAGTAATAGCGAATATTCTGTTCAGTAATCAGAAGAGGAGGAGGAATACTTGGAAAAGGCCGGGAGATACGGTAAAAGAAGAGATACGGTTGAAGTTCTCTGAGGTTATGTGGGCAAGGCGATAATGAATAGTTCAATAGGTAGTTCAGTTGAACAGGATTGGAGACCTCTAAAATGGCAATCACAGAAGCTGAAGAGAAAGACACATATACAAGCAAGGGAACTGTGAGGAAACCATGGGTAACAGTAGAAATTCTTGAGCTGGTCGACGAAAGAAGTAGTACAAAAATGTTCAGGGAAATTCACAAATACAGAAATACAGGTCACTTATGAATGAAATAAATAGAAAGTGTAAGGAAGCGAAGGCGAGATGGCTGCATGAAAAATGTCAAGAAATAAAAAAAAATGATCGTCAGAAGGACTGAGTCATCATATAGGACAGTCAAAACAATCATTGATGAAATTAAGTGCAAGGGTGATGCAGTGGGAATTCCACTGGGAAATGGAGAGGAGAAAGCGGATAGGTGGAAGGAGTAGATCCGCACAATTCAGAAAATTTCCAAGAGCTAGAATTATGGCACAATCAGCTTAAAAGCTCTTGCATCCAAGTTGCGGGCAAGAATAATATACAGAAGAATGAGAAAGACAATTAAGGATATGTTAGACGACGATCAGTTCGGCTTTAGGAAGGTAAAGGCATCAAAGAGGCTGTTCTGACGTTATGGTTGATCATAGAGGGAAGAATGAGGAAATATCAAGACGCGTTCATAGGATTTGTCTACCTGGAAAAGGCATTCATAAAACGGTGAAAGATGTCTGAAATTCTGACAAAAATAGGGGTAAGTGATAGCGAAGAATGGGTAGTACGCAATATGTGCAAAAACCAAGAAGGAACAAAAAGAGTGTAAGACCAAGAACGAAGTGCACGGCTTAAAAGGGTGTAAGTCAGGGATTTAGTCTTTCGCTCCCATATTCAGTCTCTACATTGAAGAACCAATGACGGAAATAAAATAAAGATTTAAGTGCGAGATTACAATTCAGGGTGAAACGTTATCAGTGATAAAATTCGCTGATGACGTTGCTGTCGTCAGTGAAAGTGAAGGAAAACTGCAGGATCTGTTGAACGGAATGAACACGCTAATGGGTACAGAATATGGACTGACAGTAAATCGAAGGAAGACGAAAATAATGAGAAGCAGCAGAATGAGAACAGCGAGGAACTTAACATCAGAATCGGTGATGATGAAATGGACTATGTTAAGGACGGATGAAACAAAAAGGACATAAAACGCAGACAAAAAGGGCATTCCTGGGCAAGAGAAGTCCATTAACATCAAAGATAGGCTTCGATTTGAGGAGGAAATTTCTGAGAATGTATGTTGGATTGGTTCAAATGGCTCTGAGCACTATGGGACTCAACTGCTGTGGTCATTAGTCCCCTAGAATTTAGAACTACTTAAACCTAACTAACCTAAGGACATCACACACATCCATGCCCGAGGCAGGATTCGAACCTGCGACCGTAGCAGTCGCGCGGTTCTGGACTGCGCGCCTAGAACCGCGAGACCACCGCGGCCGGCATGTATGTTGGAGCTTAGCATTGTATTATAATGGAAATGAACTATGGGAAAACTGGAACAGAAGAGAATCGAGGCATTTGAGATGTAGTGTTGAAGATTAGGTGGACTAATAAGGTAAGGAGTGAGAAAGATCTCCGCAGAATCAGCTAGGAAAGGAAAATGTGGAAAACATTGACAACGAGAAGGGACAGTATGGTGTGATACCAGGTAAGACTTCGGGGAATAACTTCTATGGTAATAGAGGGAGTTGTAAAAAACTGTACGGGAAGACAGGGTTGGAATACATCCAGGAGATAACTCGATGACGTAGGCTCTGAGTGCTGCTCTGGGATGCCAAGGTCGGAACAGGAGGAATTTGTGGTGGGTCGCATCAGACCAGTCAGTAGGCAAACCAGCTCCTAGCTCGAGCAAACTTTAACATGCTTTGCTATATGTTCACTAAGGCATCTAGAACAGTAATGCTGTGCACCTTAATTATAGCTTTTTATGAGGAAAGTGAGTGTTACACGTTCTTAACACTTTTGTTATGTGTTTCTCCACCTTGTCGAATAACAACAAACTTATGTGTTTTCATATAGTCCAGCTACTTCCGGAAAATAGAGAGGTCCGACAAGTTTATGCTTCACATCTTTTTCCTACACATTGTGCTCTTCTTCTGGCTTGGTTTCATCTTTCTGCAGGCCGTAAACCTGAACTTAAAAACGCGGGTCCTGCCTTTCAAATTTAGATACCTCCTGAAGTTTAACTGGTAAATCGAACCCATAAAACTTAATAAATTCCACAATAATCATCAGTTTCGTGTATATTTGGACATTATGAGTTTGTCGTATCATTTCTCTTGCATGTCAGTACTGGAATCGACGAAGCGAAGCAGAATTCGCCTTTGAGATTTTGGACATTAATATAGGCCTTTCGAGCATCTACACTACTTGCCATTAAAATTGCTACACTACGAAGATGGCGTCCTACAGACGCGAAATTTAACCGACAGGAAGAAGATGCTGTGATATGCAAATGATTAGCTTTTCAGAGTATTCACACAAGGTTGGCGCCGGTACCTACAATGTGCTGACATGAGGAAAGATTCCAACCGATTTCTCATACACAAACAGCAGTTGACTGGCGTTGCCTGGTGAAACGTTGTTGTGTGTGTGAAATCTTATGAGACTTAAGTGCTAAGGTCAACAGTCCCTAACCTTACATATTACGTAACCTAAATTATCCTAAGGTCAAACACACACACACGTGCCCGAGGGAGGACTCGAACCTCCGCCGGGACCAGCCGCCCAGTCCACGACTGCAGCGCATTAGACCGGTGAAACGTTGTTGTGATGCCTCGTGTTAGGAGGAGAAATGCTTACCATCACGTTTTCAACTTTGATAAAGGTCGGATTGTAGCCAATCGCGATTGTGGTTTATCGTATCGCGACATTGCTGATCGCGTTGCTCGAGTTCCAATGATTGTTAGCAGAACATGGAATCGGTGGGTTCAGGAGGGTAATACGGAACGCCGTGCTGGATCCCAACGGTCTCGTATCACTAGCAGTCGAGACGACGGGCATCTTACCCGCATGGCTGTGATCGTCCAGCCACGTCTCGATCCCTGAGTCAACAGACGGGGACGTTTGCAAGACAACAATCATCTGCACGAACAGTTCGACGACCTTTGTAGCAGCATGGACTATCAGCTCGGAGACAATGGCTGCGGTTATCCTTGACGCTGCATCAGAGACAGGCTCGCCTGTGATGGTGTACTCAACGACTAACCTGGGTGCACGAATGGCAAAACGTCATTTTTTCGGATGAATCCAGGTTCCGTTTACAGCATCATGATTGTCGCAACAGTGTTTGATGACATCGCGGTGAACGCTCATTAGAAGCGTATATTCGTCATCGCCATACTGGCGTATCACCTGGCGTGATGATATGGGGTGCCACTGGTTACACGTCTCGGACACCTCTTGTTCGCATTGACGGCACTTTGAACAGTGGACGTTACATTTCAGATGTGTTACGATCCGTGACTCTACCCTTCATTCGATCCCAGCGAAACCCTACATCTCAGCAGGATGATGCACGACTGCATGTTGAAGGCCCTGTACGGGCCTTTCTGTATACAGAAAATGTTCGACTGCTGCCCTGGCCAACACATTCTCCAGATCTCTCACCAAATGAAAATGTCTGGTCAATGGTGGCCGAGCTACTGGCTAGTCACAATACGCCAGTCAGTACTCTTGATGAACTGTGGTATCATGTTGAAGCTGCATGGGCAGCTGTACCTGTACACGCCATCCAAGATCTGTTTGTCTCAATGCCCAGACGATTCAAGGCTGTTATTACGGCCAGAGGTGGTTGTTCTGGGTACTTATTTCTCAGGATCTATGCACCCAAATTGCGTGAATATGACTCACATGTCAGTTCTAGTATAATATATTTGTCCACTGAATACCCATTTATCATCTGCATGTCGTCTTGGTGAATCAATTTTAATTGCCAATAGTGTATATCCTTTCTAATTTAGAAATAGCTATGTGCACCCTTTCCCCCCTCCCCGTTTAATGAGTCAGGCACATGTGAGTGGACAGCCAAGTGCAGTATATGGCCAAGTATGACAGTCGAGATACTCGTAGATTATCGGAGCTATGTCGGGTACCTTCACGTTTCCATAAGGCATTACACCTCAAAACAAGAAGATGAAAGACGAGTCGAGTGAACGACAGATTGTGGAGTTCGTGGGTCTTAGGTGGAAAACGTACACTTGTCTTACAGAAACGCATGCCACCTAAGGGGTGGGGGCTAAGGGTGTGCATCGTGTAGCCTCAGTTGCTTCCATAATTGATTGCTAGCAATACCTGCATGGTGGTGCCAATGTTTTTATGAATACGGTGCGCCAAGTAAGCATTCGATCGTGGGATGATGAGACCATGAGGTACACACTGCATCGCAACTGAAACTAGACCTGTCGCTTCACGACGAGAAATGGTTCATTTGTGAGGGTCGGAATGGGATGCTCCAATTCTTGGATTGTTCACTTGGGAGATAGGTAATGGATGTATTTATGGTGTACGTGTGTATGTGAGTGTACTTGGAATAGCTTTCTTGAACCGTGTGTCATAGTGTAAATAATTGTGTGAATGACATCATATCTGAACGAAGAAAGGGAAAACCTTACGGAAATACAAACAAATTGACTAAAAATTTACCACTAGATGGCGGTATATGTGATAGAGTATACAAAATAAAAGATGAGGTGTACATGGCTGTTCCTCGGTTTGCATCTGAGACGCTCAGCGTGACTGTGTCAACACAGGATCGCGTGCTGCTGGTAAAGCTCCTTTACCAGAACGGTGACGCTGCAGCAGTAGCTCTACAGAGTTCCGAACACTCACGGGTATGAAAAAAGTCGTTGGTCCACCCGCGTCTGCCGAGAGTCTGGAGAAAATGACCGCGAAACTCAAAAACATGGGTTCTTTTAAAATACAGGGAGTTAGAGGGAGAAATATAACCGATCCAAGATCAGCAGATACGGCCACGGCACTGCAGGAGGGGTCTAGCAGTACTGCGCAAACATGTACTGCAAAGGGAATTGCCTGAATTTCAGAAAAGGCTGTGAGCATGGTGTATAAAATTCTACGATGTATCCTGTATTGCTACTCAACAAAATTATCCGTGTTCAAGAATCACTTCAAACTGACCTCCCAGTACGACAAAGGATTGTTCTAGAACTACTTACTGTTGTAGTACAGAATAGCAAGGAGTAGGAAATTATTTTTTTTTAATTAAAACTCATCCACATTGCCACAGGCAATCAACAGTACCTTAGATTCAACTTTTCTACATTCCGTAGCTGCATTACTAACGTCCCTAAAAGGACAAATTTCAGTCAACTGGAACAATACCACGAGAAATATACACAAAATATAGTTACTTTCATTGTATCAACGAGAAGTATAATCTTGGTTCCAGTGATTATTTTTGCAACTTACTTTTGTATAAAATGTAAGATATCTCATTGCAATGAGACAACCATCCATCAGGTACCTACGGAATGGATACAGACCGGTAATAAGTAATGGGAAAAGGTAAGTGTAAATAAAGTATGTAACTAGGAAAGAATGAAATAGTAGATTAACTAAGCTAACTAAGATTCAAAACTTAGGGTGAGAAGCAACCTAGAAAAATGTTGTAGAGAAAATTTCAAGACAAGACAGATATAAATCACATAGCAATAACTGAAAATGGGAAGAATTCCCGAAGGTTGCTTTAAGAGGAGATATATGTTAGAGCACAGAATAGTAAGGGGTAGAAAATTAGAAATTTTTATCAAACTCATTCTCATTGCTACAGAAAATATCAAATTAAGCCAGAGTCAGAGGATGGAGCAGGTAGCATACTGGAATGTTGCAAATGAATCAGGCCTTCAACATATTACGACACCACAGGTGAAATCAGAGCTGTACATTCAGCAGAAAGAGGACTACTGCAGAAAAACAAAGGAAGACAGACAAGATAATCCGTTAGCTCATAAGAAATGGTGCAAGAAACTCTATCCCTTAGACACGACCATTAGCATGGACCTGAAAGAATAATTAAAAGCCTGTTAGATGAATATACCAAAACAAGGAGGACATATGCAGTCATTACAAACCGAGACTCACACTATAGCCTTATGCTGTTTCCGTTTACATGCTACAGTTTTCCTGATTTTGTCAGTTGTTCATTGGCACTGATGCAGTCACAGTAATAGCACGTGATTCTGTAATTGTGGTACTGTAATGAATCTATGTCCTAGATATCCAGCCGTCTATGTACTGTAATGAATCTATGTCCTAGATATCCAGCCGTCTATGAACTAGCTGATGATGTACTTGAGGTGATGGTCTTCACCTGATGAACTTCACGCTACTCAACGCCTACCGTCTACTGATGGAGAAACTGGCACCACATAAAAGAATGCTATCAACACTGAGCTTCAACGCAGAAACCAGCAATAGAGCCTCCAGAGTCCACACTCCTGTCCAACAACCAGATACCCCCACGTTCTGAAACCTACAAGGCCTTAAGGGAGGGCCGGTTGCGGTGGTCTCGCGGTTCTAGGCGCTCAGTCCGGAACCGCGTGACTGCTACGGTCGCAGGTTCAAATCCTGCCTCGGGCATGGATGTGTGTGATGTCCTTAGGTTAGTTAGGTTTAATTAGTTCTAAGTTCTAGGCGACTGATGACCACAGATGTTAAGTCGCATAGTCCTCAGAGCCATTTGAACCTTAAGGGAGGAGAGCAACCGACCACACAACTTCCTAGACCCTGAGGGGTCATCAAGGGTTATTATAGGATCTGGAATGAGACCGAGGGCAGTTCAGCAGCCAGCATGAGACCAAACTTTCGGAATGAACTCAGTTACTGTCCACCAGGATGCAATCTGCCTTGGCAATGAGGTCGGTTACACCATAGCCTGGGCATGCAGACGGTGAGCTAACTAAACAGACGCCAGCTAGAATAAAAAAAACAGCTGAACGAAGCGTCATCCGAGGCCGGTTAGGGAGAGAAACGGATTGTAGAATAAATACTGAACATTAATAATGTTTCACTAGCGTCGAGGATACTTCACAGGTTCTAAGCAACCATCCTGACATCAGACAGGGGTGTCTCGCCCTCCCCACCCGCCTCACCCCCCGGCAACCTGGTGCCATATGTGCAATTCGATGTCGTCGTCAAACAAATCGGCATCAGAAGTGTTAGAGTCCAGCGCCTAGAAGTCGGGCACAGTCGTCTGTATTTATGGTGTTCATACACTCAGCAGTAACCGTTAAGTGGTAAGCACAAAAGACATTTCTTCTTTCTTTGGTTGTGTAATGGTAAATTTCGGTTGTACTGGTAGCCATGTAACGTCCAAAGCATCTTTTATGAAACCTCCTGAACATGTTGATTTATCAGAATTCATAGGCATTGTTTGTTGTTGTGGCCTTCAGTCCTGAGACTGGTCTGATGCAGCTCTATCCTGTGCAAGCTTCTTTATCTCCCAGTATTTACTGCAACCTACATGTGGTGTCACCGCCAGACACCACACTTGCTAGGTGGTAGCCTTTAAATCGGCCGCGGTCCGGTAGTATACGTCGGACCCGCCTGTCGCCACTATCAGTCATTGCAGACCTAGAGAGAGACTTCCTGGCACTCGCCCCAGTTGTACGGCCGATTTTGGTAGCGATGGTTCACTGACTTCTACGCTCTCATTTGCCTAGACGATAGTTAGCCTAGCCCTTCCGCTACGTTATTTGCTACGACCTATCAAGGCGCCAGTATCCACACTATTGATATTGTGAATCATGTACCATAAAGAGCGACGTTCTCCATGAATGGATTAAAGTTAAGTATTCCACCAGCTACGTCTGTTTTTCTCAATTCTAATTCCCTTGTCATGTTCCAGACCTCACGCCAGCCTACGTGAACTAAAACGCGTGCATTTCGGCCTCCTTTAGCAATACCGTGTGGGCTCTCCAGCCAACCACAACATTGGCGACTAGAGTAAAAGTGTTCTTATCAAAATTGCCCTGATTTACTTGTGTAATGGCTTCGCCACAATCTCCAGATATACTGTCTGAATTTTATCGCTTAGAAAATCAGCAGTCGCAGGCCTTACTGGATGCCCTTGGACAGCTCGTCAAGGGTCAAAGTGCGATGCAAAACGATGCCGCAGCAGCCGCTTCACCGCTAACGCAGCCACAACAAGCTGTTGCACCAACGTTTCGACCTTTTGATGCTGCACTGGAAAGCTGGACGGAGTGGTCACGCCAATTTGGATTCCATCTCGGCGCCTACAGAATTCAAGGTAACGAGCGGCAGCCTTTTCTCCTTTCCTCCGTCGGGGTACAAACGTACCGTACGATAGTCAAATTATTTCCCCTACGAAGAAATTTTGCCTACATTAGATGCATATTACAAAGAATCAGTCAATGTAGTTGCCAAACAGTATACCTTCTTTCGTACAAAACGTACGGCAGGTCAGCCTAATCGGGAGTGGGTTGCAACCTTGCAAGGCCTTACTAGGGATTGTGCTTTTGAGTGTCAATGTGGACTCCCTTATTCAGATACTATGGTACGTGATGCAATTGCACAGAACGTTTCTGATGTTCGTATAAGGGAACAGATTTTGAAACTAGTCAATCCCTCCCTTCAACAAGTGATGGACATATTGGAACTGCAGGACACACTTGACTTTGCTCAGGAATCATTTGAAACGTCGCCAGCAGTGTGTCAGGTTAACCGGCCGGCCGGGCGAGCTGCACGGAGCAGTAAACAGCCCTCGCGCCCGCCCGCGCCGCTGCCAACAGGCTCTCAGACACGTGTGCCGTGTCGGCAAGCAAATGCAGTGATCAAATCATGCCCGCGGTGTGCTACTAAACATTCGCGTGAGAATTGCCCGCCACGCCGAGCTATTTGCTTTTATTGTAATAAAAAAAGGACATGTTAGGAGTGTTTGCCAGAAAAAGCTCAGATCGGAAGCTCAAAACAGTTCCAGGCCCTTTGCTTCGCGCCGGAGTCGGAATCGAACCAAGGATACTCAGGCTCGCGAAACTTCGCCCATGGAAATTCATGTAGTTCATTCCACTCCGCCCAATGCCACTCTCTCTAACAGTGACTGTGTTCGTCCCAAAAATAGTGTGCGTCGACATCGCCGGAACTCCCGTCAAGTCGCAGGTGATTATGTACCAGTGTCAGTACACGTTGCACGAAACAGTCGCTCTTGTCATCAGCAGGACAATAAACTTTTTGTAGACTTGGACATTAACGGCAAAGTGATACCATTCCAGCTCGATACCGGAGCTGCAGTTTCACTGATCAATCAAGACACTTACAAACTGCTGGGCACACCTACGTTGCGTGCCGCAAATGTTAAGTTAACTAGTTATTCTGGTCAAGATATCCCTGTGTTAGGACAGTGCAGCCTTCTTGAAAAATACAAATCACAAACAAAACTTGTGTCATTTTACGTCCTTCGGTCTTCTTCTGCAGTGAGCTTGTTTGGTTTCGATTTATTTCAGTTGTTTAACTTGTCTATAGTAAATCAGGTCCTCTCAGTGAACCAGACGGTGCCTTCAGACAGGTGCAGACATTTTTGCACCGGGCCTCGGTTGCGCTAAGAACTATAAAGCACATTTGGAACTGACAGTAAACGCGCAACCGAAATTTTTCAGTGCGCGCCATGTTCCCCACGCATTGCGTGATGAGGTCGCAAAAACATTAAACGATTTGGAATCACAAGGTGTAATTGAACCTGTGCAGGCTTCTCTCTGGGCATCACCCTTAGTAACTTTCCCAAAACCGTCCGGAAAATTGAGACTTTGTGTGGACTTCAAGGCAACAGTGAATCCACAACTAGTGATTGCAACTTTTCCTTTACCCCGCCCGGAAGAACCTTTTGACAAACTGTGTCCGGGTAAATATTTTTCGAAGTTGGACCTCGCAGATGCGTACTTGCAAATACCGGTGGACAGAGAATCCCAGCGCATTTTGGTGGTTAACAGGCATCTTGGGTTGTATCAATTCAAACGACTGCCATTCGGGTGTGCAACCGCCCCTGCATTGTTTGAGCAATATCTACAAACTGTTTGTGCGTCGATCCCTACTGCATCAAATTATCTGGACGATACTGTGATCTCCGGAAAGACGGAAGAAGAACATTTGGCCAATCTCAGAACATAAGTTCAGGTCTTGCGACAACATGGTCTTCGCTTGCGGAAGGACAAATGTGTGTTTTTTCCTCGGGACTTGCCATACTTGGGACATGTACTCAATGCACAAGGCTTTATATCCCAGTCCCACACACCTCCGTGCCATACAAGACTTGAATTCGCCGCAGAATTTAAAGCAGCCACAGAATGTGCTGGGAAAATTAAACTATTACCACCGCTATATGCCGCAGGCCTCTTCCATTTCAGCTCCGCGTCATCGCTTACGCCGTAAGGGTGTTCCGTTCGTCTGGACGACGGAGTGCGAACGCGCCTTTCGCCGGTTGAAATCGGCATTGCTTTCCAATACTTGCCTTACGCCATTCGATCCACAGAAGCCCCTTTTGTTGATGGTGGATGCATCGGATTTCGGGATCGGTGCTGTACTTGCGCACAAAGATGGATCGCACGATCGCCCTATTGCCTTTGCGTCCACATTGCTCTCGTCTGCTCAAAGACGTTATTCACAGATCGAGAAAGAAGCATTGGCTCTCGAATTTGGTGTTACAAAGTTTCATGATTTCTTGTATGGTCGTCACTTTACCATAATCACTGATCACAAACCGTTGACATCGCTTTTTCATCCGACCCAGCCTGTACCTCCACGTACAGTGCAGAAATTCATTCACTGGTCTATTTTCCTCTCGCAGAACCGCTACGATATCTTGTATCGGTCCACTGGTAAGCACGGAAACGCCGATGCGTTGTCCCGCTTGTCTGTTGCTGAGGATATGGCATTCGATTCCTCCGAACTTGCTGCAATGTTCATTGATGCGGAAACCGATGACGTGTTCGAATCGTTTCCGATTGATTTTCGTCATGAAGCTACAGCCACAGCTGCCGACCCTATCCTTGCTCCCGTTCTGCGTTTTGTTGCTACGGAATGGCCCTTGTCAAAGTCACAGATCGGGGACCCGTTGGTTCGCCGATTTTTTGCTCACAAGGAGACTTTTTGTACGACGTAGTGTTTTGTTGTTGCGTTCTGATAATGATCAGTCCAGGGTCGTGGTACCACGTTCGTTACAGTCCTCTATCTTACAGCTTCTCCACCAAGGACATTGGGGTATAGTGAGAACGAAACAACTTGCTCGTCAGCACTGTACTTGGTTCGGAATCGATGCCGCGATTACGAATATGTGCTTTTCTTGCATGGTGTGTGCCGAACAACAATCAGCGCAACCGCGGAAATTTTTTGCATGGCCCAAAGCCACTTCCCCTTGGCAACGCTTACACATCAATTTTGCTTGGCCATTCTGGAATGCTCAATGGTTGGTTGTGGTAGATTCATTCAGTAATTTTACTTTTGTTGTCCGGATGTCTTCCACGACGTCATCTGCCACCATCCAAGCGTTATCCGCTATCTTTTGCATTGAAGGTCTTCCACAGACTATTGTTTCCGACAATAGCCCACAACTCATGTCCGCAGAATTTCAGTCATTGTGCAAGGCCAATGGTATTCAACATATGACGTCTGCGCCGTTTTCGGCGCAGTCAAACGGTCCCGCTGAACGATTGGTCAGGATTTTCAAGTCACAGATGTTGAAGTTGAAAGAGTCGCATTCTCGGGAGGACGCGTTATTGCTCTTTTTGTCCTCGTATCGCTCTCAGCCCCGAGATGGTCGCTCGCCGGCTGAGTTGCTCCACGGTCGTCATCATCGAACCTTGATGTCTTTGCTACAACCGCCGCATCAGGTTCCTGAGCACCGGCAGACATCTGCTTTTGCTCCAGGCGACGTTGTCTACTATCGCCACTACCGAGGTTCACGTCCTTGGCTCGAAGGGCGCATTTTTCGCTGGCTCGGACGCGTTATGTATCTGGTTTTGGGGACCTCTGGTGAGGTACGTCGGCATCTCGATCAGCTGCGACTCTGTCGTCTCACGGGATCTGCCGCTCGCCGTCTGCTTTCAGCGACGGTGCCGTCCGGTCAGCGCCCCGGGGACCGATCTACTGGCTCGCCTCAGCCCCAGGTGTTACCGACGCTGCCTTCCATTTTGCCCCATGGTGACGCGCCTTCGCCGTCGCCGCCGCCTGTTCTCCTGCCGGCGACGCCCGCAGTGGACGCATCGCTGCAACCGCCGGGCGCCTCCCTGGGTCACGCGCAGCCGATCGCTTTCCGTGACCAGTTGTCCTCCGACATGGAACTCTTGCCCTCTCCGGACCATATGTCGTCTTCGCCCGTCGGGTGCCCCGGCCCGATGGAGGTCGACCCTTCGGCCCCTCCTGTCTGTCTACGGGCGCATACACCGCATGTTGGCGTGCAACCTGGAGCAGGTTTTCAGGCGTTTCCTAGCTCCCCGCGGTCCGAATGGCAGGGTGCGGGTGGCACAGCCTCGCCTGTTGTTAGGCTCCCCACCTCGTAGCATACGTCATCATTGGGTCCTCCCCACGGCGGGCGGAAGCCTTATGCCACAATCGTACGCCGATTTGCGGGGGAGGAATGTGGTATCACCGCCAGACACAACACTTGTTAGGTGGTAGCCTTTAAATCGGCCGCGGTCCGGCAGTATACGTCGGACCCGCGTGTCGCCGCTATCAGTCATTGCAGACCGAGCGCCGCCACACGGCAGGTCTAGAGAGAGACTTCGAAGCACTCGCCCCAGTTGTACTGCCGATTTTGCTAGCGATGGTTCACTGACTTCTACGCTCTCATTTGCCGAGACGATAGTTAGCCTAGCCCTTCCGCTACGTTATTTGCTACTACCTAGCAAGGCGCCAGTATCCGTACTATTGATATTGTGAATCATGTACCATAAAGAGCGACGTTCTCCATGAATGGATTAAAGTTAAGTATTCCACCAGCTATGTCCGTTTTTCTCAATTCTAATTCCCTTGTCATGTTCCAGACCTCACGCCAGCCTGCGTGAACTAAAACGCGTGCATTTCGGACTCCTTTAGTAACACGGTGTGGGCTCTCCTGCCAACCATAACACTACATCTTTCTGAATGTGCTTAATGTATCCATCTCTTGGTCTCCTTCTACGATTTTTACCTTCCACACTGCCCTCCAATGCTAAATTTGTGATCTCTTCTTCTGGTTAAGTTGTGCCACAAACTTCTCTTCTCCCCAATTCTATTCAATACCTCCTCATTAGTTATGTGATCTACCCATCTAATCTTCAGCGTTCTTCTGTAGCACGACATTTCGAAAGCTTCTATTCTCTTCGTGCCCAAACTATTTATCGTCCATGTTTCACTTCCATACATGGCTACACTCCATACAAATACTTTCAGAAAACGACTTCTTGACATTTAAATCTATACTCGATGTTAACTAATTTCTCTTCTTCAGAAACGTTTTCCTTGCCATTGCCAGTCTACATTTTATATCCTCTCTACTTCGACCATCATCAATTATTTTGCTCCCCAAATAGCAAAACTCCGTTACTAGTTTTAGTGTGTCATTCCCTAATCTAATTCCCTCACCATCACCCGAGTTAACTCCAATACATTCCATTATCCTCGTTTTGCTTTTGTTGATGTTCATCTTATATCCTCCTTTCAAGACACTGTCCATTCCGTTCAACTGCTGTTCCAAGTCTTTTGCTGTCTCTGACAGAATTGCAGTGTCATCGGCTAACCTCTAAGTTTTTATTTCTTCTCCATGGATTTTAATACCTACTCCGCACTTTTCTTTTGTTTCCTTTACTGCTTGCTCAATATACAGATTGAATAACAACGGGGAGAGGCTACAACACTGTCTCACTCCCTTCCTATCCACTGCTTCCCTTTCATGTCCCTTGACTCTTATAACCGCCCTCTTGTTTCTGTAGGAATTGTAAATAGCCTTTCGCTCCCTGCATTTTACACCTGCCACCTTTAGAATTTGAAAGAGAGTATTCCAGTCAACATTGTCAAAAGCTTTCTCTAAGACTACAAATGCTAGAAACGTAGGTTTGCCTTTCCTTAATCTTTCTTCTTCTAAGATAAGTCGTAAGGTCAGTATTGCTTCACGTGTTCCAATATTTCTACGGAATCCAAACTGATCTTCCCCGAGGTCGGTCTGTACCAGTTTTTCCATTTGTCTGTAAAGAATTCGTGTTAGTATTTTGCAGCTGTGACTTATTTAACTTATAGTTAGGTAATTTTCACATCTGTCAACACCTGCTTTCTTTGGGATTGGAATTATTATATTCTTCTTGAAGTCTGAGGGTATTTCGCCTGTCTCATACATCTTAGTCACCAGATGGTAGAGTTTTGGCAGGACTGGGTCTCCCAAGGCCGTCAGTTGTTCTAATGGAATGTTGTCTACTCCCGGGGCCTTGTTTCAACTCAGGTCTTTCAGTGCTCTGTCAAACTCTTCACGCAGTATCGTATCTCCCATTTCGTCTTCGTCTACATTCTCTTCCATTTCCAGAATATTGTCCTCAAGTACATCGCCCTTGTATAGACCCTCTATATACTCCTTCCACCTTTCTGCTTTCCCTTCTTTGCTTAGAACTGGGTTTCCGTCTGAGCTCTTGATATTCATACAAGTGATTCTCTTTTCTCCAAACGCCTCTTTAATTTTCCTGTAGGCAGTATCTATCTTACACCTAGTGAGATAAGCCTTTACATCTTTACATTTGTCCTCTAGCCATCCCTGCTTAGCCATTTTGCACTTCCTGTTGTTACTGACGAGATATTACTGTTTATAATATTGTATGTCGTGATGAACAATACGTTTATACCAGTAACTTCTTCTGACTGTAGATCGTCATGAAGCACACGGCTGTAGTGTGTGTTGCTGGACGATGATCTGGCAAAAGAATTAGTTGAGTCTTGTGAAGTACATTGTAAGTCGTGTTTTTCTTGTTTGAAGCAAACATTTTCAGTATAAACATAAGACAATGGCAAATTGCACGAAAACGCTACGCACACGGTCAGCTACTACTAGTGATAGCAACTGTCAGAATTATTAGATAAAAATGTTCAACTGAAGTTACTACATGATGGTTTAATGGCAGAATTATAATCTTTGCAGGCCTTACAAGGGCCACCATCGGGTTTGAGTATATTAAAGTTACCAATGATGTTTCAGGTGAAACTACTCTGCTGATGGCCAGGTGGGTTTCACAGAAAGCAAATAAATCTGTAGAGGCTTTACGGAGATTTTTGCAACGGAATTCGCAGAGTAAATGCGCAAACATATGAGGTGACAAAAAATACAGAAGCAGATCGCTTCATATTCATGGACGGACAATACAGGGCTTTCATGTCTTTTTTTCTTTTGCGAGGAATTTTTGCGGAGTGTGCCCAAATATAAGGTAATTTATAAATGAACTATAGTACCTACCGTGATTTATCCTGAGTCACTTATCCACTTAGGGTCCCTCCCACGCTAAAGTTCTAACCGAGTGTCCTTTATTGAAAGAAAGTTAAAGTTGATGTGGCAAGAGAATGAGCTAAAGTACATTATGCTTGCTGAAAATAATTTTTCTATTAAAACTGCTTATTAAATATGTTGTTTCCAATTTCAAAATTAAAAGTTCTTAAAACTGAGGATGGTAAAGTTTTGCTTATTAAATGATCACATTGCTGCTTGTTGTAAGTCGCAAAAGGTGAGTCAGTTTCTGTCACATATGTCAAGTTGTGTTTTACTGCAGTAAGAGTTGAGAACTAATACCTTGTTTATTTAATGTATTGAAAGTGTGTTTAGTATGCTCTGTTGAAGTGGTCAAGATTAAGGCCCCCCTCCACTGAAAGTAGTTGAAATGCACAAAGTTACTTAATTATAGCAAGTTTCAATTACTCTTCCTATTCAAGTGAACTTCTGTACAAGATTGGACTCCCCTTGTGTATTAGAAGTGCATATTAAAGTTGTAACAGGATCTATAGTTTGTCTATTGTGCTCATGCTAAATAACAATTAACAGAAAGACCACTATCTATGAAAACAGTAACTTCTTTTATTCAGAATTCAGCGAGAAATTTTTTGTTAGTGAAATACATTTAACTTTCATCCTAAATAGAAAAGTAATAGCTGAGGGACACTTAACCTATGACCAGTTCATGATTTTGCAGTAAACTACATTTACAACTTTTTGTCTGATAGGAAAATGTTTGAAAGGTAATACTGAAGCGATGTCCAATTTATGATTCTACAATGAATATTAACAGTAACGTTATAAAGACCAATCAGTTTGAATAATCCATGAAAGTAATAGTGTATTGTTATCTGTTATATTTATGCCAGTAGTTTGTTCTGATCTGTTAACTCCAACCTTAACCTGAACACACTGTATTCAGGTGCCAGAGTTCATTGCACTCGAGTGTGGCAAAGTATAGGTTGTGTTTGTACGTTGAAGTTAGTCATACCTATTTTCTTAAACAAGAATGTTAATCATTTTCTTGCCTAATTAGGCTGGCGACCGTTTTCTCTATTCTTTAAACAATACAGCTAGGTAAAATGTTATTTGTTACTGTTTGAATATTTACGTACTTCTAACTTCCACTTCCGATAAGCTACCTCCGTTAGGTACAACACGGTCAGTATAACAAAATTCCTCTCAGAGGGTAACACTGATCTGCTTCTTCATACTATAATCACTTGAATAAGAATAATTTCATTATGCGAACTAGCTTCAGCTTTGAGGTTATGGTATAGTAGTATAAGACGGTAGTGCTAAACGTAGCTTTTCCGTGACAGGACTATTTGCTCTGTCGGAGTACGATACGCAGTAAACCAAACTTGGTATTTGATTGCACAAGCTACGCAAATACAGTTGCAGTGTTATAGGTTGTGGTTGCGTTTTCGTCACAAGGCAAACGAGTGTGGGAATAGGAAGCACTGTAACAGAATAAGCAACGAAAAACTTTAAACATAAATGCGTGTGTTTCGTCAGTCGAAAAACATTACTAGTGAGTGAAAGTATTGCGGACACTAATGCTGTAAAGATGGTGTGCTGCTTGACGGGCTTTGTAAATGGTACAGTATGAAAATTTTTAGCCCATGTTCGGGCACTTGTATCCGGGATTAGACCACATGGGTAGGAAAACACAGCTCATTTTTGGGAATGAGTAGGCATCATGCAAAAATTAATTTTTGACAGTGCACAATTTAACTTAGCAGTAGCTTGTTTCTGATGAATCCGACAGCTATAAATATTTCCATGCCGCACGGTACACCTCTTGCTGTCAGCAACTGAACTGCAGACACATACATTAAAGATAGTCATACATAACAAAGTACCAGCTGGTTCAAGGAAGTTGGTTTCGGTATTTGTAGATGCCGATTTACCACAGCAAAGATTATGTATGGTTGGGCCACTGCAGGAGAATGAAGCATTAGCGAAATTGAATACTGTAATCCCAAAATCCTCGAAAAATATGCGAGAAATATGCCTATTCAAAAAAGCAGATAAAAATTCACTTGGCGCCTTCCTGAGAGATAATGTCCACTCATTTCAAATTAATAATATAAGCGTAGACCAGATGTGACATAAATTCAAAGAAATAGTATCGGCAGCAATTGAGAGATTTATACCAAGTAAATTAACAAACGACGGGGCTGATCCTCGTTGGTACACGAAACAAGTTAGAACACTTTTGCAGAAACTACGAAACAAACATTCCAAATTTAAACAGACGCAAAATTCCCAAGATTATTGATCTCTTACAAAAATTTAGCGCGGACTTCAATGCGTGATGCCTATAACATTTTCCACAACGAAACTTTGTCTCGAAACTTGGCAGAAAATCCGAAGAGATTCTAGTCGTATGTGAAGTATGGTAGCGGCAAGAAACAATCAATGCCTTCTCTGCGCGACATCAATGGAGATACTATCGAAGACAGTGCTGCCAAAGCAGAGTTACTAAACGCAGCCTTCCATTTGCCTTCACAAAAGAAGACGAAGTAAATATTCCAGAGTTAGAATCGAGAACAGCTGCCAACATGAGTAACGTAGAAGTAAATATCCTCGGAGTAGTGAAGCAGCTTAAATCACTTAATAAAAGCAAGTCTTCTGGTTCAGACTGTATAACAATTAGGTTCCTTTCGGAGTATGCTGATGCATTAACTCCATACTTAACAATCAGATACAACCGTTTTCTGGACGAAAGATCCGTACCCGAAGACTGGAAAGTTGCACAGGTCACACCAATATTCAAGAAAAGTAGTAGGAGTAATGCACTAAATTACAGGTCCATGCCGTTAACGTCGATATTCAGTAGGATTTTAGAACATATTTTGTGTTCGAACATTATGAATTACCTCGAAGAAAACGGTCTACTAACACACAGTCTACATGGGTTTAGAAAACATTGTTTAGAAAACATCGTCCCTGTGAAACACAACTAGCTCTTTATTCACATGAAGTGTTGAGTGCCATTGACAAAGGATTTCATATCTATTCCGTATTTCTGGATTTCCAGAAGGCTTTTGACACTGTACCATACAAGCGGCTCCTAGTGAAATTGCGCACTTATGGAATATCGTCTCAGTTATATAACTGGATTTGTGATTTCCTGTCAGAGAGGTCACAGTTAGTAGTAGTTGACGGAAAGTCAACGAGTAAAACAGAAGTGATTTCTGGCGATCCCCAAGACAGTGTTGTAGGCCCTTTGCTGTTCCTTATCCATATAAACGATTTAGGAGACAATCTGAGCAGCTGTCTTCGGTTGTTTGAAAATGACGCTGTCGTTTATCGACTAATAAAGTCATCAGAAGATCAAAAGAAATTGCAAAACTATTTAGAAAAAATATCTGAATGGTGCGAAAAGTGGCAGTTGATCCTAAATAACTAAAAGTGTGAGGTCATTCCCATGAGTGCTGAAAGGAACTCGTTAAACTTCGGTTACACGATAAATAAGTCTAATCTAAAAGTCATAAATTCAACTAAATACCTAGGTATTACAATTACGAACAACTTAAATTGGAAGGAACACACTGAAAATATTGTAAGGAAGGCTAACCAAAGACTGCGTTTTATTGGCAGGACAATTAGAAAATGTAACAGACCTACTAAGAAGACTGACTACACTAAACTTGTCCGTCCCCTTTTAGAATAGTGCTGCGCGGTATGGAATCCTTACCAGATAAGACTGACGGAGTCCATCGAAAAAGTTCAAAGAAAGGCAGCACGTTTTGTATTATCGCGAAATATGGGAGAGAGTGTCACAGAAATGATACAGGATTTGGGCTGGAAATCATTAAACGAAAGGCGTTTTTCGTTGCGACGGAATCTTCTCACGAAATTCCCATCACCAACTTTCTCCTGCGAAAGCGAAATATTTTGTTGATTCCGCCCTACATAGGGAGGAACGATCACAACGACAGAATAAAGGAAAAAAGGAAATCAGAGCTCGTACGGAAAGATATAGGTGTTCATTCTTTCCGCGCGCTACACGAGATTGGAATAATAGAGAATTGTGAAGATAGTTCGATGAACACTCTGCCAGGCACTTAAATGTGATTTGTAGAGTATCCATGTAGCTCTAGATTAAATATATTAGTTTATACATAGATGCACTGAGTTCATAAGCAACGTCAATGAGGAACTAATGATGCGGGTAAGTTTTGATAACTTTGAGACAGATGAAATGAATCTCCAAAAATGATAAGTAATAGCGAGTTTAGACATACTCGAAGATGAGAGTATCGTTGGATCACGAGGTGACCTGCATCAAGCAAGCCGTTAATGTTCTGTAGTACGTGCCAAGGTTCGTCGCTTGAAATACAGTGAACGCGAAGCCATGGAGGCTTTGTTATTAAGATGACCAGATTTATCCACTTCAGATGGTCCACCACCGACAACTACAGTCACACGACACTGCTTATCAACAGTCGACAGTCAATCACTTTATAGGAAACCACACAGAATAGCGAAACGACTACAGTTACCAGTAGACGAATCTATACATCAGCAATTACATGAATGTACTACAGATCATATCGGTAGCGAGTGATGAGCAAATATTGTTACTGTACCGAGAAACGTAGTTGTCAGGACTCGAAAATATTGATTTTGATGTGAATACCGTTACTTGAATGCATGAACCACAACAGAGGAATATCCTATCCGAACATCATGAATACATTAAACGACCTAGGAAGATGTAAATATTTCTCAACGATAGATGTGAGATGTGGTTATCACCACCCGGATGTGTTTCCCGAAGACAAATCCAAAACAGCTTCCACAACATCTGCAGTTTATTACCAAAAGAGAATAATACCATTGCGATTGAAAAATGATTCGATGTGATGTAAAGTATGTACGGGAAAAAGGAGATGGTGATTTTTAATGGTGCAGGGACTGACGAGGTAAGACAGTCTGTAATTACTTTGTATAAAGATGTAAAGGAAAATTAAGATACAATATCACTGAAGAAATCAAAGAGCTAAGAATTAAAATGAGCATTTACGATTTCATTTTATCTTCTGTAGCTATTCCGTGTTCTCGCATGAGCTGTACATTAAGTGGTGCCTCTCCAAATAACTCATGATAAAATTTGTACATTTTATTGAAACATACTTCAAGAAAGTTTGAGATATTGAAAAATTGCTACACCACGAATATGACGTGCTATACATCTACATCTACATGACTATTCTGCAATTCACATCTAAGTGCTTGGCAGAGGGTTCATCGAACCACAATCATACTATCTTTCTACTATTCCACTCCCTAACAGCGCGCGGGAAAAACGAACACCTAAACCTTTCTGTTCGAGCCCTGATTTCTTTTATTTTGATGATCATTCCTACCTATGTACGTTGGGCTCAACAAAATATTTTCGCATTCGGAAGAGAAAGTTGGTGACTGAAATTTCGTAAAAAGATCTCGCCGCGACGAAAAACGTCTTTGCTGTAATGACTTCCATACCAATTCGCGTATCATATCTGCCACGCTCTCTCCCCTATTACGTGATAATACAAAACGAGCTGCCCTTTTTTTGCACCCTTTCGATGTCCTCCGTCAATCCCACCTGGTAAGGATCCCACACCGCACAGCAATATCCTAACACAGGACGAACGAGTGTAGTGTAAGCTGTCTCTTTAGTGGACTTGTTGTATCTTCTAAGTGGCCTGCCAATGAAACGCAACCTTTGGCTCGCCTTCCCCACAATATTATCTATGTGGTCTTTCCAACTGAAGTTGTTCGTAATTTTAACACCCAGGTACTTAGTTGAATTGACAGCCTTGAGAATTGTACTATTTATCGAGTAATCGAATTTCAACGGATTTCTTTTGGAAATCATGTGGATCAACTCACACTTTTCGTTATTTAGTGTCAACTGCCACCTGCCACGCCATACAGCAATCTTTTCTAAATCGCTTTGCAACTGATACTGGTCTTCGGATGACCTTACTAGACGGTAAATTACAGCATCATCTGCGAAGAACCTAAGAGAATTGCTCAGATTGTCACCCAGGTCATTTATATAGATCAGGAACAGCAGAGGTCTCAGGATGCTTCCCTGGGGAACACCTGATATCACTTCAGTTTTACTCGATGATTTGCCGTCTGTTACTACGAACTGCGACCTTCCTGGCAGGAAATCACGAATCCAGTCGCACAACTGAGACGATACCCCATAGCTTGATTAGAAGTCGCTTGTGAGGAAAGGTGTCAAAAGCTTTCCGGAAATCTAGAAATACGGAATCAACTTGAGATCCCCTGTCGATAGCGGCTATTACTTCTTGCGACTAAAGAGCTAGCTGCGTTGGACAAGAGCGATGTTTTCTGAATCCATGCTGATTACGTATCAATAGATCGTTCCCTTCGAGGCGAAATTTAACCGACAGGAAGAAAATGCTGTGATATGCAAATGATTAGCTTTTTAGATCATTCACACATGGTTGGCGCCGGTGGCGGCACCTACAGCGTGCTGACATGAGGAAAGTTTCAAACTGATTTCTCATACACAAACAGCAGTTGACCGGCGTTGCCTGGGGAAATGTTGTTGTGATGTCTCTGACTTTGATAAAGGTCGGATTGTAGCCTATCGCGATTGCGGATTACCGTATCTCGACACTGCAGCTCGCGTTGGTCGAGATCCAATGACTGTTAGCAGAACATGGAATCGGTTGGTTCAGGAGGGTAATACGGAACGCCGTGCTGGATCCCAACGGCCTCGTATCACTAGCAGTCGAGATGACAGGCATCTTATCCGCATGGTTGTAACGGATCGTGCAGCCACGTCGCGATCCCCGAGGCAACAGATGGGGACGTTTGGAAGACAACAACCATCTGCACGAACAGACCGACGACGTTTGCAGCAGCGTGGACTATCAGCTAGGAAACCGTGGCTGCGGTTACCCTTGACGCTGCATCACAGACAGGAGCGACTGCGATGGTGTACTCAACGACGAACCTGGGTGCACAAATGGCAAAACGTCATTTTTTCGGATGAATCCAAGTTCTGTTTACAGCATCATGATGGTCGCATCCGTGTTTGGCGACATCGCGGTGAAGGCTCATTGGAAGCGTATATTCGTCATCGCCATACTGGCGTATCACCAGGCGTGATGATATGGGGTGCCATTGGTTACGCGTCTCGGTCACCTCTTGTTCGCATTGACGGCGCTTTGAACTGTGAACGTTACATTTCAGATGTGTTACGATCCGTGACTCTACCCTTCATTCGATCCCTGTGAAACCGTACATTTCAGCAGGAAAATGTACCACCGCATGTTGCAGGTCCGGTACGAGCCTTTCTGGATACAGAAAATGTTCGACTGCTGCCCTGGTCAACACATTCTCCAGATCTCTCACCAATTGAAAACGTCTGGTCAATGGAGGCCGAGCAACTGACTCGTCTCAATACGCCAGTCAGTACTCTTGATGAACTGTGGTATCGTGTAGAAGCTGCATGGGCAGCTGTACGTGTACACGCCATCCAAGCACTGTTTGACTCAATGCCCAGGCGTATCAAGGCTGTTATTACGGCCAGAGGTGGTTCTTCTGGGTACTTATTTCTCAGGATCTGTGCACCCAAATTGCATGAAAATGTAATCACATGTCAGTTCTAGTATAATATATTCGTCCAATGATTACCCGTTTATCATCTCCATTTCTTCTTGGTGTAGCAATTTTAATGGCCTGTAGTGTATTAATGTAAATACTTCACCAGCCACATTTCAACTCCTATTAAATGGGGCATTCCGCGGATCAAAACCAAGAATATTTAATTATTTTTTGATGATATAAGTATGTATTTCAGAACTACAGAATATCATGTTAAATGGCTGGAAGATTATGTGTTGCAGATCTTACACTTAGTATAGAGAAATGCCATTTTGCTCAGATACGAGTAAATCTTCGACATATATCAGTCAAATCGGAGTGAGGACAGATCATTGACTTACTTGCATCGTCTGTGATTTTCAGATACTACAGCTGCTAAACAGTGAGTGTCATTTATTGGATTACTAAATTATTATCGTATGTTCCTGAAGGGATTCATTGAAATTTCATGGCTATAGACTAAGTTACTGTGGAAAGGAGTTAATTTTCATGGACATCTTAGTGTCAAAAAGCATTTGACAAACTCAGGGAAATATTACTGTCAGATCCTGTATTAATATTCCGTGACTTTGAGTAGTAATTCATGTTTTGATGTGACATCAGCAACAATGCTTTGGGTTGTATTTTGAGTCAGAATGTTGACGGGAAAGAACATCCGGTTGCATCTGCCATCAGTCAACTGAATAAGGCCGAGGCTAATTATTCAAGAACTGAAAAAGAAATGTCAGTAGTTCCTCACAGAATCTCATATTTTCATTGCTATTCATATACAAGAAAATTCAATGTGATTACAGACCACGTGTCTTAATGCTCATTACGGCTGAAAAATCCGTCAAGTCAGTTAACAGGATGGGACATAAAATGAAGTGATACCGATTATGACGTAACTGATTAATTGGGAGTGAAGCATATGTGTGCTGATACCCTAAATAGGAAGATACCAGTTTTACAAATAGTAGACAGAAGCTAGGCAGTTTGGATAAAGGAACAATCAGCTGATTGTAAGTGTCAGTTCTTTCAAATGCAAGCTCAGTTTTAAAAGTAAGAAGTCTTGCTATGCAGATCTCAAAGTATGGACATTGTGTTGTAGTTCCTGCAGCACGTAGAAGCGAAACATTATGAGAAGCGCACGACCATGTTTTATCAGATCATGGAGGGAAAAGAACAACGGATAGACGTGAAGTTGGTTTGGTGGAAATCATACCTCAGTGGTGTAGAACAATATGTAAGAAACTGCATATAGTGTGTGCAAAGAACAGATTCGATTCATCAGAAAATTCAGTTACAGTTATCAGCTGATAAATCATTTTGAATACTAGGATTAAATGTCTTAAAACATTTTAATAGAACACCACTTGGGAATAAATATGTCCTTATGATATTATATCATTCTTCGCGATATTTAGTTATGGTAACCATTCCAGATCAGAAGATGAGTAGGGTGGCACAAGCAATGGTAAACAACCGGTTACTGTAATTTGGCATGCCAGAAACCATTATTATAGACCAAGGAACTAACTCAGTATCTGAACTAATGAAACACTTATGTCGCTTATTGAATATTAAGAAGTTACATACCAACTCATTCCATTTTCAGGTGAATAATTGACAGAATGAGTGCACCGTACATTATCCAAAACATCAAGCCATTACATGAATGTACAGCGTTCAGATTGGGACTTAACTATACTTCAGTTCTGTATTCAGTGCATATAATTCAAAAGTTCATATCAGACGTGGACTTTCACCGTACGAAGTAATAAAGGAGTGGAAAATGTTGTCACCCTTTGACACAGTTCAGCTTAAAGTGGATCTGTATGTGAAACAGTGAATAATTTTACGAAGAAACAGAACGAAATTTGGCATAAGGTAATGCTTGCAAATAAAAAGGCTTAAGAGAAACACGAGCAAATTGTGAAACAGACGAGTAAACTGCACAATGCAGAATAGGGCAGTGGGTATTATTAATTAATCCTCATACCCCAAAAAGAAAAACGAAGAAACCATTAACGAAATGTCGTGGATCTTACCAATCTGTCGAATGACTTCGCCAGTCGCTGTAAAGTAACAGTTGCCAACTAGAATATGTACAGTCCATGTGAGTAGAGTTGAAGCGACAACGTGTGGGTATCACCATGAAAATTATCTAAATAATAACAATATGACTGATGTACTCTGTTTCTGATTGAAAACCTGAGCTATGATTAAAAATGAACTGTCGTAACGAAACTTGTACTGTCGTAATGTGAAACACAAGCTGCACTGTAAAAGTAATTAATTGTCGTAATGAAAAAGATAGCAGTCTGACTATAAGAATTATGAACAGTATAAACAGCCTGAATAAATAACTTGGACATGAGACCTAGAGTAATTGGATTTGCAAAATTTGATCACAAAAACAGAGTCTGAGTAACATAAGTTGGCCCAGATTGAATAAATAAAACAAATCGTAATCTTTTCTCCTTACTCCTATCCTGCGGGAATCAGGATAACGCGTTGCGGTAGTGCTCTGTCTTGTGCGCCGCTATGCTAAAGCTGCACAGAAACACTCGAGAGGTGCAACGAGTTCTTTGTTAATTGCAAATCGAACTGTTTATCGAACATACTTGGTTGGTAAATCCGTTAAAAGGAATTGTAAGAGAAATTTTGGTAAGAAAATGAAATATCGCATAAATGACAACGGGATGTTTTTTTGTATATCGAGAAAAAGTGCTTAAGGCAGATTTTTAAATTTAATCAACTTCTCAACATCCAAACAATAAACTTTGCTATCTCTCAAATCTAACAACTTTCAGTGCAATAACCAAGTTAGTTCGATCGCGCAGCAATAACGAAAGAAAAGTAACACCATTATTCTATTTACCTGACATTCCATAAGATTTCTTCCTTCACAAATCAGTTTCATAATTATGTCGGTTGATCAAAATGATAAATTGAGACATTAAATTTGAATCATAATATTGTCATAGCTTCTTTCCTAACACTGCTTACAACATCGCTGCTCACTCACAATCGGTTCAGATACCAAAAAATTCAGATACCAAAATTATGCATGGCTCCTCCAACCAACCACTTAGATGTCGGTCGTGCAGTGAGCCGACTTTACTGTCACACCCACGCACTTTGTTCAGGATGTAGGCTATAGTGACGATATGGTAACGAGAACGGATAGCTACACTTGCCCAAAATGTAAATGAAAAAATGACAAAAATGAAATCAGATCGCAATGGTCATTAACCGGCGATCGCGATAATTGTGTTTGCGTAAGAGTCCCACTCGAACACCGATGCCGGAGAGTGTACAATCGTCGGTGACGAGCGCGTAATCTGATCGCGTGAGCGCAGGAGAAGAGTGGACGCGTGTCCAGAGCTAAACGAACCTTTTTCTCGTGCTCTCGGGGAGACGCGTATTTCGCGGACTCGACGATGCGAAAGCGGAAACGCACGGGAAGCGCCAATCAAACTGCCGCACGCGTTTGTGGGGAGCTCGCGTTAAGCTCGGCCAACATGGTCCGCGGACTGAAGTTACAGACTCGAAATGCGCGTCTGCACTGCAGGGCGGCTCAGCTCGCACTGCCCGCTGCTTTTCCAGGTGACGTGCGTCCGTGCGCGCCACACATGCCCCAACTTTGCCTATCGGGAGGTACGCAGGCCGACGGACATCTGACGCAGCTAACGTCGGTCGGTCGTGAGCGGTTCTTGTCCTTTCATGTGGCACGGCTGCCACAGAGTAAAACCGTTTAGACATGAGAGTGATGCGTTGCCATAGATCCCGGAAATTACCAAGGGAAATGGAACATCAGATGTTCTATTAATGAGTTATAGAAGGGCAGTCGCATTTACATTCAATATTTTTACAATTAGGAATGATATGCGAAGCATACAGGATAGGTTTACAGCATTACAAAAAGAAGCAGTAAAAAGTATGATTATTGTAAGGTGTGTACAGAACGAGTGTCAGAAATTAAAACTCTCTAACGATAAATTTGGGACTCAGTTGCAACAGTTAACAGAAATATTACCACAAATGCTAATTTGTAAGAAACGAGGTTGGTTAGATGGGGGAGGGAAACTGTTAAAAAATGCATTTTTAATGGCGGATAATAAGGATACCAATAATTTGAAAAGCGTTATTGGAAGAGTACAAGCGTTAGAGGAATATATAAGAGCAAATATAGACTGGTACACAATACAGCTAGGAAACATGGAGTAAGGAATTTTCACTGTTACTAAAATGGTATGTAGCATATGAGCGAAACACCAGGAATTTTTTAAATAGTCTAGAGAAAACATAAACCTGGTTAGGCAAACTAGATGTGGAAGTGGTATGACAGTAGCTATATTGCGATGAACCTTAGCAGATCAGACGACACAAGAATCGAGGACAAAACTTTGCATATTGCAGTACGCTACTCATGGGCAACTGAGTGTCACATTACTAAATCCACGTCAGAGCTGATGATATTACACAAAACACAAAGAGACTTTCCTGAGGGACTTCAATATATCACGCCTGTAAGAAATAAGAATATAACTTTATTTTGTCATATACTTGAGGTAGGTGTGGATACCGATGGAGCTACTTTGTACATTAAAACACAATTTCTAGTAGTAGATATAAACGCACAATACCAGTGTAAGACAGTACATTCATATCCAATTGAATGAACCACAATTGGGAAATGAATACGAAAGCAAACTCGTGTAGTATTATTAGCTTCTATATGGAAAAATGCTCATGTAGGTACGTCTGTAGCAAATTTGAAAGATTGTATTAAATGAGAAAGTTTTTGTCCATCAGGAGTGATACAAAAGAGCAATCAGCCATGTGTAATGCAGTTGTTTTTATAGACATTGGAAGGAGTAGAGTGCGAGAAAAAAATACTTAGTTTCTCAGCCAAAATTCCAAAACGTTGGAGAGCACTGGTTTCAGTATATATATACACTTGAAATAATAATTAGCAGTTGCTACGAAAATGGTAAACCAATGGGGATAGTGAAAATAGAGTTACAGGGCAATGGAAGGTTAATTAATGGAATTAGGTGTGAAGTTGCAGGGTGACAATTTCAACTTCCATCTACCATAATGGGCATGGCAGAGATCAATATGTCCTCTAAAACGTAGTATTTTCCAGAAGAACCACCACACATATTACCTAATCAAAACCTAGCTTCTACTAACGATACCTTATATCCCATTTTACTACAATGAAAAAAAAAAGGTTCAAATGGCTCTGAGCACTATGGGACTTAACATCTCAGGTCATCAGTCCCCTAGAACTTACAACTACTTAAACCTAACTAACATAAGGACATCACACACATCCATGCCCAAGGCAGGATTCGAACCTGCGACCGTAGCGGTCGCGCGGTTCCAGACTGAAGCGTCTAGGACCGCCCGTCCTCACTGGCCGGCTTGCTAAAATCCGCAGACGAATTAATTACTTCATAAAAAGAACAAATTTCAGTAAGTCGAGTATTGTATCACGTGGAACAGTATCTCGAGAAACGTAGACAAATTATAGTAACTTTCAGTGTAGTATTTATTGCTCAACTTACTTTAGTATAAAGCGTGAGATATCTCATTCAGATGAGACAATCATCTATCAGATACCTATGGAATGGATACGAACTAGTAACCCCTAATGCAGGTGGAAAGTGTCAATAATGTATGTAATGAGGACGGAATGACAACACAGGTTAATGGAGCTAACTAAGACACAAGAGTTAGGGTGAGAAACATCACAGAAAAAGTTATAGAGGAAATTTAAAAAGACAAAGCAGGTGTGGACTAAATAGTAGTAAGTGAAAACTAAAAAATTAACTCGTTAGTTAAAGAGGAGAGATGTGTTAGAGTACAGAATAGTAAGGGATAGAAAATTAGAAATTTTTATACAAACTCAATCGCAATGTCACAGGAAATATCAAATTAAGCCAGAGACAGAAGATGAAGCAGGTAGCATACAGCCATGTCGCACATGGATCAGGCCTTCCACACATTACGACACCATCTGCGAAGTGAGAACTACACATTCAGCATAAGGAGGACTGCAGCAGAAAACCAAAGAAGATAGACAAGATACTTCATTAGCTCATAACACATGGTGCAAGAAACTCGAACCCTTACCGAAGAATCTGCAGCTAGGACATGATACAGTAGTTAACAGCTTGTTAAGTGAATATAGCGGAATGAGGTCACATGCAGTCATTACGAACTGAGCTCCACGTCTTAGCCGCTCATTAACTCCATTTAAACCCTCCAGTTTCCCTTCCTTTAGTTGGTTATTGGGACTGGTGTGATTCACAGTATTAGCACTCTATTATATAATTACGATACTGTAGTGATTTTATGTCCTTGATGCACTGGCATAGTTTATGAACTAGCCAAAGATCCACTCTAAGCCTACCATCTACTGATGGAGGAGACTAACACCACGTCACGGCATGCTACCAGGACTGAACTTCAATGCAAAAGTCAGCAATAGGACCTTTGACGTCGACGTCCTGTCCAACAACCTGATGCCCCCAGGTACTGAAACCTACCAGGCCAGTAGGGAGGAGATCAACCTACCGTTCAACTACCGAGACCAGGTACATCGCTCATGGGCCATCAAGGGTAATCGTAGAATTTAGAGTGGAACCGAGGATAATCCAACAGCCAGCACAAGACCAAACTTTAATGCTGAGCACAGTCGCCGTCCAGCAATCCAGCAGTCCAGCAATCTACTGTGGCGATGAAGTCGCTTACACCATCGCCTAGGCGTGCAGATGCTGAGCTGATTAAACAGATGTCAGCTAGACTCCACTACACAGCTGAATTAACCATCAGCCGAGGCTGGGGCGGGAGAGAAAAGAATTGTAAACGCAGTGAATAAATGATTGATCTTTAACAGTGTTTTACTACCGTCGAAGACGCTTCACTGGTTCTCAGCAGCTATCCTGATCTCACACAGGGGTGTCTCTGCTTGGCCTCTCTGGAGGATAGTGAGTGGCCATGGAACATTCTGTGGACAGACGAAACTCGTTTCGATCACGAAGGACATGTCAATACCCAGAACTGCACAATATGAGCAAAGTAAAGCCCTCTCGCACATCAACTGCTGCTGATTCATATTGCAAAGGTAACTGTGTGAAGGGGGTTGATGGCGTCATTTGTCGTAGTGCCATATTTTTTCTAGGAGACTGGTGCTCTGGGTCCTGTTACCAGTACTGTCACTCCTAAACATTATGAGAGTCATTTGCACACGAACATCATTCTACCCATTCAACAATGTGGATGTGTGGCTAGGATTATTTTTTATGGAAGTGGGCGCTCCTCTGCACATTGTACAGAGCATTCGAGAATTATCATCCATAATTTCCCTACAGTCTGGTCAACCAGATCACCCGATCATAATCTATGTGACTTTTGCCTGTGGGGTTAACCGGAGGAAGCTGTGTTTAGTGCTCCGATTAGAAATGTACCAAAACTGAAGGCACACATTGCGCAACGCATTCTTAACATGACCACTGACACTCTCCGATCGGTTGTGGAACACGCTGTATCTCTATTTCAACATGTGGCAGAAAGTGGTGCACAGCACATTGAACAAGTCTTGCGCTAGTCTCACGACAATTAAAAAGCAGTTTCATTGTTGCTTTTTATGCGTTTTTTATCAGGACAAGTAAAAACCGATGTCATTGTTGATTTTTATGCGGTTTTTGCCTCAGGACAATTAAAAACCTATGTCGTTGGTGCTATGTTTCCCATCCGATGTAGTAGGACTTTGTCGTGGTGGATGCACTTACCTAGCTAACAGTGCCATAATTGTTGAGCGCCAGACTTGCTTGGACATGCATATTGGACAGTACAGTTGAATTAACGTGCAACTACAACACAGCTGTCGTATCGTGGTTCATCTATCGTTTGTAGCCGAACCCATTTACATTACGACGTTTATATCACCATCCCGTGGGGAAATTTTAGTAAAATTTTATTGGTTATATGACGTTTCCCTCTTCTTTTGATAATAGTCAGTTGAAATTTGGCATCATTCTAAGCAGTGGGTCGTTTTTTTCAGCATTTTGAAACAGGAACTTTAATTATAATCACCCTGTATATTGTTTTGCTATCCAACCTAGTACATATTTCTTTTTTCGTGTCACATATTAAAAACACCTCTATTGTCAATGAAGGGTGATAAATCTAGCTCTAATATTGTATCACCTACGTTAAAGAAAGTGTATATTGAAACTAGTACATGTATATCAAGAAGACTGATAACTGTAAAAAATCTCTTTTGAAACAATAAAATCAATGAATAACATGTTTTAAATAAAAGAGCAATTGAGACTTACTTGTGGTAGTGTATAAGACAGTTTTTAGTCATTATTACTAAATCTATATCTACATCTATATCCGCACTCTTTAACCCGCCGTATGGTGCGTGCCAGAAGCTATACAGTATAACTACTAGTCATTTCCTTTCCTGTTACTCTCGCAAACAGAGCGAGGGGAAAACGACTGTCGGTATGCCACCGTAAGAGCCCTAATCTATATAATCTTATCTTTATAGTCCTTAAGCAAAATTTACGCTGGCTGCAGTAGAACCGTTCTGCAGTCAGCCTCAAAAGCCGGTTCCTTAAATATTCTATGTAGTGTTCCTTGAAAAGAGAACACGTCATCCCACCAGCCAATTGAGTTTTCGAAGCATCTCCGCAATACTTTCACCAGTTTAGAACTTAGAGGGAGACCAAGACATGAAAACAGCAGCCGTATTCAGAAGTATGTAGGTTTCAGTAGTTAATTGGAAATGAAGAGGCTCGCACAGGGAGCAGTAGCATGGAGACCTACATCAAATCAGTCTTCGGATTGAAGACTACTACAATAGCAACGTTTGGAGGATGTTTAATGGTGTTTAAAGCATTCTGTAACTATTAGTAGCCAACCCGGTTGACCGTGCGCAAGGCTTTCCGGGTGGGAAGGAGCGCCTTGTCCTCGGCACAAATGCGCAAGGCGGATTTGTGTCAAGGTCCGGTGGACCGGACAGTCTGTGTATGGTTTTTAGGCGGTTTTCCATCTGCCTTGGGGAATGCGGGCTGGTTCCCCTTATTCCGCGTCAGTTACACTATGTCGGCGATTGCTGCGCAAACAAGTTCTCCACGTACACGTACATCACCATTACTCTACCAAGCACACCTAGAGGTTACGCTCGTCCTGTGTGAGACGTCCCCTGGGGGGTCCACCGGGGGCCGAACCGCACAATAACCCTGGGTTCGGTGTGGGGCGGCGGAGGGGTGAAGTGGACTGCGGTAGTCGTCGTGGGGTTGTGGACCACTGCGGCTGCGGCGAGGACGGAGCCTCTCCGTCGTTTCTAGGTCCCCGGTTAACATACAATACAATACAATATAACTACTAGTATCGCCATGCTCCGGTCGTGAGTTTTTAAAACCTTGATAAAAAGATGGGTGACTTTTTGGAAGGTTGGAGCATTTGACAGGTGGCTCTTTCGATAGGGTGCGCTCTTCAGTGGTATGTTTCTTCCAGTTTTATACATTTTGATGGGGAGCATCAATGGTTTGTGGTATGAATCCGCCGTTTGAATTTCACCGGTCGTCTCGTGGGACATAGCCTTTGATTTTCACTCTGAGGTACTGGATGTAGTTCACGTAGTAAATAGTGTCGGACTTGCTGATTTTGGGCAAAGTAACAGTGAACTCTAGTAATGGATTGGAGCTGGAAGAAAGCGAAGAACTAAGAGGAATGGTGACCTGCGATATTTTCGCGGAGTTTCTTCGAAAACAGAAATATTACTGAAGAAACATAAAGTTAAATGTGTTTTCCGTCCGCCGACAAAACTCAGAGTTATTTTAGGCTCAATATAAGACACCATTGGCTTGAGAAGTCCTGGTATCTGTAAGATTCTCTGTAGCTGCAGGACGTCATACGCTGGACAAACTTGTCATACAGTCGAAGACATACGTCGACGACACCAACATCTGGACCACTCATAGAGATCCGCAGTGGCCTAGCGTTGTCCCCGTATTGGCCATTATATAGACTACAAAAACACCAAAATCCTTTCGTCGACGACTTCGCACTGGGCCATTGCTATTAAAAAAAATGGTGGAAATTCGCAGCTTGGCAGATCTGTTGAACAGAGACATAGAATGTCAACTTAGCACAGCACTGGATCCTGCGCTGGCTATGTTAAAATCACAGCGATCACTAATGGGAACTAATGGTCACACAGTGGATGGCGCTTCTGTGACGACATGGTTATTCGGAAGCCAACGTCTATAATGGGCATACGACAGCTCGGACACCTGTATCAGCGTGGGGCTCCCGACGTAAGGCGCTGGGGCCGCTGACAGCAGCGCACTGTATGAACGGCTGCCTTTACGCGTGCAGCGAAGTTCTTTGTTCACTGTCCGACAGGCGGCGTAGCTATTCTTCCCGTTACTGATGAAAAATTCTTTGCTGTTGGTCACTGAAGTTGACGCTTCATGCCTGCTCGTTTTATGAATAGAATGGCATAGAAAGGAAGTTCGGTCACACTTCAGCAGAGTGTTCGTCGGATCTGAAGATGTCGGTCACTTGCGCTGATGAAACTTTGTGGGAATTTCACAATGACACGCGATAGCTCACCCAAGATCCATGGTTACATTTCATTAGATGTCTGATACCGGGAAACTGTAATCCTGCCGTTGAGAGATTCAAGGGCCAACACATTCGGCCACGCTTCCTTTTCGCCTTGTTTGCATCTGTCTCCCTTCTATCCTGTTTTCGTCGTCCGTAATTTGACTATCTGATGTTTTCTTTCTTTCTGTGCTTTCCATCCTGCGAATAGAATTCAATCGGCGACTTCTTAATTTCATCAGCCATGGCCCTCAAGCTTTCAGAGAGCACAAACAAATATAAAGCTTAGCGGCTCGCACGATCCTTGGCTGCTTCATGCTCGCTAGTTGCCTCACTGTCTGCTGCCGTGTGTTATCCAAGTGCTATTTCTGTGGATCTCGAGCTGGCTCCTCCGATGCATCGCCTCCAGAAACTACGCTAGTAACTTTCATATGACGAGTCACTGGTAAGTAACATAGCTCGGTGGACCTTGAGGCATACGTAGAAAGACTTGCTACACTATAGTATAGAAGGTAACGGAAAGATGTAGAACAGAAATGACACTAATGAAACTTCCTGGCAGATTAACACTGTGTGCTGGACCGAGACTCGAACTCTGGACCTTGGCCTTTCGTGGGCAAATGCTGTACCAACTGTGTCACCCAAGCACGACCCACGACCAGTCCTCACAGCCTTAATTCCGCCAGTACCTCGTCTCCAAAGTTCCAAACTTCACAGAAGCTCTTTTGCGAACCTAGCAGAACTAGCACTCCTGGAAGAAAGAATATTGCGGAGACACGACTTAACCACAGCCTGGGGGATGTTTCCAGAATGAGAGTTTCACTCTGCAGCGGAATGTGCGCTGATATGAAACTTCCTGGCAGATTAAAACTGTGTGCCGGACAGAGACTCGAACTCGGTTCGCAGAAGAGCTTCTGTGAAGTTTGGAAGCAAAAGACGAGGTACTGGCTGAATGAAAGCTATGAGGATGGGTCGTGAGTCGTGTATTTGCCCGTAAAAGGCAAAGGTCCCGTCTTTGAGTCTCGGTCCGGCACACAGTTTTAATCTGCCAAGAAGTTTCATATCAGCGCACACTCCGCTGCAGAGTGAAAATCTCATTCTAATGACACTATTATTCAAAAACAATAATTACAGTGAACTCACTGCGATTTATAATGGTCCCCTGGACACTACATAAGCTGAGACATAGGTTATAATACGGTGTGTGGTAACTATAGAGAGCAATAGATGCTATGCAACCCGTTCCCATGCTCCCCACAAGTTTGATAAGGAGTTCTTGTGGTAGCGCGTCCATTCCTCCACCAACGCGGTTGGTGGCTGCTATAGGGTCGTTGGTACACGTGGAACTTCTGCAATACGTCTGCCCAAAGCATCCCAACACTTGCTTGGAGACGTTTAAGTCGGGGAAACGGGAAGGCCAGTCCATTCATCAAATATCCGCTCGTTCCTAAAGCTCATCCACCTGCGGTGTTCGATACGGACGCGCCTTACCATCCATAAGAATGAAGACAGAGCCAAATGCACTCATGAAAAGACGCACATGGAGAGGCGTTGACGTTGACATAAGTATACAATGTTCAGATTTTTGTAGCTCAGTGCGTCAATGCAGCATTAAGCCTCTCCACATCATAACATGAGGACCACCAAAACAATCATTTTCGGAACTGTTCCTGGGTGCATAAGACCAGGAGAGAGAATCCGAACTAAAATTGTAAATTCCCGACTTGCTGTAAAAATTAAAAGTGCCACTTGTTTTAGTTTTGATGGAAAAGTCTCCATGATGAGTAACAAACTTGTGTCGGGCATTTGCCTGTTACTTTCCTGTTAAGTTTATTAAGAAAGTTAACATGATTTAAGCATTGGATAAAAGCATAACTAGTTATTATGAAAGATTCGTTAGTGAATTCTGATACTGTTTGACCACGTTGCTCCTGAACATGGGTACATGGTGTTCACCAATGTGCCGTCTCATTGAGAGAGAGAGAGAGAGAGAGAGAGAGAGAGAGAGAGACAGAGAGAGCCAGGGAGAGAGAACAGCAAGTGGGCGGATAATGCTGGCATTAATTTATGTGTTGTTAGAAGTTTCGGGTAATGGCAGCGGTCCTACTATAACAACTTGGCTATGGAAACTTTACGAGGCAAGCATCGCAACACGGTGCAACAGGTCGTGAAACTTATCAGATACGTGCGCCGGCTGAGTCATGAAGCGCATCTGCATTCCCCGCTAACTGTTTAGCAGTGATTCTAGTTTGGTCGTTACGGGCAACAATCAGGTTAACAGGCTAAACGCCGCAGCAAATTTGAACACGATGCGCCAGCGTTAACATTTGATTACATGCCTGCTGTTCACCATTAAACCGCGTAACACTTTCGTACTTTCGTGTCCTAGCAAGCGTCTCGCTAGTTTGTTGAAAATAAAGAATGATTTTTTATAGCAAATTCAAATGCATTGTAGGAGAGTTCGACAGAGCAACGTGTATTACACAATGTATTTTACTGCGAGTTCCTCATAAAATGAAAATATATATTTTGATAAAAAACTGGAATTCAGCTTATATGATACTCACATCAGCCTTCTGGAGTCGTCGTCGTCGTCGTCGTCGTTTAGGGAATAATTATTTTGAGAGAAAGGTACACGCCCTGAAAGTTAAAATTGTTTTTGTGTTGAATCACACGAGATTTTATTTCTCCATTATTTCCCCATTACTTATCGTCCGTTATTATATGTTCAACTACTGGCACCCTCGACAAGTTTACAAAAATTACGAATATGTTCAGTTTAACGCTCGTATATCCTTTCCCTCCTGAACTCGGAATCTTAACTGGTTCACTGCAAAGACACATTGCGACTCCTAACAAATGGTGCTCTCTAACAATTTAACGTTTTACAATTCATTAATTAAAAAGAATAGTTTTCTCACAATAACAAATACATTTGCATCGTAGTCTGCTTATGTGATTATTTATACTTTCATGTTCAGGTAATTTTAATTTCTCGTTAATTAAAAGTAAACTAGTAAAAACAGTTTTACGTGAAAATTTCGAAATTGATCAAATTTCAGTTAAACTGTTTTACAGATCATACTGAGCCGTAATACATTCCGAATTGTAGAAAACAATACTTGTACTCTTACTTTACATTAATTTGTTGAAACGTCTTTTCGAAATTTGTGAGCAACTGCCAATGAAAAGCTAGTGTTTGAATAATACAGATGTTTATATACGAAATATTAAACAAATGATAGCATGTAGGAATTTAATTACAAGAACATTCAGACATAAATGACATCTAAAGTGGTGGAATTGTTACCTTCTTTGCCAAGTATATATATATATATATATATATATATATATATATATATATATATATATATATATATATATATATATATATTGGTGTACTGTGGTATAAAAACTTTGTACTCTGAACAATTATTACTCAAATATTCGAAGTGAAATATTGTAATAGCATAATTTTTGTGGTAAATAAATAACCTATCTATGAATATATAACAATAATCTAATGGAATATATTTATAAAGAATGTTAGAGCAGTCAGAAATTGCAGACATAGGATTTCAGACCAGATGAGTAAAGTTACCACGAAATAAATCTTCACATGAAAATAAATAAGGTACAAAGGCCAGTTTCATTACTGTACGTTCAAAGCTATAAATTTTTTCTGTCCACGTTACCTTCCTCTATTTGTAAATAAAATATGTGACTAAAAGTACCGCTCCGCAGTGTTTAACCCTTAGATTTGCTCATGGGGGTTTATCTCAGATTCACAGTGACTACGCCAATAAACTGACTGACTGCTTTCTTACTGTAAACAGTCTCTCCCTTACACCATTAGGGTAATAGGTAAGTGAACAAGCGCTTATTGTGTGAGAAAATATGTTATGTTCGTTGAGCTAAATCAGTTGCAAGTGGAGAAAAGTGAATTAGCGAGTGGACTGCAAGTTGTACACTGCCGGAAAAAAAAATTGGTTTCAACGTCGTCCGTCAACACATAGTTTAGGGACATAGCTACAAGTGCGGCATCTGTGTTTACATTTTAATAGGGAAAGCTCACAGCAAAAATATTCATTGTGATTCTGACTTGTGAAACGAGCAGGCCACCATTTCACGAAGACGCACTCGAGCTTCCTACAGCCAAACGACCGATTTTGAAAGGGATCAAATTGTGGCCTTCCGAGGGACAGGGCGGTCCTTTCGGAGAGTGAAAAGATGCTGGTATCAGTGGTCACGTGAATATTATCACAGCCGTAAGAGAGGTTCTGGACGTCTACACTGCACCGATACCGGCCAGGGTCGTCTTATTGTAAGGGCAGCAGTGGCAGATAGTATGGTTTTCACAACCCATTTAAGAATGCGTGTCAGCCCAGAAGGGTCAAGACGAACTGTTGCGAACCGGTTTTTAGCACTGGCGCTACGGGGACGCACACCTATAGCCCGTCTTCCTCTCACATCACGGAATGGACGTGCGCGGCTCGATTGCTGCCGTCAGAGGATCACTTGGAATGGCGAGCCGTGGTCTTTAGTGATGAAAGATTCTGCTTACAGTCGAGTGATGGTTGTTTGCACGTACGGCCTGCCGCTGTGGCCGAGCGGTTCTAGGCGCTTCAGTCCGGTACCGCGATGCTGCTAAGGTCGCAGGTTCGAATCCTGCCTCGGGCATGGATGTGTGTGATGTCCTTAGGTTAGTTAGGTTTAAGTAGTTCTAAGTCTAGGGGACTGATGACCTCAGATGTTAAGTTCCATAGTGCTTAGAGCCATTTGAACCTTTTTTGTTGTTGTTGTTGTTGTTGCGCGTACGACGTAGATCTGGTGAGCGCTGTCTCGTACACTGCATTCGTCTAAGACACACTGATCCCACCCCAGGCCTCATGGTTTAGAGTGCGTTAAGCTGCAACTGTCGTTCACCTTTGGTGTTTCTTGAGGGGACAGTAACCAGCGCTCAGACAAGGAGAATGTTGTTAGACTCTTTCTTCCAACAGGAAGTTCAGGTGTTGTTCCAACAGGATAACGCTCGTCCACACACTGGCCATGAAAGTTAACGTGCTCTGCAAGAAGTACAGAAACTTCCTTGGCCAACCCAATCTCCGCACTTGTCTCTAATCGAGCAGGAATGGGATATGGTGGGACAAGAAGGGCCTTGTGCGACTCGTCTACCAACAACTGTTACAGAACTACGTGAACAGGTGGAGCGGGCGTGGCATAAAGTACCCAGGACAGTATTCGCCACCTATACGATCGACTGGATGCCAGAGTCAGCGCTGCATTGCCGCCCGTGGAGGCTACACCGCGTGCTAATATGGGTGTTTCAGCATGGGTAGAAACATGGTAGCTTAAAACCACCTGTGCAGTTGATCTGTAAATGTAATCACTTCATGTACTCCAAACGCACTTTTGCAACGATAAGTCTTGAGTGATTTGGAAACCTCTAAATGGGTGTGCTAATTTTTTTTTACGACAGTGTGTATTACGAATACTGGGCGAACATTGAAAAATCAACCAAGAAATAAGTTACTTGAAAAATAAATAATTTAGCCACAATGTAATTAAAACTAAAAAATGCTGTCTAAAATCTCGACAGAAATAATTACATTATTATTAATCTGATTGCTCATGAGATGCGCGCACACCGCTGAGCGCAAATATTATGACCACTGCCCACTGTGAGCTTGAATGCCGCCTGAGCCGATGCGGCCACGTGACGTTATAGGGACAGCATATAAGCAGAGCAGATACGTGCAGCACGGCCCTCCTAGATAGAACCACTCGCACACAGGACGAGGAAGTGTTAGTGGGAGAGGAGCTGGTCGAGTTTAGTGACGTCATAGTGCGGAATTCCATGTTCCACAACATTCTGTAGCGCACAAGAATGAATAAGAAAGTCAAAAAATGGTTCAAATGGCTCTGAGCACTATGGGACTTAACTTCTAAGATCATCAGTCCCCTAGAACTTAGAACTACTTAAACCTAACCAACCTAAGGACATCACACACATCCATGCCCGAGACAGGATTCGAACCTACGACCGTAGTTGTCACGCGGTTCCAGACTGTAGTGCCTAGAACCACTCGGCCACCAGGGCCGGCTAATAAAGTCAGTTTTTCTCTTTGCGCAGAGGGCCGCGACCAATAAGATCCAAGCTAGTGTTCTACGTCACAAACATAACTTGGGAGACACCATATTCGATTTAGTCATTTTCAGCTGATGCCAATATTTCCAATATTTAGTAGGTTTTATATTATAACTTAACGTCCTATAAACATACGCTGTTTCATAGCACCAGCACATAGATTATCTCTCTGAAATCATTATTGGTACGATTTGTTGTAAGAGAATTACATAAAACGTCACATTGGTGGTTGAAGAAGTTTCGCATTTGGTTGTCTTTTTGTTATGACCTGCGTGTAATGAAAGTATGCAGTTTCAATGCAAAGCCATTTCCAAGATTTATCAAAAATGCGTCATTCTTGGCACCGTTTATTATACCTGAATATCAGTTACCGGATTATAGGCAGTTAAAATCATCAGGATACAGCAACATATCTGACGTGGGCGAACGTCACGAAAATTCGATGTAATGCAGCGAATAGAAGAGACGAATTACGAATACACAAGTAGCTGGTTTGCGTCATGCAGTGTTGTGGGGTTCTTTCACTAGTTTGATGGTTCTCTAATATTCGATGGTATGTACATACAAGAGCGCTCTTTCTCAGGAGTGAGTTTTGCTCTGAGCGCTGTGGGACTTAACATCTGAGGCCATCAGTCCCCTAGACTTAGAACTACACTCCTGGAAATGGAAAAAAGAACACATTGACACCGGTGTGTCAGACCCACCATACTTGCTCCGGACACTGCGAGAGGGCTGTACAAGCAATGATCACACGCACGACACAGCGGACACACCAGGAACCGCGGTGTTGGCCGTCGAATGGCGCTAGCTGCGCAGCATTTGTGCACCGCCGCCGTCAGTGTCAGCCAGTTTGCCGTGGCATACGGAGCTCCATCGCAGTCTTTAACACTGGTAGCACGCCTAGACAGCGTGGACGTGAACCGTATGTGCAGTTGACGGACTTTGAGCGAGGGCGTATAGTGGGCATGCGGGAGGCTGGGTGGACGTGCCGCCGAATTGCTCAACACGTGGGGCGTGAGGTCTCCACAGTACATCGATGTTGTCGCCAGTGGTCGGCGGAAGGTGCACGTGCCCGTCGACCTGGGACCGGACCGCAGCGACGCACGGATGCACGCCAAGACCGTAGGATCCTACGCAGTGCCGCAGGGGACCGCACCGCACTTCCCAGCAAATTAGGGACACTGTTGCTCCTGGGGTATCGGCGAGGACCATTCGCAACCGTCTAAATGAAGCTGGGCTACGGTCCCGCACACCGTTAGGCCGTCTTCCGCTCACGCCCCAACATCGTGCAGCCCGCCTCCAGTGGTGTCGCGACAGGCGTGAATGGAGGGACGAATGGAGACGTGTCGTCTTCAGCGATGAGAGTCGCTTCTGCCTTGGTGCCAATGATGGTCGTATGCGTGTTTGGCGCCGTGCAGGTGAGCGCCACAATCAGGACTGCATACGACCGAGGCACACAGGGCCAACACCCGGCATCATGGTGTGGGGAGCGATCTCCTACACTGGCCGTACACCTCTGGTGATCGTCGAGGGGACACTGAATAGTGCACGGTACATCCAAACCGTCATCGAACCCATCGTTCTACCATTCCTAGACCGGCAAGGGAACTTGCTGTTCCAACAGGACAATGCACGTCCGCATGTATCCCGTGCCACCCAACGTGTTCTAGAAGGTGTAAGTCAACTACCCTGGCCAGCAAGATCTCCGGATCTGTCCCCCATTGAGCATGTTTGGGACTAGATGAAGCGTCGTCTCACGCGGTCTGCACGTCCAGCACGAACGCTGGTCCAACTGAGGCGCCAGGTGGAAATGGCATGGCAAGCCGTTCCACAGGACTACATCCAGCATCTCTACGATCGTCTCCATGGGAGAATAGCAGCCTGCATTGCTGCGAAAGGTGGATATACACTGTACTAGTGCCGACATTGTGCATGCTCTGTTGCCTGTGTCTATGTGCCTGTGGTTCTGTCAGTGTGATCATGTGATGTATCTGACCCCAGGAATGTGTCAATAAATTTCCCCTTCCTGGGACAATGAATTCACGGTGTTCTTATTTCAATTTCCAGGAGTGTAGCTTACATGTGTAAAAAGAAAAGAACGAAAAAATAATATGATTCAACACAATTGCCCCCCACTCGCAGTGACGTGATATGGAGGGGCACAGTGTCGGAGCTTATTTCCTTTTCTGAGGGTTGATAATTCTGGCCGTTTTGGGCATAGCCTTTATTTTCGGCCATTTTAGTTATCGTGATTGGGTATCAATTTATATGGGCATGTCATCTTCTTTTAACATATACAGTTATCTCCTAACAATGTATTTGCTGTAACCGCATAGTCCCATTGTTGTCAGTCAGCATGTGGACAGTGTTAACGTTACGAAGCATGCGTGCGCAACGCAACGCCCGTTATCGTCCCAGTTTGCGCTCACACGTTCAATACGTTGCGTTTACAGTAGCTTTCAACGGCACAAATTCGTGAAGCTCATGTTTAGCGGCGTGATCCTTTGTGAAATCTTCGATTCGGTGACAACTGTTTTCCATATGAGCGGCGCGAGGAATTTATTTCACCTTGTAGCTCTCACTTATTCAGTGAGGAGACCAGCTGTACATCCGACATCCGTCGACAAGGTAAGTTCTTTTCATTCATGTTATACGTAGTATTGCGATTTTTAGTTTACCAAGCGCACACCCACATATCGTTTTATCACGTGCACACTTAACACTTTGCAGCCAGGTTTCGTGTGTTTTTGCAGTTTGTTTTTGAGCGTATTTCATACAGTTGCATTATATAAATTTTCTGTTGTGTCCTTTCCACACACTGTACACATAACATAATGAAGTACAATTACAAAATACACTCATTCTATTCATTTGCTAACATGCCATCATCGTCTGTTATATACATTATAGTCTGTAACATATTCTGTCTTCTTTTTAGATATAGTGTCACGATTTGTCATTTTGCTTCCATTTTAGTTACATTATTCATTTCCAATTATATGAATACACATTTTACTCTCGTTTGCTACTACATTATCACATAACATTAATTCAATAGTAGATTCTGTTTTCATTTATAGCAGAAATTGACATGCACTTCGTTTCAGTTTACAATGACTTCTTGTTGGAGCATATTTATCAATTCCAAAGAATTAAAGAAGTAAACAATACCCGCTACAATAGATACTACACGCCACTCAGATAACTACGCATGGCCTAGCATTCTCCAGGAAGGCACTACACACTACAGGGTTAAGGAAATTCCACTGAAAGGCTTTTATGTGCTCAGTTACGTCTCGTTAATAGAGTTAACTGTGATCTCAAGAACAAACTACTTTGTTGCTTATAAACACAACTCAAATCTGACAGTACCAATCAACTTATTCTCTGTTTAAAAGTGCAGCTCAGTATTTACTTGTTATGATCATTGTATAAAGGATAACCATTTCCTGTGCTGAGGCGTACAGTGTTCTGTCATGAATACGATATGTTATGCACAATGAGCATAAAACAGTGTTTACGTAAGTAACAAACGTGCATAAAAATTCCAGTGTAATTCAGGTGTTCGACGCTTTTACGGGTAAACGACGCTCACAGTAGCTACCTTTCGACAACTCGATTGTTTGGTAGTGCTCAACCTTACTTCAGCATCGTGATATGTGACGTACTGCAACTGCTTTCTTCTTCACATACTTTTACACTATCACATTCATCCGTATCATAAAGTTATAACTATATTCAATTGCGGTGCGGTGCTTTCTTATGTTTATATGGTACCCAACTCTCTACAAGCATTTATCTTTCTTCACTTTAGGACGTGTCGCTGCATCATTCCCTGGAAGAAAAAATACTAACTTGAAACTAAATCTTCATAGATAAGTTTATAGTGGCTCGGTGGCAAATAATACCTTTTTCATATATTCAACCATGTATTCATGCACTTCAGTGTGTAGTCGTGCTATCACAAAACTTATTTAATGTAGTGTGTGCGTCTCTACTTACCTCACAAATCTCAAAGATAAAGTGTATTAGAGGCGTGCTGCGACCTCTTATTCAGTTTGCCACTTATACTGTACTCGCTTGTTTACCTGGGTAAGACTTTTCTTGTCCATCAAGTATAATTAGTACTTGCACTTTCAATACTTAAATTTGAAAATATTGTACACATATAGATAGAATGGATATAGTAGCTTAGCTTAAGTAAATATCTCGTAGATTAGCGTCCTTTTCCGGTGTATATAATCCCATAGCTTATCTCTCTGTGTATTGTGTGAATAGTCGTAATTGTTGTACACTCTCTCCCTTAATTTCTTATGTCCCTGTTTATTCAATAAGCTTTACAAATGATAGTGTAGGCTGTAGCTCATCAGGTTTGTTTGTTTTGGGGGCTCCAACATTCCCAGCTGTGCCTGTCTAGAGCGCACGCACTTGCGGTTTGTTTACTAGCTTGCTCCCCAATGCACACGCGCTGCGTCGCTCTGATGCCACTTATGTCACGACGAGTTGTGGATTGCATTGCGCGCTACCGTCTGTTACACAATTTCAATTATTTGTTTACAACTCGGCTACGTTCAAGTCGAAGCGTGATATTTAGAGTATCGTCGTCTCTAGACACACAAAGGAAAATTCTTCCTTGTTACAAAGATTCCTCTTATCGTTTACAGAATTGACATATAAGAAAAAATACAAACAAAAATTTTCCTTATCAACTAACAACATAAATTCTGAAATGTGACTTTTCAGCGCCCCAAATCTAATATTATTATACATACATACAACTTAGAGACTGTGCAACCCTTCTTCAGTACATAAACGATCTCTAGCCTTTGTGTGGGTAAAGGCCCTTGTCTTTAGCAGAGTTTGTGAGTTTGTGTGTACCAATCTGTATGCTCCCAGGTAGGGATTTTAGTAATTATGTGTGGCCCGGTGTATAGTAGTCGCCACTTACTGTTCAGTTTCCCAATTTTTGCGGATTTGGAATGTGTTCTAATTAATAACTTTTGCCCTATATCAAATTGTGTTGTACGTTGCAGCTTTCATAAATTCCTTTCCTACATTTAGCCCAGGTTTCAAGGTTTATTACTTCTTGTCGTATTTTATCCTCCAGTGGCAATTCCGGTATAGATATTTTGGACAAAGATTTCTCCCACTCGTCTACTTGTTTGAAATTGAACATCAGTTCATGTGGTGTAAATCCAGTTGAGGTATGGGGAACGTTGTTAACAACTTGTAATAAGGGAGTGTCATATTCAATCCACTTAGTATGTTTATGACGTACATAGGCCCTCACAAACCTGTTGAATTCCTTAAACACACTTTCTATGGGGGATGCTTCGTGATGAAATTTGGATACTAAAATGTGTTTGATTTGGTTGGAATCCACAAACTCTTTACATTTATATCCAACAAAATATGAAAATATGAAGCATTATCTGATAACATGATGTCGCGTCCCAAGCGTGGGTTTTGCGAGGGATTGAGCGACACGGTTCGTAAACGGGAATTAGCCGGTTGACCTAATTGAGAGGGAGACTTTTGATCTGGCTAAGATGTTAAATTCCCTGGTGTGAAGGTACAAGGCTAAGATGTTGGTAGAAGTAAACTCGTATGGACGTTATAAAAGTTCTAATTTATTCATAAAGAATACAGATCACCCTAACTGCGTAGTGATTGTACCTACAGAATAGCCAAGCCCATTGCAGAGACGGTGACTGACTTCCACCGTTCTGGCTGCCTGATAGAACTTTCCAGCACTTTGCTGCCCACACTAGCACCCTACGTCAGAGTCCCGCGGTCGCTGCCTAAACGCTCATCGGCGACTATCTCCAACTGTCTGCCTGCAGCCCGCCCTCAGCCCAAGTCGGCTGCTACTCACGCTGACTACCGTCGCTGCCTAAACCCGAGAGAGAGAGAGATCCCCGGAGCGGCGTGCCTCCGAGTTTTGTTAGCTCTTCCCCTTCGACCCCGCCAGCGCTTGGCATGACGTAGCGTCGAGTGCAACTTTTCCTTATTAGGGATTGTTTTAGTATTAACTTCAGTACTTTTCTTCAGAAGCTGGGTGGAGGGGTTACAACACCTCCCCCGCCAGGGAAATTGGCGTTACTCCTCAAAGTAGCGTCAATTGTGACTCTTTTTATTTTTTTTTCCATTACATGCTTTACAGATTTGTTTATTACATTAGCATCTGATATGTTATATTTTTCATTTTCATTTAGTAAAGTCAAATTCATTAAACACACAATAATACAATTACATTATACATGCCTAACATTCAGTTATGTCAAAAGCATTTGCATAAAAATCAAAAGACACTTTCATTGATACATACATTCACATTTCAATTAGAATTACATTTCAAATACAGTTACATTTCAATTACACATTTCAAATACAGTTACATTTCAATTACATATTTCAAATACAGTTACATTTCAATTACACATTTCAAATACAGTTATTTAACGTCTGTTTCTGAAAGCGACCGTATCACCTTGGTCTTTTCCACATCTTTCATAAATTACTATCTCTTCAGTTTCTTTATTACTGTGTCTTCTAGCTGAACTAGTCTCTGGGTATTGGTTCACTATGGTATTTCTTATACATACTTTTCCACAACAATCACTGTCTTCAAAATATTTCCATATACTTTTAAAACAGTCTTTACAACATTTACAGTTTTTACAACAGCATGTTATTATGATTAGAATAACTATTGATATGGCTACATACGTAGTAATGGAGTAATGTGTGAAGTACCTGGAGTACTTCATTTCCTCCTCTTGTCTCTCTACCATCTTCTGGTCATCATCCAGTCTTTTTCCTGCGACTTTCAAGTCGTCTAACTGTGTTATTACCTGGTCCAATGGCAAATCTAATGCTAACATTGAGACATTCCTTTTTTCCTTGTTTACCACGCAACAATCGAATTCTAGATTGATCTGCGGAACTATGTCTTTCTTCGTCACATTACTCTGAATCACTCTATCTGTTTGTATGAACACTCTAGTGTCATACCCCTCACATTTACTGTAAAAACTAATTTTTCCTACCCCTTTTATTACTAGGTCCTTTGGTGGTTCCCTTCCACACAATACTGTTAAGCCTTCTTCCTTCGGTACTACATATAGCCATTCGTTACTGTTTAGATGAGTCCAAAGGCTCTGATTCAGTGCGACTATTTTTCGCACACAATCTTCCGGAATTTCTCTTACCGGTTGCAACAATTTGGCTTCGCACTCTTCGTGGTCGAATGTTGACAGCAAGGCGAATGCTTGTTTGCACAGTCTCCTATTTTTACTTAGCTCCTTGCATTTTAGTTCCTCCGCAGAAAGTTTCGCGTACTGCCTTTTGGATTCATCTATTAGTAAGAATTCTTTCTCTGGCTGTATGTACACATATTTACCTTTCATGTTTGGAATTTCTTTTGGTAGTGGGAGTACTCTATACAAATTGAAATTGTTATTATTTATTAATGGAATATTAATTACATATCCTAGTATGCTACCCGAGATGAAAACATCTAAATCAATTATTCTTAACAATAGATAACCTGAGGACTCCGTAAGAGGAACAGGAAACTTTACATCTTTTAGTTCTTCCCGTATTAAACTTAGGTATTTTGCAATTTGGACTGGATTAATTATATGAGGCTGTAGTATTCCCTTCTGAGCATTTACAATGGCATTTATCATTTGTTCGTATTCCTCTTCGATCTGACCAAACACTGCCGATAGTTGTAATACTTGCTCTGTTACTGTGGCGAAGGACGCTACACGTTTAAACCCTATATCGGTTTCCTTCACGTATTCCTTCATGAATCGTTCTAGTCTTTGCATACCTGTCTTCAGAACGTGCTCATTTGACTCTAGTGTATATACCGTCCTGTTTACTCCCGCCAATGTGGCTCTTACCACTGCCACCTGTTCCTTTGTTAGCCTCAACAACCCTTCTGAGTTTTTCTCCATAGCGTCTATTCTTTCCTTATAGTATGCTGCATCTGCTTCGTCCAACGTCCCGAACAGTATTTTACTTACCTGCCCGACGAAGTTGAATACTCCTCTCTTCCTTCTGGTCTCGTGTTTCGTTAGCTGCTGTACTAAAAGTTGCAATCCTGTGATTTTTTCCACATGATGGGTTACTTGTTGGTCTAGTACCCTGCATTCTATTAATCCTACATTTAATTGTGTTAGTGTTTCTCGGCACCTTTGTACCGCTGCCCTACCATACCTCTCTGCATTCTGAAACCTTTCTGTTATTATATCTAGATTTACGTATGTGACTATTCTCCATGTGGTGCTGTATATTTCTACCTGTCCTCTATTATCGTAATATAGTCCTGATGAACTCGGAAATGGCGTCACTTGGTACTCATTTGTTGCATGCTCTGATGCAGTGATGTAGTATGCTGTTATCACTATGACGAATTTCACGACCTGCCACTTGAGTGCCATACCTGAAATTTAAAAGAATTGTTTCAGCCTGTTGGCATGTACTTTTGTTTCCTTATTTCTTTTAACTTTTATTACTACGTTAGGACCTTCCACTTTTACTACTTCAAATGGACCTCTCCATTGTGAATCTAATTTCCGAGATCTACCCCGTCTCACCGACTCATCGTGCAGTAATACTTTATCTCCTACCTTGAAGTTTTTTGGATTTTGTTTCATGTCATACTGTTCCTTACTGATTTTCTTACTTCTTATAATCGAGTCTCTGGCCACTCTGTGGGCTTCCTGCATTCTCGCTCTTAGTTTATTTACATACATTTCATAATTGTGACTTACCTGCTGTGTTTCTTGCTGCAGTACTCCTGGTATGTTAACCTTTCTTCCGTATAGTAATTCAAATGGTGTGTATCCTGTGCTGCTGTGTGGTGTAGTGTTGAACACAAAAATTGCATACGGTACCCATTTGTCCCAAGAACTTTGATCTCCTGTTACAAAGTGTCTGAGATACTCTACAATAGTTCTATGACTTCTTTCTAGTGCACCATTTGATTCAGGGTGGTACGCTGTAGTATTTATACGCTTTACCTTCAACAATTTACATACACTTTTAAATAAATCACTCAGAAAGTTAGACCCTTGATCTGTTAATAATACTGATGGAATTCCATACCTTAATACTACGTTTTCCACAAATGCCTCAGCTACTGTTTCGGCATCTTGTATGTCAATTGGGATTGCTAAGGTAAATTTACTCAGATCGTCTTGGAATGTTAACATGTACCTTTTTCCTGTATTAGATACATCTAGTGGACCCACTATATCCATCGCACACTTTCCGAATACTGTTTCTGCTGTGTCTGTAATTTCTAAGGGCATCCTAGTTTTCATTTGCGTGTTTTTATTCTTTTGACACGATGGGCATTTCCTAATGTAATTTTCAATGTCACGCTTCATTCCGCGCCACTGCTTGTATGCTTTAATTCTTTCGAGTGTCCTGTGCATTCCTTGGTGACCTCCCAAGGGATTGTCATGCATTTCCTTTAGTATATTTTCTTTTTCTTCGGGACTAATTTCCTCACCACTATCCGTTTCCTGTTCTATTGCACTCGACACTTGTGCTTGCCGCACGTTTACGGAACTTTCTTCCCCATTTGCTTTTGCTGCCGAGATCTCTGTCTCCACCTTCTGCTTCGCATCTATCTCTTCCTTCCCTTCATGCCTTATTCTACTCAGCGCATCCGCATTACTATTTAACTTTCCTGGCTTGTATATTACTTCATAATCATACTCCTCGAGTTTCAGTCTCCACTTCAGGAGTCTCGAACTCGGATCTTTGACACTAAATATACACGTTAGTGGCTTATGGTCTGTCACTACAGTGAACTTTCTGCCATATACATATGGTCTGAACTGTTTTACTGCGTAAACTATAGCCAACAACTCTTTTTCCGTTGTGCTATAATTTAGTTCGGCTTTGTTCAATGCTCTGGATGCATATGCGATGGGCAAGTCTTCGCCAATCTTCTTACCTTGCGATAACACTGCACCCAAGGCTGCGTTACTCACATCCGTTGTAATGATGAACGGTTTCGTAAAGTCAGGGTACTGAAGTAACGGAGGGTTTATTAATTTCTCTTTTAGTTCTTCGAACGCATTGTTCTGACGTTCGCTCCATCGGTACTCCACTCCCTTTTTTAAGAGCTCATGGAGAGGTTTCGCAATCTTGCTGAAGTTAGCAATGAAACGGCGGTAGTAACCTATCAATCCGAGAAACCCTTTTAGTTCCTTAGTTGTCTTTGGCTGTGGGAAGAACTTCACCTTCTCCACCTTCGCCATATCTGGTGATATTCCTTTGTCAGTGATGCAATGACCTAGGAAGATTACGTCCTTCCTCAGGAATTCACACTTGTCTGGTTGCAGCTTCAAATTGTGCTCTCGCAACCTGTCAAATATTTCCCGGAGCTTTTCGTTATGCTCCTGCAGGTTTTTCCCATAGCATACTATGTCGTCTAGATATACAAAGCATTTCACTCCTTGTAAACCTGCCAAGACTGTATTCATCAGTCTCTGAAAACATCCTGGGGCTCCCTTCAGTCCTATCGGCATTCGTTTGTATTCGTAATGCTGATAGTTTGAGCTAAATGCCGTTTTCTCTCTGTCCTTCTCGTCCATCAATATTTGATGGTACCCGCTTGCGAGGTCAAGCGTCGAGAAGTACTTAGCTTGCCCTAACTGATCCAGTATCTCGGAGATATTCGGTAGTGGAAATGCATCGCCTACAGTGATATCATTTAATCGTCTGTAGTCCACTACGATTCTCCATTTCTGTTTGCCACTAGCGTCTAGCTTCTTTGGAACTAACAGTAACGGTGCGTTCCAAGCGCTCTTACTCTCGACAATTATGTCATCTCTTAGCATCTGCTCTATTTGCTCCCTTAGCACTTCCTTTTGCGCTTCCGGGATCCTGTACGGTCTAGCGTTTACTACCTTTCCCGCGTGTTCCGGTGCAATCGGTATTCTGTGCTTCACTGCGGAAGTATAGGACAGGTTGTCCCCTGGTAGATGAAATACATCTCCGTATTCCGCGCAAACCTCTGCTAGAGCGCTTTTCTCTTCAGCGTTCAAATGATCCATTCTTAATTGCCTTCGCAACACACTAGTACGACTTTCTGTCTTTCCTATGACATTAGTACAACATTTTACTTCGCGTATTTTCCCTACTTTTTCTAATTCTTCCGTCATTAACCTGACGTTTCCTAACTGCACTCTGTCTTCTGACAAGTTTAATGCACTTACTATGCATTTCCCATTTCGCACTTTTACTAACGCTTCAGGTACATGTACCCCTTGTGCAATCTCCTGCCTAGGAATAATCATTTCCTTTTCGATTCCCCTTTTTACATTTCCTTCCACCTTTAATAACATTATTTTTTCCTCTCGGGGCCCTATTTCCCCGCCTACTTCTGAATCTTGTTCGTTCTCATGTCCCTTTGGCTCTTCCTCTACTACTAAGGGTATATCTCGCCCTTTTAGTCTCACTATTTTACCTGAATAGTCTAACTTAACTCTATGCTCTGTCAAGAAATTTCTGCCTATCAGTCCGTCGTACGGAATATCTAATCCTCTCCCGTACACGTGAAATTTTTGCCCTACTTGCTCAGAACCGTCCACACTTAAGTGTACCTGTACCGTACCTATTGTGCTGACGGCCACACTGGTTACACCTTTTAGCCGAAGCCTTTCCGCTTCATTAATTGCAAGTGTACTATTTATCGGAATACTCGCTATCTTGAGCAGACACAACTGTGCTCCAGTGTCTATTAGCAACTTCAAATATCTTTTTAATTCTATGCAGTATAAAACCAAAACGTCATTTTCTGTTGCACAGTCGATTACCCTAACTGAGGGTTTACCTATCGCAACAAGGCCCGACTGTGCGGCCTTGCCGCCTCTTAGTTTCCCTGCACCACTTTACCGGTTTTGCTCGATACTGGCACCCTGCCTTTTCTCCATGCGTGCCAGGGCCCTGCGTGACAATCTTTCGCGTAATGTCCCGGCCGCTTACACTTGAAACAAGCAACGTCTTTTACCCTCGTACACGGAACTCCACAGTTCCCTGGTAGATTACATTGTGGGCACCTCCACTCTCGTAACCCTCCATCAGCTTCCCTATGATTTCCTCTAAAGTCTCTTGTATCTATCGGCTGAATTTTTCTTAATCTTACCCGGCATTCCGCGTCTGTATGTCCTGGCTTGTCGCACCCGTAACAAAAATTCGTAAACTCTTTGCCCGTCATTATCCGTACTCTTCCCTCTGGCCTATTCTTTCTACACTTGCTTGCCATGTGCCCTCTCAATCCACAATTGAAACATTTCAAATCTCTAATATCTCTGGTATTCTTCACCGTTTCCTTTCCCCGGTTGAAAGTTACTCTTGGGGCTAGTCCCCGCTCTTTCATTGACAGTATTGCACTTTCTTCTTGCAATGCTAGTTCCACGGCCGCTGCTAGCGTGATTTCATCGCCTCTACTTCTTACTATCGTCTGTATTCTATCATTGTTTAACCCTTGTATAAAGCATGCTCTTCCTAGTGAATCAACCAGTTCTATTGCGCCCTTTAAGTTCTCCCTAGCCGTAACTCTGCTTACTGCTTCCCTGAAATCCCTTTGCATTTCATCTATTCGGCTTGCCCATGTCGCAATTGGCTCTCCTTGTCCCTGTCTCGATTGAAATATCTTGCACGCGTAGTAGTCAATGGTACGCTTACTCGCATAATTTTCCTCTAGAACATGTTTTACTTCCTGCCATATCCCCGTGCGTTCCCTTACTTGCAGCCTCGATCTGGCCTCTCCGGTTATTTTGGCTTTAACAAACTTCAGTAACGTTTCGTGTTCCTCCGGTTTCACAAGTTCAAATGCAGCGTCTACATTTTCAATAAACTCCCTAAGATCTCTCTTATTTCCTTCGAACACTTTTGGAACTATACACAAGGCTTCTTTCACTGATATCTTACCGCTACTGGAGGATGACGGAACTTCGTTAGTTTGGGCCATCTTACCAACTTAACTATGTTAGCACTTTACAATACAAGATACAAAATTCTTAATATAATTTTATATGTACCGCTTCTCTTGTGGTGCGCCGTCTGTTCCGCTGATCCGCGTTGTCCCGCGTTGTGCCGCGCTGCTCCGCGCTGTCTCTGTGCTCTCTATGCCCGCGCTGTTCCGCGCTGCCGCGATGCGTCGGCCGCCGCTCTGATGGGCTGTGCCGACCCCGTCGCTCGCCTCGGCTGCCGCTGCTACGGCTGCTGCCGCTGCTCGGCCCGGACCCCCGGTCTCGAACGCTGGCTGCTTAGGCACCTCTGTCGTGCTGCCGCTATCCTGCGTTGCCCTGCACCCGCGAGGACTACTTCTCTGGACTCTGTCGTAGTGGGGCTACTAATGCTGAAAGTTGCGAGTCGCCACAACTTCCTGCTAACTGCCACAGTCGCTGTAGCAAAATCTACTGGCTCCTATCTCCTTTTTGCCTATATGCCTTTGTGGTACCCCACACCTGGCACCAAAACTTTTATTTATGTCGCGTCCCAAGCGTGGGTTTTGCGAGGGATTGAGCGACACGGTTCGTAAACGGGAATTAGCCGGTTGACCTAATTGAGAGGGAGACTTTTGATCTGGCTAAGATGTTAAATTCCCTGGTGTGAAGGTACAAGGCTACGATGTTGGTAGAAGTAAACTCGTATGGACGTTATAAAAGTTCTAATTTATTCATAAAGAATACAGATCACCCTAACTGCGTAGTGATTGTACCTACAGAATAGCCAAGCCCATTACAGAGACGGTGACTGACTTCCACCGTTCTGGCTGCCTGATAGAACTTTCCAGCACTTTGCTGCCCACACTAGCACCCTACGTCAGAGTCCCGCGGTCGCTGCCTAAACGCTCATCGGCGACTATCTCCAACTGTCTGCCTGCAGCCCGCCCTCAGCCCAAGTCGGCTGCTACTCACGCTGACTACCGTCGCTGCCTAAACCCGAGAGAGAGAGAGATCCCCGGAGCGGCGTGCCTCCGAGTTTTGTTAGCTCTTCCCCTTCGACCCCGCCAGCGCTTGGCATGACGTAGCGTCGAGTGCAACTTTTCCTTATTAGGGATTGTTTTAGTATTAACTTCAGTACTTTTCTTCCGAAGCTGGGTGGAGGGGTAGAGGGGCCTCTCTCTATATGGTCACGCACTGCGTCCTGAGCCCTTCATTGGCTCCTCATGACGTAGTGCGGTCCCCACCTAGGGCCCTCTTTCTTTCTCTCTCCGCTCCCAGACTTCTCCCTCTAGCCAAGAGTGTTGATACTGTAAGTTATTGCTTATTAAGGGACCTGCCCAGAGCGCCCTTTTTATCTTAATAGCTGAGTCTGCTTCCTTGCTTATCACGCGCAGCTGCCTGGCCGCTTGGACCGCCGCCTCGGCTATCTGGCTGCGTCGTTATCTTTTGTGACCCCTCTGACACGCCTGGCGTCCCCTGTTAACTCTATCTCCCCGTATGATTTCTGGTGTATCGTCTGAGAACAACTGCATTTAGACTTGGCTTTTCTGCGGTTACAACAATGACTTCTGGTTTTCCTACTCTTGCAATCTAATCATCTTTGCTTGATTTTATAATTGAACTGGCTGTAATGTTTTGTACAGCATACATGTACTTTACTCCCCACTTACCCCTGCGATAGGGTCCAGCCACATCTAACGATAGCTTTTCTAGTTTTTTAAGTCATAATGGGATGTAGTTCAATATGTTTGGAGAAATTAGAATGTTCTGGTTTCTGGCAGACAATACATTTTCTTACCACCTGTAGTACTCTTAGTCTAAGGTTGGAGAAATAACCATATTTACCTATTTTGTCAGTGCATTTTGCAGTGTCATAATGGCCCCAAGTATTGTGTGTGCATAAGATAAAATCATCCACATATTCCTCTAGCAAACACACGCGCCATTGATCTTGTTCGGGGTGGTTCCTATGGAACAGAACACCTTTGTGAATAGTGAAAAACCTTCTTAACTTTTCATCGACGTTTTAAGTAAGTTTCGCTTTTACCTTACTCCAGCGTGTGCCTTCCTGTGTTTAAACATTGTCAGAATGTTTTTTCTTCCATCAACATAGCTCTTATTTCACATTTCTGCTCTAAAAGATCGTTAGAGTCCTCTAAAACGTGTGGTAACCGATAACGACCATCATCTATGATGTTCTGATTTCCTTTTATGTACGCTGTTACAAAATCGAATTCTTGAAGATACATACACCACTTGGCTATCCATCGCTGTAGCAATTTACAAGTTAACAAAAACGATAGGGACTGATGGTCACAGTATTGTGTGTATTAAACTGGGGATCCAGAAACGTTCCCCGCTGTTGCTCTCAGTGGTTCACAACCCCATAACAGGCCACAGCAGTCCACCCACCCCGCCGCCGCCCACACTGAACCCAGGGTTATTGTGCGGTTTGGCCGCAAGTGGACCATCCCCACCACCGCCCTACCACCACCCACCCCTCACCGACCCCCGGGAACGTCCCCTACGAATGTAACCCCGAATGTTTGCGTGGAACAGTGTTCGCCCAGCAATAGCTCATATAGTGTAACTGAGGCGGAATAAGGGGAACCAGCCCGCATTCGCCGAGGTAGATGGAAAACCGCCTTAAAAACCATCCACAGGCTGGCCGGCACACCGAACCTCGATACTAATCCGCTGGGCGGGTTCGTGCCGAGGACTGGCATGCCTTCCCGGCTCGGGAAGCAGTGCGTTAGACCGCGCGGCTAGCCGGGTGAGCTTGGTCACAGTATAGTTTTGTGTTTTACCCCAAAGGAAATATTCAGACTTTTTAAAGAACGAAATTACAGCCAAAGCCTCAAACTCCGTAACTTAATATGAACGATCAAGTTCAGATTATGTGCGGCTGGCGAAGCTACTTTTCCCTCTTCTTGTACCATTAGAAAAATGCATGCACCCAGACCATGATAAGATGCGTCGGTGCATAAACAAAAATCGTTTTTCGTGTCTGGTTGAGATAAAATAGCGTTAAATAAGGCTTGCTTTATGTTTTCCAAATCAGTTTGACATTACTTTCTCATAACCAAGGTCTGTTTTTCCGGAGAAGATTGAATACAGAATCACTGTTCATAAGTTGGTTAGGGATGAATTTCTTGAAAAATGAGACTAGGCCTAAGTACGCTTTCAATTGCCTCTTGTTTTGAGGAACAGGACAGTTCCTAAGGGCATCAAGGTTTTTAGGATTTGGCAGTATGCCTTCTGAAGAGATTGTGTGTCCTAAAAGTTTACCCTTTCTTGTCCGAAATTAGATTTGTTGACACTTGCTGTTACTCCATGTTCGGAAAAGCGGCTCATTACCTGTTCAATTAATCTTAAGTGTTCTACCCAAGTGGGTGTGGCGAGTAAAAGGTCGTCCACGTATAACGTTACCTTACTCACAAGTTCGGGCCCTAGCACTTTGTCCAGAGCAGAGATAAATACATCTGCACTTACGTTCAATCCAAACGGCAATACTTGAAATTCGAAGCTCCTGCTGCCACATACGAAGGCGGTATACCTCCGACTTTCTTCATGTAGTTTTATTTGCGAATTTGAGGGCCGGAGATCTACCACAGTAAGAAATTTAGTATCATGAAATGTCATAAGCTGTTCCTCTAAATTGTCTGAACGTGTGAGAGCTCGTACAGTAATGTTATTAATGTTACGTGCACCGAGATCAAGGGCACCTTACCATCTGGCTTACTCACGGCAAAGATGGGGCTACAATAAGCGGAAAATGATGGTTGTATTATGCCCCATTCAAACATCCTGTTAATCTCTTTTCTTATTGCTTTCCACTTTGTCCATGGCATAGGGTATGAAGTAGAAGAAAACATTTCGTGAGGATATACTTCCATTTTGTACACAAAATCCATAAGGATACCTGGTCTTTTTTCAAGTACCCTAAGTTCCGCTTACTGTTCTTGATACAAGCACTCTAATTCACTTACCATCGTGTATGTTGTGTAGACGCTTACCTCTTCTGCTGCCGACTGTTCGTTGCTGTATGTGTTGACAAACATAACTATGTGATTTACCAACTGAACCTCAAAGTCGCGAGTAATTTCAGTTATACGTCTATCAGTACTTCCCCTGATTAGGCCTGTTGCAAATAATTGATTATTTGCAATGAAGTGACATTGGCCCTTTCCTATATCAATTTGTACTTGGTATGTCCTAAATGTATTCATACCGATTAAACAATGAACTATTTTTCTACTGTCAAACAATTGTATTGTACAGAAAACTGTTCTAATTGGACGGGAATTAAGGTTTGTATTTTGACTCCTTTCGATATCTGACCAGTGGCCGTTTGTACCTTGCAATTTTGCTCTGGCAGTGTGGGTATACGCCCACATTTCTTCAGTTCTTGAAAGAATCCCTGTGACATCAAATTAGTCAAAGCATCTATGTCAAGCACAATGGGTACATCAAGATCAAATATTTTGGCTTTAATAGTAGTTTGTACCTTGCCCTCTGTCAAGTTTTCCTGTGAATCCTCATTACTTTGATGCAGATCATCTTTCACATCACTATCTTCATCGTATCTGATAAACCAAGTGTCGATCAAACTCGTGTCCCCACTCTTCTCCAAGGTCACAGAACGGGGGCCTACCGTGACTGGTTCAAGTCTTCTGACGTAGCGGTGACATCGGTCTCTGGGTTAGGCGTAACTTCTAATATATGGACTGTTGGTGTTTGATTACGCAAGTTAGTATCGTGTGATGCTCCTGACTGCTATTCTCTTTGACTTGGTGTGTGTGCGTTACTTTGCTGGCCGAATTCCGCTTTCTATGGATTATTCGGTTGTCTGGTATTGTTTTGTGTTTGCCAAGCGATCGGCTGATTGTTACCGGTAGCTTGTGTCTGTACATATTGTACAGGCTGGCCATACGTTACTTGCCCTTTATAGTTGTTTTAAATTTTTGCCCATTTCTTTTATATCCGCCGTTGAATTTACGGCTTTTTCCATTGCATCCGTGTTGTACGGTGTGTCAATCTCTGTGGCACTATCTCCGTATTAACAGGTTTTGGTTGTACTGGTCTCTCTCTTCGTGTACCAAACCTATTAAGTCCAGCACAGGTAGAAAATATTCGGTGTCGAGTTCCGGAATGGTAATGAGTTTTTCCTAATGAGGGCAGGAAGACAGCTCTTGAAAATGTCCAGTACGTCTACTTGAGATATTGGGTCGTCCAGTACCTGGTTTTATTCAAATATGTTTCAAAATAGCCGCTTAAGCTTCCATGTTTGCTATCAAATGGAGTTGGGTTGAATATTTTACGTCTGAGCCTCTCTTGCACAGCCTCAGACTGTTCATAGTAGTGGCAACGTTCCGCCATGTTTGTAGCCCATAGCAGAACGTTACCCTAAGCGTAATTTTCTGGTCTTCAGCCCAGGTACGAGGTGAAACATTTCGAAATGCTCTGATAAAAAACACGGGGTTTGTTATTTTCCCTTCGGAGGTAAATACTTGAAATTGACGATGCCTAAGTAATCCTTCATCTGCAAGTAATGATGACAAACACTCCACGCTCTCAGTGACATGTGTTTACGTTCGCTTGTGGCGTAGCGCATGGCAACTGCGCTTGCTCGTCAGTGTTGCTGCATTGTGCGACCGTCACTATATTTCTTCGACGGACTAGCCACGTATTGTGGGTAACCAGTGAAAGGATCTAACTTCTCTAAAAGCATGGGTTTGAAGGATCTAACTTCTCTAAAAGCATGGGTTTGTTTTCTGTCAAGTCTTCTTTTGGAATGTCAGTAGTTTTAGCAATATTGCCTCGTAACCTTTCCTCTGCTTCCTTTAAACCTGAATTCATTTTAGCTAGAAATTGATCTTCTTCCTCCTTTAGAGCTTCTTCTAATGTATCTACATAAATTTCGCACTTTGACACTGCCTTTTCCGCAAGGGTGCTGCCCTTACCCAGCATCCTGGCTTCAGGTTTTTCAGTTATTTTCTTTACATCTGCGCATAGCTTATCTCTCTGTTTTTTTGGAAAATTTTGACTCCAAACATAACTTTTGTATTTTTGTAGGTAAGTTTCTGCACACGTCTTGTAGCTCGCTGACTGGATTCGTCACATTTTTTACCGACGCATCAACTTGGGTCTGTGTCTCCTGAATTTGGGAATATGATTCACTGAGGTTTTGTAACTCACCTGCTAATTGTGCCTGTTTATCGTCTACGGATGATACTCTTTCCGTTAACGTATTTATATTGCGGGATATGTCGGTAGTTATTTCTTGTTTTAGTTGTTTACCTAGCTCGGTCAACTGCCCGGGTGGTTTGTCAGATCATTCAGTGCGTATAGTTTTGCTCACCTCACTGAACGGTTGACTAATACTATTCTTGAAATCGTCAAATGCCTGATTTTGCTGTCTAAACTGTTGTTCTATACATTTAAGTTGTTGTGTTACATTTTCCTATGTTCCTGTTGTTTTGTAAACTGTTATGTTGTTTGTTGCTTGAGTTGTGTCAAATTGTGTGTTTCACTAGTATTGCTTTTACGTAATCTTTCTTCTTCTTGCGTTTGCGATGTCGTGAGCAAGTAATTAAAGCAATTTTCTCTGTCGCACCCTTCAGTTTCACTATTTGGAAAAATGTTTCCCGGTGAGAACACGGAAATTGTCTCATCGAGAATCATAAAAGTGACATCATGATTACTTATATTACCAGTGTCATCATTTTTTTTTGTAGTGGGACGCTGATCTCGTTGTTTTTGTTGCCATCGGCCAGTTCACGAATTGACGCGTTACCTTCAACTGTTTCCAAGCTCGGATTTCCGACATCTTGACATATTGAATTTTGTAATGAATTTTCAACAATGGCCATCTCCTTTGCTCCATTGTGAATAGTTTTTAACAAAATTATGAATAATTTTGTTTTTCAAGAATGAAATCTTTTATGTATTAGTACTTTTCAATTAGGCCTAAAGTAGATTGATCTGCGTTTCACTAATGAACCTGTTTATTATCAGACTCAGTCTTATAGAATTTAAATTACTTATCTTGCACTTCGGCTGCGTTTCATTAATGAACATGATTACTATCTCACTCGGTCTTATAAAATTTAAATGACTTTTCTTGTACTTTAATGATGACTTTTTCCAATTTTTTTCTCTTCTCTGTGGGAATGTAATTTCCGTAACGGATATTAATTGGCAGGAAAAGAGATTATCTATTGCGAGAGAGACGGCGACAAGTGCGGTCATATAAGCACACAGCGTAGCAGCTTCCTACCTTTACCACTGAAATCAGGTCTCCCGGCTCGTCTCGTTTGTAGGCAGAATTTAATTTTACTTTGCTCCTTCAATGTTTTATTAGTCCCAATCTCGCAGACATGTAAGAAATACGACACTATTGAATAGTGGAATAAGTGTAGGGAGATAATGGAAACTGATTAATAATTGCTTCTTGAATAATTCGAAAAAATTGATTGGAAAGAATAATGGAAAGAAACTGGAAAATAATTTATGAGTCTGTCACAGAATCCTGGGTGACTCCAACTGATACCAATATCACCAAACCTTCAGTATCAATGCATTCAATGGCAGTATTCATAATTTGCGTTAAGTACTGCTTCACATTAATTCCATTGTGCGTAATCTTGATTATAACAATGCCGAAGCAGGATCGCTCCTCTTGTCTGTTCCAAACCTCCTGATGCAGGATCTCGGCGGAGGGCGAAATGATGAACATACAGGAATGCACGTCTCACATATGCGAAATAATTTTACCTTTCCTACAACTTTTCATGACAGGTTTAATGGACGGTTGAGATACACATATTTAACAATGCTGGTGACAGATCAAAGCTTACGTCCGCACCCTATCACTTATAGAAACAAACAGGTGAAGATACAGGAATTAATAAATTGAAGAGCGTGTTTCTTCTTTTGTCTCATGCAGATGTATGAGATCATTATCCTTGCCACAAAACAACTCGTTAATTTACATTCCCGTGTCGACATTTCTTTATCGGAGGCTGTCGCCAACTAACAACTTCTGTGGAATAATGTCTGGGTAGGAACCACACGCCCATCGTCGTGATCATTCACTGGGAACTGTAATTTTTTTCCTTCCGCTTTTACTATTTTTTGTGATAAATTATTGAATGTAAATATAATAAATTATTGAATGTAAATATAATAAATATTTTTAGTGATTCATGATAAATAAATAATTTCTCAATAATAAATAATAATAACAAATTTATTTTTCAAATGGTTCAAATGGCTCTGAGCACTATGGGACATAACGTCTGAGGTCATCAGTCCTCTACAACTTAGAACTACTTAATCCTAACTTACCTAAGTACATCACACACATCCATGCCCGAGACAGGATTCGAACCTGCGACCGTAGCAGTCGCGCGGTTCCGGACTGAAGCGCCTAGAACCGCTCGGCCACCACAGCAGGCACTAATTTTTACCATAAATCATTGGTGTGCACTTACAAGTACAAGGGAGATAGCCATTCGTGCGATCCATTTAATATGGGGAGCGTAATGCAGACAGTGAAGGAAGGCCTATCTTACGGGATTGCTGCTACTGCCTATCGAATGCCTAGGAATATGTCAAGGAGCAGAGTTTCAAGGAAAAAATTATGTACTATTGACAACAAGAAGTTATTAGCAGCGTTTCAGTCAGTTTTTCCCTGTAAACAAAAAAAAAAGTAATTTCCGGCCGTCTCCTGTTATTGGAGAGATGACTTTTGGCATGACGTTTTAGGTCTGCTATGTGCAGTATTTGAACTGGGCGAGAGGAATAATCTTCCTCATTAATTTAATAAGCAGGCCAGAATGACTGAAAGGGGTAGATAGCTGGATTCCGGAAAAGGTCTCCAATATTGAAGTTGAGGTCAAGTGCCCAGGATGTGCAATGTAGACCCTTGAGCAATGCGCGGCTATTAATGACAACGAAAGTTATCTGCGCGAAAACTAAAATTTTTTTAGTAATTGTACTTTTTCTCTGTAGTAATAATGAATTTTTCTTGAAGAAATGATCATTGTGTTGTCGCATAGATGAAGGTGTGAGAAGATGAATGACGAACACTAACTTCACTTAACGAAGGTTTATTCAGCACTTGCACATACAAGAGCGTGGAGCCAACTGCCTCCGGCCAAATCACATTATATATACAGCTACAGAACATTCCAGTACAATGATTCTTGACATTTGTGGATACTTCTACAATGTACTCGAACCGAATACAGAAACTGAAATTGTATAGTCGAGGTGAGTTTTGAACTCACGACCATCCGTGCAACAGTTTAGCATCATAACTACTACACCACGGAGCAGTTCAACTTCTTCTGCGACACTGCTCTCTCCTTCTCGGTGTTACGTCCTCCTAACCAGGGAACGAGTCATCGGTCCTGCATACTTCGACTCCCGATGACTGATGTTCGTCCTGGCGGTGATCTTCTTACAACTACCCTTGCTGCTACGTTCTTCGTCCCCTTTGAGCTTCTTGCCTGTCGCTGGAGCTTCGAATTTACCCTGGGTTGCAGGATTCTCATAGGGCTTCATTCGAAGGTCGTGGACCGTATCTCTGATCTTTCGTCGTCTTGTGTCGGGGTCGAAATCTTCAAGTTTATATGTAACATCAGACAACTGTCTTACAACCTTATAAGGTCCAAAGTAGCGCCTGAGGATCTTCTCAGAGAGAACAACCTTCCGAACAGGAGTGAAGATCCAGACAAGGTAACCAGGCTGGTGGTAGACAACAGGGCGGTGGCTCGCGCCATACCTTCGGCGACCGTTTCCTTGAGCCAGCAGCGTGCGCAGTCTAGCTAACTGCCGAGCTTCCTCAGCTCTGGTTAACACCTGGCCGATGTAGTCGTCGCCCACGTCATCAGGATGTAACGGAAACACAGCGCCCGTCGTCGTAGTCACCTCACGCTCATGCTCCAGGAAAAATGGCGTAAATCCTGTGGTGTCTTGTTTGGCGGTGTTGTAGGTAAACGTTATGTTGATGAACATTGATAGCATGTCGGCCAAGGGCTTATTAAAGCGTTCAGTAAGCCCGTTAGTTTGCGGATGATAGGAAGTCGTCATGTGATGAGTAATGTTGCACCGACAGTTTATCTCTGTCACAAGATTCGATTGAAAAACTTTCCCTCGATCCATAATTAACGACCTTTGGGCACCGTGTTTTAATACAATGTCTTCTACTATGAATTTGGATATCTCGAATGCTTCGGCTGTTTTCACAGCTTTTGTAATGGCATAGCGTGTCAGATAATCATCGCAAGCAATAATCCGTCTATCGCCACTAGCGGATGTTGGAAATCGTCCGAGGAGGTGAACTCCAACACGCTGGAAAAGCGTATCGGCTGGTGGAATTGGTATGAGTCGGCCAGGTGGTTTTTGAGGAACTGCATTTCTCCTCAGGCACTCTCGACAGTGCGACACATAGTGACGGACACTCCTAAATAAATTTGGCCAGAAAAATCTCTTACGGATCCTATCGTATCTCTTCATAAATTCTAAATGTCCGGCCTCAGGTGTGTTATGGAGTTTCTGTAGAACATCTAAGCGCATGTGTTTAGGAATCACTGGTAGTCACCTCTTTCCAAACGGATCAAAGTTTTTCTTGCAAAGTAATCCATTAACTACCTTAAATTGTCCTTTCACATCCTCTGACCGATTTAAGGCAAGCATAATTTGAGATATCTTGGCGTCCTTCTTCTGCTCAGCGGAGAGATTCACGAGTGCAGCGAGACAGTCACTATCTTCATTAAAGTATTGATGTTCTTGCACAGGGTTTCTTGAGAGACAGTCGGCATCTTGGTGTTTTATTCCACTTTTGTACACTACGGTAATGTCATACTCTTGAAGACGTAGTGCCCACCTGGCAAGTCGTCGTGTTGAAACCTTAAGACCTGTCAACCATCAAAGTGAATTATGGTCTGTAACAACTGTGAATGCCCTTCCATAGAGATACTGTCGAAATTTGCACGTGGCCCAGATCACAGCAAGATATTCTCTTCCTGTAGTTGAATAGTTTCTCGCGGCTTTTGTAGGCTATACCCTTCTCTTTTCCATCCCAAATCTGCACGAGAACATCACCGATCCCATACCCACTGGCATCTATGTGTAGTCCTGTAGGTGCTCTCGCATCAGGGTCAGTCGTCAGATCTTTTCGCAGCACATCAAAGGAATCTTGTTGAGCACCATCCCACCAGATAAATTTAGCTTCGGCTTTTAACAACTCTTTGAGTGGCCTGGCCTTAATACAAAAGTCTTTGATAAAACGACTGCAATAAGAACATAATCCGAGGAAGCTTCTCACATCTCTAATACTTTTAGGAATAGGAAATTCCGTTATAGATCTCACCTTTTCTGGGTCTGGCCGCATACCTTCATTTGACACTAGGTGTCTAAGTATTTTGTTTCATTTTGCTCCAAAGAGATACTTTCTTGGATTAAGTTTCAGTCTGGCTTGCTGGAGACACTTTAGAACGGCCCTCAGTCTTTTATGTGTCAATCAAATGTCTCTGAGACCACTATAATGTCTTCTAAATAACAAAGACACATCGTCCACTTCAGGTGACTTACGAGATTATCCATCATGAGTTCAAAAGTTGCTGGTGCATTACACAAACCAAACGGCATTACCTTAAACTCATACAGTCCCTCAGGGCAGATGAATGCAGTTTTCTCACGATCAGTCTCATCTACTTCAATCTGTCAGTATCACGAGTAAATGTCCATGGTTGAGAAAAACTTTGCCCCCTTCAGACAATCTGGTATCGTCAATTCGTGGAAAAGGGTAAACGTCCTTTTTAGTAATCTTACTAAGCTTCCTGTAATCAACACAAAAGCGTTAACTGTCATTCTTCTTCCTGACGAGGACCACTGGTGACGACCCTGGGCATTGCGAAGGCTGAATGATGTCATTCTTCATCATTTTCTCTACCTCGCCGCGAATTATTCGACGTTCCTTTGCTGACACAAGTTATACACTCTGGCTTATTGGTTGATGGTCTCCAGTGCTAATTCGGTGCTTTACTGTCGATTTGTCTAATTTGCTCTTCACCTGTGGATTGAAGCATTCAGAGAACTCTTGAAGAATGGAATGTAGCATCTTCTGTTGTTCCTTAGTGAGATCTGGTGATAGCCGAGCAAGAAGATCTTGTCTCGTAGTGGTAGCGCTAATTTGTCCACAGATTCGGCATGGGAGTTTTCTATGACGCTCAGCTGTTCTGCAGTTAACGTCTCAGCATTTGCTAAGCACATGCGTCTTGGAAGGATCTGCGGTTTTTGGCGGCAGTTAACTATCCACAATTCAGCGAATCCGTTCTCAAACGAGACGACAGAGGCTGGGATGACCAAGTTATTCTTCAGTGGTATCCTTCTCTTACATTCCACTACAAGATCCATGGGTTGATGCGTGGCATGACACATGACAGTTACCTTTCTAGCGCTGACTGCAGGAATGATCACTTTATCCAGCACACATAGTCTCCTGTCCACAGTATCTCATCTCGTCTGGCATAATCTTCGAGCAACCACAATATATAATTGCCTGAGAATCTTTCAGAAATTCCCATCCGATAATGACGTCACGACTACACTCTTGCAACACGTTGAATTCTAAGGGCTGTATATGGACACTTATACCCAGACGAATGACACATCTTCCTGTAGGTTTTACGTATTTCCCATTAGCCACCCTCAGCAGAGATGTTTTGCTGTCGACAAACACGGTTTTCTGCAACTGGTGACGGTACTTCTCCGAAATGGTCGGCCATCCATGCGTTGTTTCCTATCATTTTTATAGTGGTCGACGGCGGAGGATTTTTCTCTTCGGCGGCCTCACCTCCAAAGAAGGTCGCACCCCTTAGTTTTCCAGGTTGCGACGGCTAGGTGCTCTGCTGGACCTTCTAAACGGCGATGGAGACCTTGATCATCGTTTCCAGCGGCTAGCTTGCGGCGATGGCGACCTACGTCGTCCTGCACCCACATATTCTTGTTCATCTTCGTCGTCCCTAAGTTGGCTTCGGCTAAGATCGGTCTGCTGTTTTCTGGCGCGGGGGGCATCAAATATCCGCCCCCTTTCTCGACAATAGCGCACCACATGTCCCGGTCGTCCGCAATGGAAACATACTGGTTGGTTATCCTGGTCCTCCAGACGTCAGTCTTCCTTGGTGCTCAAACAGGTTCCTCATGCTGCATTGTAGGAACGTAACTTCGCCTGGGTCTCCACTTTTTTATCATTTTAAAGGGAAATGAAGGACTAGAGATTGGGTTCAATGTCTGTACAACCTCCTCCATTATGACCTGTTGAAGCGTCTCGGTTTATTGCTCGCCGTGCAATCCAAGTGTCTTCTGACCTTCCTCTCTCACTATCTGACGAAGAACACTTGTGAAATCAGTTTCTTCCTCCATCACAGACATCGATACGACGTTTGGAAGGCGTTCAAACTTCTTGCGTGTAATTCTTTTTTGATGCTTTGTCTCTATATACTGGCACCATTTTATGAAGTCGTCTGCTGTCGAAACTTCCTTCAGGAGTAGGGCTTGATACATGTCCTCAGCAACACTCTTCATGAGATGTGCAATCTTATCTTCCTCCTTCATTCGAGGATCCACAATTTTACACAGCTCCAGAACGTCTTGAATGTAGGATGCTGTCGTTTCTCCTGGACGCTGTGCCTTTAATTTATCTTCAGCCTTGCACTCATGTCGTTGTGTGTCGCCGAAATACTTCGGCAGTTCCGCCTGGAATACTTCCCAGCTTGTGAAATTCTCCTCGTTGTTCCCATACCATTGCTTGACAGTGCCCTCCAAGTAGAAAAATACATTAGCCAAACACACGGTGTCATCCCACTCGTTAAATTTGGCCATACGTTCATATATCTCCAGCCACTTGTTTGGGTTTTGGCCATCGTCACCATAGAACCAGGAAGGTTGACTCATGTGGTGGCACACAGTTGCTTTCATCGTAACGTCCTATTCTTCTTCTGTCTCCGATAGATTGTGTTCTGCTGAACATGGCTCGAACTCGTGTTTCTCGCCACGTAAACGGCGGCTCTGTCGTGGCCTGATGGGAGCCAGTGTGTCGTCTATAATGAGCGCTATCACAAGTTCAAATGCCCAGCGCCTCCAACAGAATATTGTCACGTAGGAGAAGGTATAATTACATGAATGACTAACACTAACTTCACGTAACGAAGGTTTATTCATCTGATGCACATACAAGAGCGCGGAGAGAACTGCATCCGGCCAAATCACATACGGTAGATGTACAGCTACAGAACATTCCAGTACAATGATTCTTGCCATTTGTGGATACTTCTAGAATGTACTCGAATCGAATATACAAATTAAAATATCAAAGCGCAGCTGGGTAATTAATTCACGATTTTCCATGCAACAGCCTAGCATCATAACCAGTACACTACGGCGACGGTGCTACTCAGTTCCTTCTGCGACAATATTACGTGATTAATATTTTACCCTCAATATGTGATTTGTAATGTAAATAAGATTTTTACTCTCAGCAGATTTTTTAAAAGTTAAAACTGGTGTTCTTAGTTTATTTAGTCCTTTTTATCTGTGTGGCTTTTGTGCTCTACCCAGTCGGGCACAATGTCCATGTCATTGTTTTTTGGGCTATTGATTATTTAGGCAGATACCTTTTGTCTAGTAGGAACGAAAAACTATCGGACAGATATGAGGGCACTCTGACTATAAATGCTGCGAGTTTGGAGCTTCTAAGTCGAATACATCCTACCGAAAAATCACCACACCTTCACGTGGCCTTTACTCTTGCCCGTCCTCTACTCCTCAATGGTTAATAAAACAGGTACTAAACTGCGGTTGGGTAAGAAACGTGGGACACCAGTGTGAGTCTGCGGGTACGTGATAACAGCCGTGAAATGGCTCAAATGGCTCTAAGCACTATGGGACTTAACATCTGAGGTCACCAGTCCGCTAGGCGTAGAACCAGTTAAACCTCACTAACCTAAGGATATTACACACATCCATGCCTGAGGCAGGATTCGAACGTGCGACCGTAGCAAACGCGTGGTTCCGGACTGAAGCTCCTAAAACCACTTGACCACAGCGGCTGGCCGATAACAGACGTCAGTCGTATCACTCACCGATCATTTAACTGCAGGAGGTGAAGAACATCATACTGGAACAGCATGGACACAAGAGCTCTATAGGTCTCCAGAAGGAAGGAAGTGAAGAGGAGTAGGGTTTAAAGCCCAGTCAACGACGAAGTCGTTAGAGACGGAGCGAAATTTCGGACAGGCAAACCGTGTAAGGGAAATCGACCTTACCCTTGCGAAGGAACCATCCCCGCATTCATCTTAAGCAGTTTAGGGAAATCACAGAAAACCTAAATATGACGGCCGGACAGGGTTTTCAAGTGTTGTGCTTCTGACTATGAGCCTGTATCTCATCGTTCCGCTATTTCGTGTCGCAGAGAGATTTTCACCCAAAGAAAACATTATGCCTATTATTGCATCATCCAGATGAGTAGGCGATCTTCGAGTGCCATCAGCATTAAAAACACCTATGAAGAATTCGTTTCTGCCCTAATGAATGTGGTACTGATGTAAATCTGGTTTCCATGACAGAATAACTGACCATACGTTATACAAATGTTGGCAGGCGCTAAGTGTCGATCCATAGTGCGTAGTATAAAGTTGATAGGTGCCTGTTGAAGAGCACTTCCATTTCTTCACAATGTGTTTTTGTCTTTGCGTATCACGAGGCCGATTTTGCTGTAGTCATCAGGATCTTGCTCTAATCAGCTTCTTTGATTAGTTGTTTTGTTCTCCAGAAATGTGTTCGAGAGAACGAAACATGTTGTTAGTTTTCGTTTTAAAGAAATTCGTGAGAATTCGCCATCACTATTGGTCTGGAAATGATTCATGTAGAAAAAGAGGCACTTTCTGCTGTGTTTCTGCTGTTGAGAGGGAAGCTAATTTTGCCAGACCGTGGCCTACACCGTTGAGTAGATATTATAAATTTTATATTGCACAAGGAGCAGGTGGGATCTAATCCATTTATTAATTTGAAGGTTAATTTTTCGTAGTAAGTTTAGTCTGAGAATATTTCTCAGTATTACGCTGCTCGTAGGAATAGATCCGCGTATTTGTGAACAGTGTAACAGACGCTCCGAAGTTGGCTGTCACGACGTACTTAAGAGCTGATTACTGCATTCACTGATTGCGTGGTTCAATTCCGTGCTGTCTTAAAATCATTGATGATGAATTTCATCGAGTGTAAGTTTTGATTTTCAAAAAGCCACGGTGGCCTATTTCAGATGATATTGCAATGGTTTGTGAAGTTGATTCTAGGGTGAAAGGTCTCCAAGGGATTTCCCAATCTTTTCTGTTGCTTTTAAGGCCAGTACTTTTGTTTTAAACCCACGTCTCATGAACTTATTTCTTATGATGTAATTTTTTGTAATTAATGTTTTGAGTGTACCAACCTGCACGACCTCTATCTTGTCAAGTATGAATATGAAATAAGCAAGTTACATTTACAAGATTTCCTGTTCAACTCCAGAGCTGCCACTGACTATTAGGAATAATGAGTAGAAGTTATCTGCATGCAAATTAGGTTTCAGGTGCTTGTATGGGGTAGATTGTTATATGCTGAGTTGTTGTCTGCTGTTACGAGAGATCGTGTTCTGTTGTCTCACCGATTAGCGCTAAAATAGATCACTCTGTTAACTAAATATTTTTCTGGGTTCTGATTTCATGCGTACACAAACGTGTAGACTGCACCAGTGCACAGCTGGCTGTTATGAACGGAAGGCCAACGATGTACAAAGTAATATGTTGCATTTACAAACTTATTCAGTTTTGTATTAATCACACGTGAAAGATATGCAGGCCCTCATTTCTTCCGTTGCGCTAAACTCATGAAAGTGTGTGCTGTATGGCTAATTCCTATACTTATTTTCGCAGACCTTGTTATACAACTTATCTTCTTGAGAATTGAAAGTTATTTCCTATGAAGCTTCATGGCTTATTTTCGACGTTCTATGCGAGTAATCTGGGAATCTTTCTTAACACACAAGCAGCTTCCAATATCACACGACCCTGGAAACCTAAGAAGACGTTGAATCACAGCTTATAGTTAATTTTTGACACATTATCTGGGCTCTAATATGGGGCGTAATTTGTAAATAACCAATGATGTTCCCATTGTACAAAGTATCTTTACGTGACATCGGAATTCGGTGCTTATATTAACCTCAACATCTACATCTACTCTGATGAGCCAAAACATGTATGCTTAATAGCTAGCTGGTCTACCGTTATTACTCTGTGGTATGGTTTTCAAAAGTCTTTGTTAGGTTTCCGGAGGTATAAGTCACCAAGTGTCTACGACCACGTCACACAATTGCCGTTAGTTACGGGTCGGTGATTTGTGTGTGTGGAGCTGTTTCCCAGATGTATTCGGTTTGGTTCAGGGCAGGTGAATCTGGTGCCCAAGACATCAATTGAGTTCACAGTTATGCTCCTAAAATCACTGCAGCACGATTATGGCCTTATGACATGTACAATTATCCTGCTGGAAGATGACAATACCGCTGGGGAAGACGGCAAGCATAAAGGGATAGAGGTGAGGCTCAATAATGTTCACGTAGTCAACAGCCGTCATGGTGCTTTCGATTGCTGTTGCAGTTCCCATGAAAGCCCAGGTAAATGTTCTCCGTACCATAACACTGTCCTCACGCGACATGCATCAGAGGCTCGGTTCAAGTTTAAAGGATGATGGCGTACACGGACACAGTCAGTCTACCTGATGATTAAAACGACCAAGCGACACGTTTCCACTGATCCACGGACCAATCTCGATGATCCCTTACCCATTGTAATCATAACTGACAATGACGTTGGGTCCAAAAAGGATCACGTAACGGTCATCTGCCGCGGGGCACCATGTTCAACAACGTGCGCTGACACAGCTATTCCTGCACTAGCATCGTACTCTGCGGTCAGATCTGCCACGGATCACCATCTGTCCCTCCTCAGAGAGCGGGCGAGCCTCACCTGCGGTGAGGCGTGGGAGTCCAGCATCCTGTCAGCCATTCGTGGTCTCACCATCCTTCAGCACCTTCCACGGATGCTCTCGACATTGGCACTTGAACAGCCAAGCAGCTTCTCTGTTTCGGAGATGATTATGCTTATGAGCTGGGCCATAATTTTCTCTTTGACGAAGTCGCTTGCATCAGTGTCGCTAGATAGATTCCCCACTTGTCTCTGTAAACGGTAAATTTCGTTTTTTACTATCTTCGTATTGCAGTTTTAATGCCAACAGTGAAAAATGATTGTTGATGGTCTATCTTTCTTGTTCAAATCACAAAGATTCGGATCGATGTCGGAAGAGCAGCCTTCAAATTTCTAGAAAACAGCTATATTACTAGAGCGCCTGCTTTAGCTGAATCCCTCATTAGGGTCAAAAGACAGCCATTCGCTCTTAAATAACCTTCCATTGTAATTCTGAAATATTGTCAGGCTGATTCTAATTACGTAACTCGTAAAGTCAAGCAACTTCATAGTTTAGAAGTCGAATGCCGCTTGGTAGATTGCATTTCTGTTTGAAGGAAGAAGAGTTTCGTTCTTTTGTATACAAAGTTATTTTCTTACGTTAGTCTGAAATTACTCTGCAGCTGCTTTCTTTATAACTTTTCTAGTTACCGAGAAGTTATTCTATTGCGCTCATTTCCTGGCGATGTCTGAAATAGGTTTTGCATAGTAAATACCATCCTGCAGCGTCTTTATTTGCATTCTATGACAGCTACGTCATCCACTTTTACTCTCTGAGATACCGCAGGATAAGTACGTTTGACAGATTATCACAAAAAGTTAACAGAGCGGAAAGTGAACAGTGTACAATAACATAGCACCCACACGCCATTAAGTCAATTTACAAATGTACTAAACTGTACCCTCGCCAATAAGTTCATAACACATGTAACATGGTTTACGAAACAGCGAGACAGCATTGATAAAGATCACTTTTAATGTGGGCTAAATCAGTTCTCTAAGGATGTTGCTTACCTCTGCACACGGTTGATTAATAGAGCACCGCCACTAAGTAGAACTATGTCTCATGTCTTTGTTTTCATTTATCTGAAGTACATTTCTTTCCCTTTCACATTGGACTGTTCTCCAATTCATCTTCCCAAAATGATAATTATTTCTCAAAATTTGGAGGTTGGATTTTCCCATACTGGCGCTATGGCACACATCTTTTACGGAAAGTTATTCAACAATGGAATGGAATTCCTCTATGGAAATATCACGGTCTCTTTAACACCATGAGCCCATCGCTGAAACTTTTCTCTCTTCGAAGTCTTTTGTCTCGAAAAGTAATGTTGTCAAGTCTCTTTATCGTATACCGTAGGTCATTACAGTTACTATGCCGACTAAGTATTGAGATATGACGACAAATGTCAAATATGTCGCACTAACTACACTACTGGCCATTAAAATTGCTACACCACGAAGATGGCCGACCGGAGTGGCGGAGTGGTTCTAGACGCTACAGTCTGGAACCGCGCTACCGCTACGGTCGCAGGTCCGAATCCTGCCTCGGGCATGGATGTGTATGATGTCCTTAGGTTAGTTAGGTTTAAGTAGTTCTAAGTTCTAGGGGACTGATGACCTCAGAAGTTAAGTCCCTTAGTGCTCAGAGCCATTTATTTGAACCACGAAGATGACGTGCTACAGACGCGAAATGTAACCGACGGGAAGAAGATACTGTGATATGGAAATGATTAGCTTTTCAGAGCGCCGGCGACGACACATACAACATGCTGACATAAGGAAAGTTTCCAACCGATTTCTCATACACAAACAGCAGTTGACCAGTGTTGCCTGGGGAAACGTTGTTGTGATGCCTCGTGTAAGGAGGAGAAATGCGTACCATCAAGTTTCCGACTTTGATAAAGGTCGGGTTGTAGCCTATCGCGATTGTGGTTTATCGTATCGCGACATTGCTGCTCGCGTTGGTCGAGATCCAGTGACTGTTAGCGGAATATGGAATCGGTGGGTTCAGGAAGAACGCCGTGCTGGATACCAACGGCCTCGTATGACTAGCAGTCGAGCCGACAGGCATCTTATCCGCATGGCTGTAACGGATCGTGCAGCCACGTCTCGATCCCTTAGTCAACAGATGGGGAGGTTTGCAAGACAACAACCATCTGCACGAACAGTTCGATGACGTTTCCAGCAGCATGGACCATCAGCTCGGAGACCATGGCTGCGTTTACCCTTGACGCAGCATCACAGACAGGAGCGCCTGCGATGGTGTACTCAACGACGAACCTGGGTGCACGAATGGCAAAACGTCATTTTTTCAGATGCATCCAGGTTCTGTTTACAGCATCATGATGGTCGCATCCGTGTTTGGCGACATCGCGGTGAACTCACATTGGAAGCGTGTATTCGTCATCGTCATACTGGCGTATCACCTGGCGTGATGGTATGGGGTGCCATTCGTTACACGTCTCGATCACCTCTTGTTTGCATTGACGGCACTTTGAACAGTGGACACTACATTTCAGATGTGTTACGACCCGTGGCTCTACCCTTCATTTGATCTCTGTGAAACCCCACATTTCAGCAGGATAATGCACGACCGCATATTGCAGGCCCTGTACGGGCCTTTCTGGATACAAAGATGTTCGACTGCTGCCCTGGCCAGCACTTTCTCCAGATCTCTCACCAATTTAAAACGTCTGGTCAATGGCGACCGAGCAACTGGCTCGTCACAATACGCCAGTCAGTACTCTTGATGAACTGTGGTATCGTGTTGAAGCTGCATGGGCATTTGATAAAAATATAAAACCGATTTCTTTTCTTGAAACTTCTTTTACATTTGACTTCGCGCATTTCATCATGCTACTTGATCTTTATATCATTTAAATCTTTGCAAAATCCTCAGACACAAACACGTGAAGATGGGCATCTGATAGGTTTTATCCAGCATATTTATTAGACTAACAGGCGTGGAGCCGAGTCCTAAAAGGATCTGATAATTCCAATACCTCTCTGCAATTTAGAAACTACGCTTCCTACTCATATAAATAAATAAGTAAACAGAACAAAAATCAGATCAAATTCCACAAGGATCCACCATTTTTAATGTAACAAACAAAAAGAAACTTCTTCTGTTTTCAGAGGTTGTTTTCTAAATGGCGTTAAGCCCTCTCAATGTTCCTTTACACAATATTTTTCAAATTACACTCAAACACCTACGTCTTCGTTAGAGAGCCAAATCACCCTCCTTCTCTTACCTTACTGTCAATTAGCATAAAACTCTTGAATATCACCGTTTTCGATGTACTTGCTGCGGCTTAACTCTCTCGATAAAACAAACATAGACCCTCAAATGGACAAAGGAGTGGCGATTTGACAGCTTACGATAGTTATTATGATAACAACATCTGATTACAGGGCTCGGATCGTACCCGAGCGATGAGGGTGGTGGCCGGAGAAATAGTGGTCCAGGTTATCACTGGTAGATGGCTCTGCTGTCCCCCCAGGTCTCTCATGTGGCATATATACATGCAACAAGAGAATTACAACCACAATTAATGTAAAATGTAAGATACAAATTTGTCCTTTACACAATTCTCTGTAAAAATATATATGTTTAATCGGTGGCTCGACAGTCTTCTGGGTGTAAAAAAGAAGGTATTAGCTACATAGATCTGCAGAACGAAGTTGTATCTCAACCTTTTGAGGTTATAGCATGCTATTTAAAGTCAAAAACAGAACCAAGTATTCTTTTCTCCATGACTTCTACCTTACAATTTAGGACCATTGTATACAGTTAACTAATCCACTAAAATCTTGAACTTACCCTCCATCGGCAATTAACATGGAAACCTCACTTACCACCGTCCAGCAGAAAACCAACGATAGACTAAAACCATTAACAGTCTGAATTTGGAGTTTACATTTCCCTAATACTTTCTGAATCTACAAAAACCTGATGTGACCCATCTTCTGCTACATAAATTTTGCATGGATATCCGCCCCTCCCAATTTCTACAAGTCCATCCAGATTCACCACCAAAGTTCTACAAGTCCCACCAAATTCTCGAACGTCATGCACTCTGTCTCGCTTTCGGAACGCGTATACCTTCCCCCTAATGGATACGCTACTATCTCATCAAGTTCCCACCCCTCTCATCTCCATACCTGTCAATCCTATGGAACGTATTGTCTCCTCCCAAAAAACTTTTCTCCCAGTGCAGGTCGTTTAGATTTTAAGTGAAAATACTGTGCTTCAGTGCTTTTTCCCTGGAAGAATTTCACCATTCTGTGATGTGTTTTTCAAATGTTTGTATTTGCGTTTTTTGCATATCTATCTCAGATTTTTAAATTTAAGGTAGTAGATCAGTCCTCGCGTTGTTCATCTCACCCTTGTTATATTTTTAAAAATACCCTCGGTACTCTCGGTCTCGGCTGAATCGGCTGAAGAGTGGAATATTCTATTGCTGAAGAGCTCGATCTCCGCTCTCCCCCCCTCCCTCCCCCCTCCTGTCTCATATAGGGCGAGGGGGATGAAACCAGCTATAAAGGCAAAAAGCAAGTGTTCCGATCTCTAAAGCCTCTATACCAGGTCCTTATGTGAGCGATACCATGACTGAACATTACATTATATGGGTACTGGTCTAGTTTCTACAACCATTTCTTTCCTTCGTTTCTTCATCAGTTTTCTAATGATTTGAGAATGGGGCAACCAGTTCCTCCCCTGTGCCAAACTCTCATCTCAGAGTAGTGCTTGCACCCAGCATCCTCAATTATTTGTTGGATATATTCAACCTCTGTCTCTCCTTTCAGATTTTAGACTTTATAGCTCCCTCAAGTGTCATTGAATTTAGTCCTTGATGTCTCAACATATGTCATATCGTGATGACCAACGTTCTTCTAATGTTTTCCACATATTCGTTTCCTCACCGATTCTTTGGAGAATAAACTCATTTTTATGTTATCAGACCAAATAATTTTCAGCTTTCTTCTGTAGCACCACATCTCGAACGCTTCACTTCCTACTTTCTCCGATTTTCTCAAAATCCAAGATTTACTTCCATACAACTGTGTTCCATACGTACATTATCTTGAACTCTTTCACAAATTAAGGGCGATATCTGACACTAGTACACTTCTGTTAGCCGGAAAGTTTCTCTTTCACTGTGTTAATTTGTTTCTTATGTCATCCTTACTTCGTCCGTCATGTGTTATTTTGCTTCCAGGGTTGTAGAATTGCTTCAATTCGTCTACTTGGTGGTCTTTAATTTTGAAGTGAAGTTTACAGCTACTCTCATTTTTACTACTCCTCATTACCTTCATCTTTCTTCGGTATACTCGCAATCGCTAGTGTGTGCTCATAAGACCGCTCATTCCGTTCAACGGGTAGCGCAATTTTTCGTCACTTACATTGAGGAAAGCAATTTCTCAGAGAATTTAATAATTCATAGCCTTTCATCCTGATCTTAATACCACTACTGAGCCTTTCTTTTATTTTTGTCATTGCTTCTTCGATATATGGAATGAAGCGTACACCAGAATCAATAGATTCCAGTTTTATAATCTTTCTAATCCGAGCACTTCATTCTTGATGTTCCAATCAAATTTTACCCTCTTGATTATTGTACATATTATAATCTGGCTTCCCCCTGGGCTTACGCTTATGATCCTGTGAATAACGAACTTCTTGTACCATTTTAAACTGTCGAATGCTTTTTCCAGGTCGGCAAATCCCATGAACGTGTCTTGATTTATCATAAGTCTTGTTACCACCATCAAGCCCATCGTCAGAGCTGCCATTCTGGCGTCTTTCTTCTTCTTCTTCATCATTATCATTAGTCGGGGCACTCGTTCTTGAGGGTTGTGATCTCATTTCTTTATTTATTTCTTAGACGTCTTCATCGGCAGCGACCTACAACTTTTCATAATTTAATGTTAAGAGGCAGGCCACTTATCTTCTTCGCTTGTTCCAGCCAGCTTCTTGCGGCTCTTCCTCGTGGTCTTCTGTTTACTAAATTATCCCCTTCTCTTCACAAAATGTGCCCAAGGAACTGAAAGTATGTTTGGCTGACACGTGAAGCTCTTCTTATAGACATGTAATGGAACCATTCGTTCCTCTTTGTCCATCGAACGCGTAACATATTCCGCTAACACCACATCTCGAATGTGTCAATTCAGCTCTTTATACTAATTTTTGCAGTCCAGGTCTCGCAGCCATAAAAGAATTTCCTTTTGGATTCTTATATATATGATTGTTGTCTACAACTTGGATGCATGAGTTGTTAAGCAGATTATGCAGTATTTCTCGTGTTTGCTATCTTCAGGATTTCATGGATAATATTTTTACGAAAGTCTTATACTATGGCTGCTCACTCATACATTCTGTTGGTTGGTTTCCACTTCCCCCAATGGGTTATGAAAATTTAAAGGAATGTTATCCATCCCTTCAGCCTTATTTGATCGTAAGTATTCCAAGGCTCTGACTCTAATACTGGATCCCCTATGTCTTTCAAATCGACTCCCACATCTTTGTGCGTCATGTCATGAGACATTTCTTCCACTATTAATTATTAGGGTATGATTAGTAACTCAGTGAGAATTACGCTAATGACGAATGCAATTAGAGATAGCTAGTGAGCTGAAGAAAGAGCAGTGCTGCCGTCACAACGAATGTTGACGTGTCACGTTACTGTACTTAGTAGCTACCTGGTGGCAGTGGAGCCCCGGACTGGTGAGGCGGGCTGTATCAGGTCATGTTATTACGGTCGGTCTGTAGGTGCCGACTAGAACCATTTGCATTAAATGTATTCGCAATTGCTAACTATGACACCAATGACAGCTATGAAAATTTGTACCGGACCGGGGCTCGAACCATTTCCCGCTTATCGCCAGCTTATCTGTGCACGGCTGACGGCGAGACCCAAACTTCCATATGCCGTCAACCATATGTCTACTATCTGGAATCCTGCATCCATTATGTTTATTCCTGTACAGGTCATACGCTTTACTTGAAAGTCACTTGCCCAGTATTGGTAGAAAAACACGTTGTTGCAATGCCTGTGTTATTCTGGTTACAATGCAAAGTTCCTTTGTGCATGCAAGCATGTACACTTGTCAGCAAAAAAGTGGGTCACTGCCGAATACAACCAACATAACGTAGCTGTCTTGCAGGTCCTCTAAACACCATAACCCCGTGGGGACAGTCGTTTGACTACACACAATGGGTGCCTCAAGAGACTACTAGAGACCAAAGGTGTTTATGACAGTCTGTCTAAGCGTCAGCTAATATCGTCATACAAAACATATTAGAAAACACGTTCTTAGCGATGAAACACCCCTAAAACTCATAAACTAATCTTAATTACAACAAGTGACATTCCAAAGATTCTGAGAAAATGGATTATTTTACATACATCGTACGGTAATCCTTAGTCAAAGTTAAATACTTGAGATACTATACAGAGTTAAAAAGCTGTATGGCAATTGGAAAAAAGTTTTTCGCTCTCGAAAAGATTTTCCATCCACGTGCTGAACGTCTCTCAAGGGCAAGTGGCTCTGGAAACTGGATATTGGACGAACCAGAAAAAAAACAAGGCGATTAACGGCCACAAGCACTCTACGGAAATCTCAACATTAACAGCGAATCACCAGTAATATCATTGTCCTTGTAACACATCAACAGCAACGTGTACACAAATCTGAACTTTAAATGACATGACCAACGTCGTCGTTCTGGTCCTGGATTCAAACTTAGCAACTATAGCCACTGCTAACTAAGCTAAGCTTTGTTTGTGCCTTAATGAGACACGATCACTAAGAATAAAGAGACGTGAAGTATAGACGTTTGCACCAGTATCAGTTATCAATTCACATCCTGAAAATAAATGACGAAAATGTTTGTACTGAACTGGGAATCCTGTTATAACTGTTACCTTTCTGGGATCTACCCCCAACGGCGTTTAATATGGTGTCATTCACAAGCAACAAGGTAAGCTCATGTTTAAAATTGAAATGCCATCATGTAAAGCTTGTGGCAGGGATGCGAACCCAGCACCGAATCGGATTGTTAACGATGTACGTAAAATCAGAAGTTAAATATCAAATGTTTTCACCAATAGCGAGACGTTGTAACCTTAAATGACGATAGAATTGTTTTTTCCTGACTGGGATTCGAACCCAGCCTCTAGCGCCGTTGTTTTCCAGCCGGGAACAGACGGTAAATAGCTATTGTTGGTTCACCAGTAGCGAGATGTGCACATGTTTAGCTAGACATCAGGCGACGAAAAGTTCTGTGCTGAATGGAATTCAAACCCCGCACACGTGGTCCTGAAGACACTTTAACTATCAAATTCTTTTCCAATAATAGCTAGCAGTGGCATGTTTGTAGTTTCAATGGTGTGATGGAAAATACTCTGCTGGCTAGAAGTTGAATCCACAACATATCGTCGTTGGTGATCACAACGAACACAACGTCAAACCAAAATCCGTTTTCGCCATTAGGATGGAGAGGAATGTTTGAACTTGAAAAGATGTAAGGAAACGTTTGATCTTGTAATGTGATAAAAAGCTCATCATGTGGCTGTGAGTTGAAACGAACACGTTACAGCTGACAACGCACGAAGAGACGTTGAAAATGCAAATATTTTTCACTAGTAGTTCGGAGTGCACGTGCTAGAGCTTGAAATGAAATAATGAATATTTTGTGCTGATCAGGATTCGAAACCAGAAATCGAATTGAAATCCCAGTGGAGCATCACAATTTTCAGCGTCTCAGTTTCAAATAAAGTAAGAGCCTTGTGAACTTTCATGGCCATTGGTTTATTAAATGAAATACATTTTCTAGTTTACGACGACTTTCTGGTGACAGAGTCTCTGCCTTCCGGGGTTTCTCTGTCTGTCACAGCTCAAACGAATGCCGCTCTTCCCCAGTCGGCAGCGGATATTGAACTACGGAGCTTACTGGCATTCTGCGCTTAGCGTTACTAGGGGTGAAGGAGAGTTACTTGTGTGTGTTCAAAATCTACGCCTGGCGTGAGATGTGAACCTACACGTTTTACACATCAATACAAGATTAATCCACCAGACCACAGAAACCCCTGCCAAGCACTTAATTATGAATTGCAGAGTATTCATTTAGATGTAGATGCAGATGTCAAGGGACGCGTAACAGGAAGGAGGGGGAATCTGGGAATGGATAGAAGTGCAGAAGTGCAAAATATAAGCGTGAAATGCTTGCAAAGTATTGCTTACATAGATGTATGCCACAGTTCGTTTTATCTTAGGACCGAGAGATAAGGAAGGTCTGTTTTCAGAACGAAGAATGGGTTATAGGGAAGGGGAGATCAAAGAATACGGTTTCTTAGGTGTTGAGAGGAATGATAGAGAGTAAAGACAGCAGCAATGAAAAGAGAAAATGTAGCTTCAATGAAAACCGCTGGATTTGCTTATAAAGTTTAGGGGGAATAGAATAGAATGGCACTTGCGGCGAGAGTGTTAGAGAGAGAGTGTGTGTGAGAGAATAGAGGAGATATTAACAACGAGTAAACATAATATTAAATCGTTTTAGTATTGTTTTGAGGACAGAGGGTGTATTCATGGAAGAAGGGTAAAAAAATGGTTAAAATGGCTCTGAGTACTATGGGACTTAACATCTGAGGTCATCAGCCTCCCTAGAACTTAGAACTACTTAAACGTAACTAACCTAAGGACATCACACACGTCCATGCCCGAGGCAGGATTCGAACCTGTGGCCGTAGCGGACGCGCGGTTGCAGACTGAAGCGCCTAGAACCGCTCGGCCACACCGGCCGCCGATGGAGGGTAAGAGTGAGATGTATTTGAAAGAACAAAACTTTCTGTGACAGAGTCCATTTACGCTGATTAGTTTGTAAGTACGTAGAAGGGTATAAATGAAATCAAAATAGAATATTTAACAAAGTGTACATTCAAAAGAAACCCACTCGAATTAAAAGGGCACCTCAAAGGAAAACGAACCCATATTGCATCTTTTCTGTTGCCACGCGATCTTCCACTAGCTCCCAATGAGGAAAAATGACGAAAAAGAAGACATAACAAAACATTGTAAGGACTCTAATATTTTATCCACAACCCTTCATTATTTTGTACCTCTATCATGCATCTTGGCATAGAATGTATAAGCCGTCGGACGTAACAGCCTGAAGAAGCAACTTCGACCTAGGCTTCCAGGACGTAGTCCCGAAGAGCGTCCTCAGTAGTTGGTTGGTTTCGTGGCCAGTTCTCTGTTAATGTTCTGGCGACCTCAGCCCACATGATTTCCTTGGGGTTCATATGAGCTGCCCGTGACGGCAAGTCCATGATGTTGACGCCAATCGTGGAGAGCCGACGCTGAACAAATGCAGACTTCTGAATGAGAGAATGGTCCTCTTGCAATGTGACGTCCCCTTCTGCGTACAGCATTCGCACTGACGGAAGCATCACATTTTACAATATGTGGGCATACTGCACGCTGTCCAGAGTTCCTTCTATCCTGTGAAGAATTCCCGCCCCTCTCGCAGAAATCTAACCCCAACAGGTAACAGATAGCCGGCCACTTCTTCTCGTCGTTGTTACATATTCTCGTCGATTGCGAGTCCCTTGCTACCTGTAAACGATTCATTGACCGTCGTTACTGGTGGAAAACACCTTCTCATCAGTGAAAATGACGTTGTCCCACGACGCCCTCAGATGGAGCTCCGCAAATGCTAGCCGGTATAAAACGTTGTCTTCGCTGAGCTATTGTTTCACGGCGGATAGTCGTGCATGCAGTCCACCGTCGCTCAGCCTTCGGCGAATCGTGTCACTGGAGCCGTGGAAGTTGGTCTCCCGCCGCAGCTGCTCCACGTTCAGAAAGGGATTTTCTGTGCTCCTAGACTCTAGGTCCCTGTCTTCCTGCTGTGAGCTCACTCTCTTCCTGCCTGAGACAAGAGTCCTGTTGGTGGTGCCTCTTTCAAGGCAGATCCTCCACCATCTCGTTGTAGTGATTTGTGGTACGCCATACCGTCTGCCAGCTGCTCTGACGGAACATCCTCCTTCTTCAGTGAGAGCGACGACTCTATCTCGAATAGACCTCTCCCAGTGAGCCATTACGGCAGACAGCCTGATGTGTATTTCTGCTTGCCGCTCTTATACTGATGCCAGGAGAGCAGGTAAACACATTTACGTCAAACGGAGCGGCAGAGGCAGAGGCAGAGGCATGCGGCGCAGCCGTGCTGCCTCGTCCCGGGCTGTAGGCCCACCAACGCCACGGCCAGCTCGCTCTCTTCCGTCTCGCCTCGGTCACCCTGACTGGCCCGTAGCCTGCGAGCCGCGGCAAGTACAGACCCCGGCCGCAAGGCCACGATCACCCCTCGAAGGATCAAAAGTTACACCTAACCTACCAAAGTCTGTAGTGAAAACTAACGCAGCTACAGCTTTATGCTATAACATGTGCAGGCACACCTACAGTTGACGATTCATTCAAATATTTGACGAACAATTCGTTCAAAAATACATTCATTTTAAACATAGCTACCACAAAATATTTCACCTAGCTAGCAATAACATGACACAGGAAACTATTCTTTCTCGTAAGCGCTCTGCATTAGATGTAGCCTTAAGAAAATGTGTATTCAACCACGACAACTAAGCGGGATGTAAAAGTAAAAAGTTTTGGCGGCAGCTTCTCTAAATAATAGTATATACGTACCATATAATAAACTTTTTGTGCACTTATAACATGTACTCAGTGCCCCTGAAACAATACGTGCTGCACGACGGAAATTACTTTCTCCTGAGGCACTTCATTTACATTCAATGATACATGACTAGTAGAGAACATTGCTCTTTACGGCACTCAATCCACTTGTAAATTAACACCATGATATCGCAGATATTAGGCAACACGTTACTAGCGATGAGAAAGGCCTTAAGGTTTGCGACTAAACATGCTACTCCTAGCTACTACTGAATAAGAATTTGATTATTAACGTGTCTTCATAACCACGTGTGCGGCGTTCGACTCTCAGTCAGCATAGATGTTTTCGTCGCCTTATTACTAGTTAAACGTGCGCACATGCCGCTAATGGTGGACCAACAATGGACATTTCTCGTCTGTTCCTGGTTAGACAACGACGGCGGTAGGCGCCAGGTTCGAATCCAGGTCAGGCAATACAACTTCAGTAGTCATTTAAGGTTCCAACCTCTCCTCTGATGACAAACTGTGATGTCTACATTCTGGTTTTACTTACTTATTCAATAATCCGATTAGGTGCTGGGTTCGCATCCCTGTCACCAGCATTACATGATGGCATTTCAATTTTAAACATGTGCGTCCTTTGTTTCTTGACAATGCAACAAAATACAACGCATTTCGAGGTTAATTACCAAGAAGGTAATTGTCATGTTAGGGTTACTGGTTTTGTACAAAAGTTATCGTGATTTACGTTCAAGTTGAGAACTGATAACTGACACTGGTGCAAACGTCAATATTTGACTTCTCTCTCTGCCTAGTGATCGAGTCTCGATAAGGCACAAAGCTTTGCTTGGTTAACAATGGCTTTATGTTCTGGGTTTGCATCCGGATCCAGAACAAAGAGGTTGATCATGTCGTTTAAAGTACAACTTTGTGTACATGTAACTGTTGATGAGTAATGCGAACAATGATACACTCCTGGAAATCGAAATAAGAACACCGTGAATTCATTGTCCCAGGAAGGGGAAACTTTATTGACACATTCCTGGGGTCAGATTCATCACATGATCACACTGACAGAACCACAGGCACATAGACACAGACAACAGAGCATGCACAACGTCGGCACTAGTACAGTGTATATCCACCTTTCGCAGCAATGCAGGCTGCTATTCTCCCATGGAGACGATCGTAGAGATGCTGGATGTAGTCCTGTGGAACGGCTTGCCATGCCATTTCCACCTGGCGCCTCAGTTGGACCAGCGTTCGTGCTGGACGTGCAGACCGCGTGAGACGACGCTTCATCTAGTCCCAAACATGCTCAATGGGGGACAGATCCGGAGATCGTGCTGGCCAGGGTGTCCTGTTGGAACAGCAAGTTCCCTTGCCGGTCTAGGAATGGTAGAACGATGGGTTCGATGACGGTTTGGATGTACCGTGCACTATTCAGTGTCCCCTCGACGATCACCAGAGGTGTACGGCCAGTGTAGGAGATCGCTCCCCACACCATGATGCCGTGTGTTGGCCTTGTGTGCCTCGGTCGTATGCAGTCCTGATTGTGGCGCTCACCTGCACGGCGCCAAACACGCATACGACCATCGTGAGCGGAAGACGGCTTAACGGTGTGCGGGGCCGTAGCCCAGCTTCATGGAGACGGTTGCGAATGGTCCTCGCCGATACCCCAGGAGCAACAGTGTCCCTAATTTGCTGGGAAGTGGCGGTTCAGTCCCCTACGGCACTGCGTAGGATCCTACGGTCTTGGCGTGCATCCGTGCGTCGGTGCGGTCCGGTCCCAGGTCGACGGGCACGTGCACCTTCCGCCGACCACTGGCGACAACATCGATGTACTGTGGAGACCTCACGCCCCACGTGTTGAGCAATTCGGCGGTACGTCCACCCGGCCTCCCGCATGCCCACTATACGCCCTCGCTCAAAGTCCGTCAACTGCACATACGGTTCACGTCCACGCTGTCGCGGCATGCTACCAGTGTTAAAGACTGCGATGGAGTTCCGTATGCCACGGCAAACTGGCTGACACTGACGGCGGCGGTGCACAAATGCTGCGCAGCTAGCGCCATTCGACGGCCAACACCGCGGTTCTTGGTGTGTCCGCTGTGCCGTGCGTGTGATCATTGCTTGTACAGCCCTCTCGCAGTGTCCGGAGCAAGTATGGTGGGTCTGACACACCGGTGTCAATGTGTTCTTTTTTCCATTTCCAGGAGTGTATTACTTGTGATTCGTTGTTAATGGTAGGATTTCTGTAGAGTGCTTGCCGCCGTTAATCACGTTTCCTTTTAACTGTTTAGTAATACATAAAGTTGATGTGAAACAACTCTCCGTTGAACGTTGAACGACGTTCAGCACGTGTTGCGTAAACCTTTAAGACAGCAAAGAACTTTTTTCCAATTGCCATACAACTTTATAAATCCGTATACTGTCTCAAATATTTAATTGTGCTTAACGATTACAGAATGATTTACGTGACAAAATTAGTTGTACCATAACGTTTGAAATGTCACTTATTGTAATGAAAGTTTAGTTTACAAACATTAAGGACTGTCTGATGTCTTCTGTACTGTCGTGGTGTTACTTTACAACTGGATGGACTGTCATAAAGCCCAGTGTTCTGTTGTAGTACCCATTGTGTATCTACATTGACTGTACTGTGGAGGGTTGTGACGATGTACAACACATATATGCTATGTTGGTTGCATACATTCAGGTGCAGCCTACACATTGGAATTCAGGCGTGACACACTTTTTTTGCTGTCGAGTGTATATAACATATGTAAAAGTCCAGGTCGTAGATGCATGGTTGACGACATACGGTATTTTGGGTCTGGTTCTGAGTCCTGCACAGGTAGCCAAAAGGTAATTAATTACAATAGGTAACATTCACTGAGGAGTTGTTTTTAACGAAATGACCTTTAAGCAGCTTCATTAATTATAAACACATGGGTGCTCAGTAGGCAGCAAAGGTACAGAATTAAAAAAAAAAAAAAAGAGTAGGTCACTGAATTGTTAGCTACAAGTAACCAAAATTCTCTGATCATATTTTAAGCAAATGAATTCTAAACAGCTGTTATTGCTTATGAACCCACTGTCATTCAGTAGATAGTAAAATACAGAATTAAAAAAAAAAAATTAACAGTTGTCGAACAAGCAGCTAAAGTTAGACAAAATCCACTCATACGATTTTAAGCAAAAGATCTTTAATCAGCTGCTATTAATTATGAATGTACTGTCATTCAGTAGACATCAAAATACAGAATTTTAAAAACAATTAAGTCAGTGAATAAGCAGCTACACTTAGCTAAAATTCACTGATCAGATTTTAAGCAAATGACTTGTAAACAGCTGCTGTTAATTGTGAACCCACTGTCATTCAGTACACACACAAAGTACAGACTTTTAAAAGCAGTTAATAGACACTGTATAAGCAGCTATAGTTAGCCATATCCAATGACAAAATTATAAGCAGATGACTTTTGAACAGCTGTTATTAATTAAGCATACGCTGTCATTCAGTAGACAAGAAAATGCAGAATTGTAGGAACAATTAACAGTCACTGAATAAGCAACTACAGTTAGACAAAGTTCACTGATCAGATTTTAAGCAAATGACTTTTAAACAGCTGCTATTAATTATGAACCCACTGTCATTCAATACATACACAAAGTATAGAATTTTAAAAGCAGTTAAAAGTCACTGAATAAGCAGCTACAGTTAGCCATAATTCACTGAACAGATTTTAGCCATATGACTTTTAAACAGCTTCTGTTCATTATGAATGGTGATTGTATAAAGAGCGAGAGTTAAGGAAATACACGGGAGTTACTTAACTTGGGCAGAATGGCCGCCATCCTTCCATTCCCTAAGCCTGAAATAGATCGGACCGTCTTCACTAGCGCCGAACCGGCCGAATAACCCCCAAGTCGCTGGTACTTTTTCCAAAATATATTGCTCACTTGCGGAAACCTCTTCGCAGGGCAGTCTAATAAGGCTCGGCGTCTTCACAGAAGCCCATTTGTTCTCTCGTGTAGCATCTACAACTTCAAACCTCTCGCGCCCCTGCATCATACAGAACTGCAAACCTCTCGCGCCCCCGGCCGACTCGCCCCGCACTCCACACATTCACTGCCCAAAACCTTCCTGCTCTACAGCTTTTGTCCCCACTGATGACGCCACCGCCGTACCCAAAGTTATCCACACAAAGATCGTCAACGAGGGATGAAATGTATAGAAGGCCGATCATGCACACCCAGTGGTTCCAAAAAAAGTTGTACAACGTATTGATCCATACCACAAGCGTCAGTCTCATGTGGAGGTTTATCGATAGCCGTCGTCGCCATGGACAGGGAACGGGGGAGAAGATAGTAATGCCAGACGTACTCCATTACATACTGTCAGGTGGCTCGTCGAATATAGGTGTCGATGTTCAGTTTCATTTACGAGACAAATGATAATACGGAACAAGCAAAGTAACAGCCACGATGAGGGAATAACTACGCATTTGGTGGTTAGGGAATGGATGAGAAAGGAGCTTGAACTTCTCTAAGGCTATAGAGACAGCGATAAAAAACAGCTCAGTAGGCAATACAATTCAAGAGGAATGGACATCTCTGAACTGGGCAATCACAGAAGGTGGAAAGAAAAACGTAGGTCCAAAGAAAGTAATTGTGAAGGAACCATGGGAAACAGAAGAAATACTTCAGTTGATCGATAAAAGAAGGAAGCACAAAAATGTTCAGGGACACTCAGGAATACAGAAATACAAGTCAGCGTGGAGTAAAACACAGTAAGTTAGTTGTAGAAACGATCAGTATTGTAGTTGTAAATTGTCGTAGCTGTGTTGGGAAAGAACCAGAGCTCAGTCCTAACAGAAAGCACTGAAGCTCAAATAGCCCCTACTGTTCAATCTGTGCATTGAAGAAGAAATGATGGAAATAAAAGAGAGGTTCAGGTGAGAGATTAAAAATTCTAGGTGAAAGTATATCAATGATTCGATTAGCTGATAACATTGCTATCTTCAGTGAAAGTGAAGAAGAATTACATTTTCTGCTGAATGCAATGAACATTCTAATGAGTACAGAACATGGATTGAGAGTAATCGAAGAAAGACGAAAGTACTGAGAAGTAGCAGTAAGTAGAACAGCGAGAAACTTAACATTAGGATTGATGGTTACGCAGTAGATAAAGTTAAGGAACTGTATTACCTGGTCAGCAAAAAACCAATGACGGACGGAACAAGCAGGACATCAAAAAGTCTAGCAATGGCATAAAGGGCATTCCTGGCCAATAGAAGTCTACCAGTGTCAAACATCGGCATTAATTTGAGAAAGATATTTCTGAGAATGAGCGTTTCTATCACATCATTGTATGGTAGTGAAACATGGACTGTGGGAAAACCAGAACAGAAGAGATTCGAAGCATTTGAGATGTGGTGCTACAGACGAATGCTGAAAATTAGTTGGGATGATTGGTAATCAATGAGGAGTTTCTGTGTAGAATCGGAGAGGAGAGGAATATGCGGAAAACACTGTCAAGGAGAAGGGACAGGATTATAGAACATCTGCTAAGCCTTGGGGATTAACTTCCATGGTACTAGAGGGCGCCGTAGAGGGCAAAAACTGTAGAGGAATACAGAGATTGGGATACATCCAACAAATAACTGAGGACATAGGTTGACAGAACTACTCTGAGATCAAGATGTTCGCACCAGAGGAATTTGTGGTGGTCTGCATTAAACCAGTAAGAAGATGATGACTCAAAAAGAGAGAGAGAGAGAGAGAGAGAGGAGGGGGGGGGGGGGGTGAAAGAGAAATGAAGGAAACTGCGTGGAGTCTCAGAGAGCGCAAGGAACAGCAGCTTACACACAATCCGCATCGGTCAGACACACAACTTTCGTCGCATTTTCTGCCGAATGGGTGATCAGGGTCCACTGCAATTAGTAGGCACTGTTGCGTTGTTGGGATGCAAGGTATTGAGATATTGTTAGTGGCAGAACCGAAGTGTGGGCACTTGCAATCGGACGGCTAGCGTCAGCTAATTAATCTTTGGGCGGGTGTGCTGCTCATGTTTCCTGCTGTGTTCCAGGGACGAGTGTTTGTCCACATTGGTTCCCACAAAATTGTATATAAACACAGAAAGTTTGTAAACAGATCAGTTAGAGTGTAATAATGTCGAGATCCAGTCAATGCAGTGCTGCATGACACCACTGGCTAGGAAGCACATTTGTGGTTCACAGATTGGGATGTCCACGAAAGGCAAAATTTTCGATCATGTGTCTCAGCCTTACACACAGTTTTAATCTGCCAGGAAGTTCTACATTCGTGGTTATTGGATGTAAATCAGTAAGCTTTCAATTATTCACAAGTCTCAATTGCTCACCAAGTCTATGGCCACATTTATTCGGCTACTTTTTGTTTGTTGTTATTTCACCCCACCTCGTCCCATGTTGGCGGGGAGGAGGGGGGAGGTGAGTTGAGCTGGTTGCGGTACAATCAACCCGCTTTACTATCAGTAGACATTTTTGTCTTAGATGCTAAACAAAAACAAGGAGGCATATTTATAACGAATTTAAATCTTTTTTGAAAAAGTGATGTTAGTGGGCGAACGTAAGAAATAATGATATCTACGTGAATAGTTTGAAAACAGTGATAAGCGAGTTGACGGACAGCACATTTAAAAAGTCTGAAAACAGTTTAAAAATACTAAACACTTGAAATGAAGCACTTGAACAACACTGAACATGACAGAAGAGACACTGACCATCGAAAATGTGTTCATTAAAAATGGGAAAAAATCTCCCCTAGGGATGGTAGATTGTTAATGACTGACTGAGGACTAGTAAGAGGTGGTGATACGAGTAGCTGTCGGGGACAAGGAGAGAAGGGTAGCTGGTGTTGGGGTCTAAGCAGCTGAAAGGAAAAAGGGGAGCTACAGGGAAGGGGAAAAGGAAAAGGTGTGATAAGAGGAGAGGAGGAGGACTTTGGGAGGACGGATAGGGTGGGCATATATCAGTAAGGAGTTTGTGGTCCGGGAGAGGGACGTGGTTGAATGGGAGAGGACGTGGACGGTGTGAAGGTGGATGGCTGGTTAGATGTTTAAGTAGAGGCGCGGCAGCACACAAGGATTGATGAGTAGAGGGGACACAATAGGACTGTTGGGGTCGAGTTTGCTGATAGTGTAGGTTATTTGGAGGTGTTAATTGTGGATGAGTAATGGTGGGAACTTGATGAGTTGGTAAAGGATCCTTGAGGGGGAACGTAAGACGATGCAGAAAGCGAAGCGGATAGCATGACGTTCGAGGGTGTGGAGGAACTTGTAGAACTCGATAGGGGCGGATATACACGCAACATTTGCATAGCAAAGGAAGGGGCTGATTAAGGGTTTGTACATGTGAAGGACGGTGGAGGGGCTTAGTCCCCATGTTCGGCCAGTTAGTAATTTTAGTAGTTTTACCTATTGTGAGCCTACTGTTGGATGTTTAGTAGGTGAGGTTTCCACGTTACTTGGTGGTAAAAGGTTAGCCCAAGATATTTTGCTGTGTTAGCCAGCTGGATAGGGCGTTCGTTAATGGCGAGGCAAAAATCGTGGAGACGGAAGGTTCAGATGGTGCGTCCTATAATTATTGACTGGGTTTTGGAGGGGTTAATCGAAAGGAGCCATTGGTTACACCAGGAGGTAAACTGACTGAGCTGAATTTGGAGGGATATTTGGGACTTGTCATCAGCATATCATTAGCATATTGAAGGAGGTGGACAAGATGCGGTGGTTCGGATATATCGACAGTGTATAACAGGTAAAGTAGAGGAGAGAGAACAGAACCTTGGGGCACTCTTGCAATGGGGTGGAAGTTATGGGAATGGACAGGATGGGCGTCTGGATAAGAAGAAGGATGCAATAAGTTGGAAATAATTGACCGGAAGTGCATAACTCCGGAGTTTGAAAAGGAACCGGACTGCTGTACTCGGTCGTGTTCTTTCTCTAGGTCAAGGGAAAAAAACATTGCTGATTTACGGTTCAGGACTTGATCATCAGCAGAGAAGGAGGGACGGGAGCCACATTGGCTAATAGGAAGCAGATGGTTCTGGTGCAGATAGCGGTGGATGCGGCAATAGAGGATGGATTACTTTGCGAACTACGAGCGTTGTGTTTTCCGTTTCGAGTACGTGACTTTCAAACGAGTGTAGATTGTAGTAATGTGTTTTTACTCCAATGTCGTCACACATTCACAGATCAATGAAGCGCTAGAGATGATATAAATCAGCAGGAGTAGAAAAAATACCGTTTCAAAGTGTCACTGTCTCGCAACTTAAAGCAACTAAGTCACCTGCCCTAAATTGCACATGAGGACTGTTAGGTTGGAGACGGGTTTCCACACCACATGGTCCTATTGTGTAGCGCCATATTGAGACAGTTTAACTGAGTGCTACAAGGCCCGGAAGGCTCTCTAAGACTGTCGATTAGTAGGAGAATAATTACGGTGATGATGATGATATGGTTGGTGTGGGAACTTGACAGGGACGTATTTAGCGGCCATACTGAAATTGTTACGTAGCTGTCACAAATAACTTTGCAATTTTGCTTAAACTCTGTTACGATTACGTGATAATTAACTTTGTGAGCTTGGTATATTTTTCTGGGAGTAGAAAGTACTCGAGTTCTCGCCAGAGAAGAGCGGTTCTGTAGGGCTAGGCAGTCCCGTAGAGTCGACAGAAGGCTTATGATGCTGTCTCAAAAACAAGGAACGAGCACTCCCTGAGTGTAAGCCAGTTTTTGCGCAAAAGGTGTTACCCGGAAAGCTTATTGTAGACAGTGCTGGCGCTAATTTGCTTCCCACAGTCACGGTACTGCCAATAGTCACAACTTTCCCCTTAGGATGCTTGAGGGTGAAATTTGCTTTTCTGTCCACACATCAAAGAGAAACCACGTAACAGTGGATCCCTGGTGGAGAAGGTTCGTCGCTTCTCTAAAAAATTATGGACTGTCCAATCCAAACAACACCTCAACCACTGGAAGGGATGTGGGCGATGTAATGGAGAGATTGTTCCAAAGCAGTACCAACTTCACGAACTGCAATGATGCTTTATGCAATATTTGAGTAGGACGCTTCTCTAACTTCCCGTATTTTTACGTAAAAACATATTTGTTATTCCTAGCTCAATTGTTGGGGCTAGTCCTTTGCTAAAAAGGGCTCAAAAGAATGATACGGAAAATATTACTTTTTCTTAGACTGACAGCAGCATTCAATCTCACTTCGATGCGGAACTTGAGAATTGGAAGAGTTCAGGAGAGGACTTTGAGTGGAGAGGATTCGTTTCCCGATTCTCGTTTGGTGCTGATGAGCGCCCTGTCGCTGTACTTGAAGAATGTTTTATTCTGTATCTGTAATGCTCAATACCTATACTAGATATTTGTCTCATTTATTTTTGTTTTGCAGGCAGACCGGATGTGGAAATCCTATTAATTTTTCGTTCCTGCAGCCTTCCAATTAAACGCAAGTCCCATGGCATTTAGAGTCGTTTTCAACAAGTTCCAGAACATTGCTTTATATTATTCATTATCAATTGTTCACTTGATTAGATTAAATACAGGGTTTCTATTCTCATTATGACTTGCATTTTGAGATCGCTAATGTCCTACAGCTCCCTATAGTTGGGAGACTCTTCAAATAATAAATACAACCAGCTGTATTTAAGGGATATTTGCTTCATTGTGACGAGTTTTCGTTGTCTGCAATGGCCAAACATTATTTTTAAAAGAGATACCGAGATGGCAACAAGTGTCGAAAGCTCACATGTTTTTGTAGTAGAAGTATTTTGTGCACAAGCTATTGATCCTTATTTCGGCCTCTTACATGTCTGGTAATAGTGTCAATATTTATTTTAATTGTGTCATTCCACCCGTGCAGAAACATTTTGCATACTTTCCATTTAACTCTCGGAGCTAATTACTCGCCTGTATACATCTCCCCACAAATACGAGCAATTAATTTTCGGGGCTGTATATGACGAGTGTGGACAAATTATTAAAATGATTAAAAACAAAAATTACAAGGAAACGAATAAATATCCCCCGAAGAACACACACACACACACACACACACACACACACACACAAAGGATGAGCCAGCCACTCTGTAACACACTAAAAGCTCCAACCTAAAAGAACAGGTCAAAGAATGAGTTCAGTATGTTGTCGCTTATTATTTGGGAGAGTCAGATAGTCCAGAATTACGATGGTAACTTGTAATTACGATCGCATCCCGATCGCAGTCGCCTCAATGCCACAACTGAGTTAATTGGCATGTATCGCTGCCGTGTGCCATCATTAGACATTATCTCTCTCACTCACCCTCAATTACATATTTTATTTCTTCATTTTGTGTCTTCTGATTACTTATGTGTGTGGTTCTTCTTTATTGGCCGGTCCACTGAAAATGATCTTGTACGCAGGCACTTTTGTCACCAATTTCAGTGACTTTTTACACTTTTCAGTCTGTGAACTTCATCGCTGATATGTTTGTGGAGCTTTATGCAAATATTCTTACTGAGTCAGCTCATATTTATGCATTGTGCTGTCCCATTTTGCTCTTAATCTATCCCCTGTGGTTGTGTAAGAGTTGAATTAGACGCTTTAGACGCATTCACGGCAGTATGTAGTGTAGCGTGTGCTCTCTTCCGAACCACACAGCTTCGAACGCGGTTTCACCTTTTCGCACGGCCACTGAAATCGATGAGATGTCCAGGAAATAGGTTGTTATCTGATATGATAACAAAAGTCCTTGGAAAACTTGAGACTTTCCACCCAAATTAGAAAGTAGAATTATGGCCATATTCTAAAGAAGGTACTGCTGGATGCAAATGTGATGGAAAGAGCTGGTCTGATATCTCAGTCTGGGAAACTGATGACACGAATACAAAGAGAATCTGGAGAGGCTCTGTACAAAAGATGAGTTTCGTTTCAGAAAATTTGATAAAGTAGCAGTTCCAGTTTTGCGATGAGTAAGAGAAGGTAGAATAAAGAAAAATCGAAATTCATTCATAGTATTTCAGTAAATATAGAAAGCCTTCGCCGATGTAATGTCGAATGAGGTCTTCTAAAATATAAACAGCTGATAGCATTTAAATATCTACGAAAAGCAAGTGAGTGTAATAATACTGGCTCTACGATGGCAATTTCGTATCAGGAGGGCTTTACGGCAGAGAAACAATGCAGCATGCGAAATAAAATTTTCCGAAGACGAGTAAAAGCGCAGGGAGAACAGGAATAAACGCCTAAGTTTACAGATGACACACACAGACCTATATGCAAAAGAAAGAAAAACTTAGATTTGTTGAATACAATGAATAGATCTGATCTTCACAAACTGTTGGTTAACACTTCGACTGTCAACCCGTCAGCTGACAGCACGCGATAATTTCAGTAGGCTTCCGATACCGCAATTCGATGGGGAACAATTTCATCAACTTTTAAATACGAAGTCACGTACATTAGCGGGGTCTGTCGGTCTCCGTTGTGTTGAGAGGGACACGTGCTTTCTAAAACAGCCGTTTATTGCATGAAGTCAAGTTCCTGGAGGGCAGCAGCTGTTCGTTCAGTACCTTAAGAAACGAAAAACATTTCTTCACGTTGTCTTGGAGACAACGGAATTTTGTGGACTTGCAGCAACGTTTTGTTGACAGTACCGGTAATGATGGCGATATCGACTTCTCAGGTGATGGTTTTGACTTCGTGCACGAAAAATTGGATCAACCGTCAAATATTTCTCCTCTTGATGTCGTAAATCCTTCGTTTCAACGTTTTTTTCTTTTCTAATGTTTCTTCATTTACTGAACCATCATATAGCTTTTTATTTGTTATATGCAAACTGTAAAGGATGTAGGAAAAGACACTATATATCAGTGCAGCGAGTGCAGAATAACCACGTGAAAGAGCCAAGTGTTCAAAGTGTATTACACAAAGAAGTTGAACTATGCGAAGGAAATGTGTAACAATTTATAATTGTCGTTTTAGGTTGGAAGTCTTCAATTATTGCAAGTAGAATAGTGGAAGATAATGGTAAATAAAATCTATTTTGAATTTGGTAACTTTTATTTTTTTTGCAAACCTAAAAGGAATTTCAGGCTTTCGTAAAAGGATAGTAGCACAATTAAGTATTGACTAGTGTTCTTAATAAAAAATATTGAAAAACCTTAAAAATTGCTTCCATTCTAAGAAACGGCTAGGTTTTTGTGGCTAGCAGTCATAATATTAAAGATAAACAAAATTGGAACAAAGATGATGAGGAATAATGCAAAGGAGAAAAGCTAAATTAAGGAAGAACTGTAGAAGGACTAAAAAAAAGTCTACGAAGGAAAATTACATTACAAGTTCGAAGCAGGGACCTGACCGTCTTAGATGACTAAACGAGATGTAACACTATCAAATAGTGACGTGGAATACAGTAAAAAGCTAGAACACGCTTTGAGCACAGTATTATAAGGCAATGGACAGAGCGAAGAAAACTGGAAGCATATTATGATATATGCTGCTGTACATGTATATTACAATTAAGGAGTAAAGACGAACTATTTAACAAGTATGGTTTGCCAACAGAAAAACATAAAAGAAGATTTCAACTGGAACAACGCAGATACTAATGAACATGCAAGCGTTTCAAGGAAACAATGACAGAGATGTGACGTAATATTTGTTTATAAGTATGCACACATGCCGTTCAAAGGATTACATTCACATTACACGTCTTTGCTATAAGCTACAATGGATTTCTGCCTGTTCCTGCATTTGATAATATGCTATCGGTCACAAAATTTCAATCACAAATCACACACATACTCGTCATTTGTTGCAACACACCTTGTGGTGAAAACTATAGGCTGCCAGTCTCGTCGTCACTTGTCACATTTCATGGTTAGCTTCCATCCAGATCCTATCTTGCATAGCAGACGTTGCATAGAATTCCTCCGGTATGTTCTTTTTCTTGTCATGCAGATCTTGCAGCAGTTCTTCTGTGAGGAAGGTCTCCCTGGAAGCTCGTACACTCCATCGATCTTGAGTTCTGCGGGACTTCTGAAGTGGTTTTCCATTGCATTTGACGTTCTCTGCTTCAGTTCCTCCTTTCCTGAACACTACGAACTCCGTCTTCTCTTCGATTATCCTGAAATCGTTTCGCTCCGTCCATTCGCTTAGTGTGTTTAGCGTTGCTTGTAGTTTGTGTATATATGTCACTGCAATGGCCATGTCATCTGCGTATATGTATGTGCTTGTTCCTGCCATCCCTTTCGTGACATCGTGCGTGAGGACGTTAAACAGGATAGGACTGAGTGGATCGCCTTGGAGGACGCCGTTCGTCTGTGGCAGCCAGTCGGATATGCCTATTCCATCATCTCTCTGTATGTTGTTTTCTGCCGTATATTCGATATCAGGGTCGTTGTGATACAATATGCTGCGTAGGAGAAAATTACTCGCCGATGTGTCAGTGCATTTCATTTTGTATCGGTATTGTTTTGTTAAAATATTCTATCGCGTTCGAATCCTGCCTCTGGATTGGATGTGAGTGATGTCCTTAGGTTAGTTAGATTTAATTATTTCTACGTTCTAGGCTACTGACAACCTCAGAAGTCGCATAGTGCTCAGAGCCATTTGAACCAAGCCATCTATCGCGTTGCCTATACGCATACATGGCGCATTACGAAATGAAATATGGGTCATATGGCTGTTTAATATAAAAGAAATTATACAAGTAGTGAAGGGAGATGAAAATTTAATAGTTATGGGTGACTGGAATTCGTTAGTAGGAAAAGGGAGAGAAGGAAACGTAGTAGGCGAATGTGGAGTGGGGGTAAGAAACGAAAGAGGAAGCCGCCTGGTAGAATTTTGCACAGAGCACAACCTAATCATAGCTAACACTTGGTTCAAGAATCATAAAAGAAGATTGTATACATGGAAGAAGACTGGAGATACTGACAGGTTTCAGATAGATTATATAATGGTAAGACAGAGATTTAGGAACCAGGTTTAAACTGTAAGACATTTCCAGGGGCAGATGAGGACTCTGACCACAATCTATAGGTTATGAACTGTAGATTAAAACTGAAGAAACAGCAAAAAGGTGGGAATTTAAGGAGATGGGACCTGAATAAACTGACTAAACCAGAGGTTGTACAGAGTTTCAGGGAGAGCATAAGGGAACAATTGACAGGAATGAGGGAAAGAAATACACTAGAAGAAGAATGGGTGGCTTTGAGGGATGAAGTGGTGAAGGTAGCAGAGGATCAGTAGGTAAGAAGACGAGGGCTAGTAGAAATCCTTGGGTAACAGAAGAAATATTGAATTTAATTGATGAAGGGAGAAAATATAAACATACAGTAAATGAAGCGGGCAAAAAGGAATACAAACGTCTCAAAAATGAGAGCGACAGGAAGTGCAAAATGGCTAAGCAGGGATGGCTAGAGGACAAATGTAAGGATGTAGAGACTTATCTCACTACGGGTAAGGTAGATACTGCCTTCAGGAAAATTAAAGAGACCTTTGGAGAAAAGAGAGCCACTTGTATGAATATCGAGAGCTCAGATGGAAACCCAGTTCTAAGCAAAGAAGGTAAAGCAGGAAGATGGAAGGAGTATATAGAGGGTCTACACAAGGGCGATGTTCTTGAGGACAATATTATGGAAATGGAAGAGGATGTAGATGAAGATGAAATGGGAGATATGATACTGCGTGAAGAGTTTGACACAGCACTGAAAGACCTGAGTCGCAACAAAGCTCCGGGAGTAGACAACATTCCATTAGAACCACTTACAGCCTTGGGAGAGCCTTGGGAGAGCCCTACCATCTGCTGAGCAAGATGTATGAGACAGGCGAAATACCCTCAGACTTCAAGAAGAATATAATAATTCCAATCCCAAAGAAAGCAGGTGTTGACAGATGTGAAAATTACCGAACAATCTGTTTAATAAGTCACGGCTGCAAAATACTAACGCCAATTCTTTACAGACGAATGGAAAAACTAGTAGAAGCTGACCTCGGGGAAGATCAGTTTGGATCCCGTAGAAATGTTGGAACACGTGAGGCAATACTGACCCTACGACTCATCATAGAAGCTAGATTAAGGAAGGGCAAACCTACGTGTCTAGCATTTGTAGACTTAGAGAAAGCTTTTGACAATGGTGACTGGAATACTCTCTTACAAATTCTGAAGATGGCAGGGGTAAAATACAAGGAGCGAAAGGCTATTTACAATTTCTACAGAAACCAGATGGCAGTTATAAGAGTCTAGGGGCACGAAAGGGAAGCAGTGGTTGGGAAGGGAGTGAGACAGGGTTGTAGCCTCTCCCCAATGTTATTCAATCTGTATATTGAGCAAGCAGTAAAGGAAACAAAAGAAAATTCGGAGTAGGTATTAAAATCCATGGAGAAGAGATAAAAACTTTAACGTTCGCCGATGAAATTGTAATTCTGTCAGAGACCACAAAAGACTTCGAAGAGCAGTTGAACGGAATGGATAGTGTTTTGAAATGTGGATATAAGATGAACATCAACAAAAGCAAGACGAGGATAATGGAATGAATTTGAGATAACTCGGGTGATTCTGAGGGAATTAGATTAGGGAATGAGACACTTAAAGTAGTAACGGAATTTTGCTATTTGAGGAGCACAATAACTGATGATGGTCGAAGTAGAGAGGATATAAAATGTAGACTGGCAGTGGCAAGGAAAGCATTTCTGAAGAAAAGAAATTTGTTAACATCGAGTATAGATTTAAGTGTCACGAAGTCGTTTCTGAGAGTATTTGTATGGAGTGTAGCCATGTATGGAAGTGAAAAATGGACGATGAATAGTTCGGAGAAGAAGAGAATAGAAGCTTTCGAAATGTGGTGCTGCAGAAGAATGCTGAAGATTAGATGGGTAGATCACATAACTGACGAGGAGGTATTGAATAGAATTGGGGAGAAGAGGAGCTTGTGGCATAGCTTGACTGTAAGGGATTGGTTGGTAGGACATGTTCTGAGGCATCAAGGGATCACCAATTTAGTACTGGAGGGCACAGGACAGAGTAGCATGGAGAGCTGCATCAAACTACTCTCAGGACTGAAGACCACAACAACAACAACAGCTGCTTAATGGCCGATCAGAACGTGACACAGTTTATATCGGTCACTCACGGACTAGAATTACTGTTCGCGCTGCAGCGCTTCGTACTTGAAGGTGTTAACTAATAGCCATCGTGCACCTCTCGTGGTTGTTGAGGACAATTTCGCTGCTCTGCGGTACGGGGAAGAAAGTCTGCCAATCTTTTAGAGACAATTGCATCTTGATGGATGATACCCGAGTACTTATCGCGCTGTTCCCGTGAACGCGTTCCGCCGGTATGCGAGGACCACCATAATCGAAAGGTCTGCCTGTTGCCCGGACGTGGACGTAATCGAACATGTGTGGGATCGATTGAAACGAGCCTTTTTTTGGACGTCGACAACGGCCACATACTCTGTGCGACTTACGCAGAATCACCGTTGAAGAGTGTTACAATTTGGACCAGGGTGATCTCACTGATGGTATGAGACAGCGGGTTCAAGGCTGAATTCGAGCAACGGGACATTTTATCACATACGAACTTAGTAGTGCTGTGATAACCCCCCACCCCCATGAGAAACAAACGTTATACACCATTGATTTTGTAATTTGGGTGCATTGCAAATGAATATATACGCACGTCTCAGAGACAATTTCTGATTCCTGTACCGTAAATTTCGTAATAAAGGGGTGATTCAAAACTTTTGTTGACGTGTGTAGTATAGGTTTTTGTGCCATACCCTTGTAGGCAGCGATACCGATGTTGAGGACTTGTGACGTGTGTCAAGAGAAGACTATGGCTGGAGGTGACTGGCAATATGAAACCGTTAACAAAAATCTTGGCATACTTCTTTTAAGCAAAAGAGAGGTGATGGAATATCTGATGCCAGATATTTCCATTGACTCGTGGGTTCCTCCTCCGGTGAGGGGGACCCTCCAGTGCTCTAGGTATTCTATATTTTAATTAAATTCATTTTATATGGTGACAAGAATGCATACTTGCAATTACCGGCGAATTCTTTTCCGCTATTTTGTTGTCGAAAGGAAAAGTTATCAAATTTTGGTAGTATCAGATCTCGTGTCAACGTTGTCACGTTGTTTTACGTGTGTGAGTAGCTAGCTCTTTATGTCAAATGGCTGCCAGCAGCATCTTTCATTTTCTTATTGGATTTTTTATCAGAGGTGTTGCCGGTCTGAGTGGCCGAGCGGTTCTAGGCGCTTCGGTCTGGAACAGCGCGTCCGCTACGGCACAGGTTCGAATCCTGCCTCGGGCACGGATGTGTATGATGTCCTTAGGTTAGTTAGGTTTAATTAGTTCTACGTTCTAATGGACTGACGACCTCAGCTGTTAAGTCCCATAGTGCTCAGGGCCATTTGACCCATCAGAAGTGTTTTGTCTCACAGTTAAAACTCTTGCGTTAATGTTTTGAAAGGAAAACAGATAAATGTTTTAGCTCACTCATACAACAAGAAATTTTTATAGACGCGAAAAACGTCGGAGATATATGCCATAAAAACAAATCAACTGTTTTCTCTGGTCTCCCACCCAACATTATCGTTTTCCTCACATACTGCACTGGCCAATTTCTACACCGACAGCAGACTAAGGAAACTCCAGGAAGTTAGGAAACAGGATGGACAGGCATTAAATCACGTTTGTGTCTGGTAATGGTTTATTTCCAAGGATGTACAAATCACATTCAGAATCAATAATTGTCGTGTTAGTACAAACTACGAACCGGAATTATCCCTGCAGCCTGACCAGTTATTTTACATGAAATCATTTCCTTGAGGCATAAGAATATTTTTAACTTCTCAGACCCACTAAGGATATTCTAAAGGATAAGGGTCTACAGAGGACAGCAGAAACATATTTCTTCTCTACACAATATGCACATCTTTTCCTTTTCTTATCTGGTGCATTCACTGCCCTTCCTGGGTCAGGTGCTACTAATGAATTTATCGACTTCCTTACCCCTGATAGTTGCTTTGCCAAACTGGTGATGAACGCCAGAGTCTCATCTTTTTATTGGCAGTGCAGTGCTGCAACGATGAAAATTAATATTACGACGATCTCAAACCTTATTTTCATGATTTAAAGAAGTATTCGTGATATTAAAAATGTAATTATAATTTTATTACTTTCATTTTTGTGCTCAGTGTATCAAAGACTTTCTAGTGCACGGAATAAATTAGCATTGTTTGTACTACGAAACTATATATGATTGTTAAGGGTTAAGCATGTAATAATTCGATGTAAGACATTTTGTTGAGTCTGAATTTTGTTCTCGTACTGGTCGGTAGAGAAGGAAAAGTTCCTTAATCGATGTGAAGGTATAAAGGCTGTAAAAAGGAGAGAGACAGAAGGTAAATACAAGTTATTCAAAACAAATATCTCTAAAGTGTAACGTCTTGTGATTTCCTATAACTAAAAATTGCAAGGTCTAATCTGAGCCTGTCCTGAATAACAGCGAAGAACATTTTTGTTATCATATATTTTCTTCTTTGGATCACGGTTGTGATTCGCATGCTTCTTTTTGTTACGCGACGTGTTATGAATATTTTCATTATACGCTCAAAAGGGCACACAGTTTTAATCGAACCTGCGTCTTTCGGAAACGATAACTTTTAATCAGTACAATTACACGAATACCGTGTAAATCGCAACCGTGATCGCAAAAGTTCTTCTTATAAAATGTGTATTCTCCAAAGCGAGCAGCATTGCACTATCGCCGACTCGCAACAATTGAAAGAGTAAAAACAGTGCTTAAATAAAATTGCCACCTTTTAATAATCATTATTATCCCATTAAATAAATAAATAGCAATTCAGTGGCTATCCAATCAATAAACAGATAGGGCAATTCAGTGACAACCTATTGACAGGAGTAGCTTGTATGTGTGTACTAATGTGTTTTTTTCTATTTGTTGCATGCTGTAATGAGCGGAAATCTACGACCACCCTAAGCACGATACAGCGTGAACAAGAAACTGCTAAACAACTTGCAACTGAGATTAATAATAATTTAGATAAACGTATTAGCAGAGTAGATGAACGGATTAGGACCTTGGATAAACGCATCAGTCAATTAGACGAGCGTGCGCAGTTAAGCTTTTCACAGTTCTCAAAAAAGATAGAGCAAAAGCTTGAAAACCGGATAAAAGAACACGATCGCCAGCTGCGACAGCAAATACATGCCCAGTTGTCTGCTATACAGAACAACATTTCAAGTTTGCAACAAACATACTATAACTTACCACAGAATGTAAAGCAAGTAACCCAGGATGTGGACAAATTACAACAAACACTCACTTCTTTGGAAGCAGAAATACGCAACATAAGTACACGTGTAGAAAACCTTACGGTTGATAATCAAAACGTAATAGAACAAAAATGCAAAGAACAAGAAGAACGCGTTGTGACCACATTCAACACATGGCTAAGTGACGAAGACAAACAAATTAGTACTGTTGTACAGAAGGAACTACCTGTGATGTTACAACGAGCAGGAACACAACTGATACATGAAAACAACACAAAGCTTGATGAACTCCAGACTGAATTACAAAACGTGCAGAAAGTGCTTAATGAAACACGTATGCAAACATCTTATAACAGTTCACCGGAGTGTGTTAGTATCACAGAAACACACCCTGATCATTATGAAACGCCTTTAACTGAAAGTAGGGGAGCAGACGGGCAATAATTTCAATCCAACACGTGGAGTAACCTCCGTTTATCAAGACCATACACAATCACTGGCGACTCAGGATGCTTTAGTGAAGAATTCAGAGTTTCAGAAGTTTATCAATGATACGAACGGACCCCATCCTATTGTGTTTATCCGCGGAATAATGCAAAAAAGTTGGAACGAAAGGGAGAAAATTGTCTTTACCATTACTCATATTCAAGGTGAGCCAGCTTTGTTCGCGACACAGAAAGCTGAACAATGCAGCTCCTTCGATGAATTTGAACAAGCTTTTCTAGACAAGTATTGGTCGCGTTGGGTACAAGAACGATTAAGAAAAGAAGTTTATACTCCTGAGCCATATAATATAAGAGGCGGTACTTTGCGGATATATTTCGAAAAGTATCTGGACAAAGTGAAATATTTATCCACACCAATTCCTGAGTGTCATGTTTTAAAGATCTTAAAGGAGAAGTTGTTTCACATTCCTGAAGACAACGTGGAACATTTTCTATCTGTACTGGAATCTTTAGATTTGGTTATCGAAGAGGACAGACACCATTATGGGAATAATTCGTCGAATAATGGTAATGGTAATGGCAACGGGCGAAACCACAAGAACAATAGTAATAGAAACACCTACTATGGGAATCAAAATCATTGGAATAGTCCGAATTATTCAGGATGGCAGAACCACAATATGAACGCAAATGGACAGTACGGTAATGCACCGAATCATAGTTATCACCCACAAAACAATAGTGGAGAAAACAATAACGGAAACTTTTCAAAGCAACGGAAACGAGATTTTAGAGCTAACGCCAATTACAATAACGGTAATTTTTCAAATAATCAGCAAAACATGCAACCACCACATAACTGGCCAACACAGAATTATGCACAACAGCAATGGCAGCAGCCTAGGCCACCGCAATATCACAACAATCATGTACAACCCCCGTACAATAAAAATATGTCAAATAACATGCCGCAGCATATGAATGCGCAGCAATGGCAACCACCGAATCAAAATATCAAGATCATTGAGGAAAGTGAACCGCAACAATCAACCAGAACCAGTCAGTCAAACTAGATGCGACGACATTCTGCTCCTGTGTGTCAGTCGCAGGGTGTCTGGAGGGCATTTGCATGAATGACGTTAGCAATAACGAGCAACCAAGCGTGCAGACAACCAGTTGTAGTAACAATGAGAATGTGTGTCGCATAGAATCAGCAGCAATCGGGTCGAACGACGCAAAAGATGCAGTGTGTAGGAATAATTCTGTTGATGCTGCTTAGCAACGTAGTTCAACTATGCAGATGTTAAGATGTAATGACGGAGTCGATATACGAGAGGAATCATGTCAAGATTTTCGGAAGAAGTGTAATTTATTTGAACGGGAAGTTGTACAAGCAGCTATAGTTTGTGATATTTATGGTATTCAAACTACGGTGAATTTAGATACTGAAGCATCTGTTTCTGTGCTGAATGAATCGTTCTTTCTTCACTTAAAGAAGATTAGAAAGATTCCGGTTTTTCCAGTCACTAATTGTGGAGTTACAGAAGCCATTAGTCAGAAAGCCCAACTAGTTCTGGAACAGACACGGATTGGTATTAATTTTGGAATGGGGGCCAAAGAGTGCACTTTCCTTATTGTAAAGAATTTAGCCGTGAACTGTCTCCTCGGATTAGATATTTTGCGAGAGACAGAAACTATAATCGATCTCGCAAAGGGTTTTTTCATTTTCTTGATTGTTAACTATTTTGAACTCACTAGGGTGAGCAGGTTATGTTCGTTTTTATCTTTCAGACTGTGTACAGGATGAACTTACAACATGTAAAGTTTACGCGAGTTACATATAGGTTTAACAAATTTTCCACCGTAAGTTAGTGCTCAGGCTTGCATGAGCTATAAACCAGGTCGAACAAGATGTTGTCCATGACTGAACAGATCATTACACAGACAAACATATACAGACTTGTGTTTACCATTGCACAATTCTTTGTAAGTCCAGGAGCACCTTTTAGAGAAAATATACGACTTAGGATTTGCTTTTATATTGTAAATGACTACAATTATGTACTTCATTTGATATGTGCAATCATTCAGTTATTTATCATTATGTAACTAGACTGTGTAAAGACATTCTTATGGGTAGCACAAGGACTTTCCCTTGTCAGACTAGATAACTGTGATCAAGTGACTACATGGTGGAGTGAACATGTCACAGATGACCTATGAACAAAGACTTCCTGTGAACATTATTCTCTGCGCGTACGAACTTTATTTCACTTTCGAAAGAGTGGAATTTAACACAAAAGTGGACGCTCAATGAGTGCGTTGTGTTACCATGATTTCGTTTTCAAATTTTGTGCTACGAGTGTTTAGTAATGTCAAGTATTCAGAGCGTTATTGGGACTACATGCGTGGACGTAACATTCCAGGCAAACTAAAACTCAACAGCAAGTATTTTTATCGATCATTCAGCAACAGTGGTGAGTCGTAACAGTTTTGTGAACTGCTACTGGCTATATCATTAAATCCGTTGCAGAACTGTGTCCATGTTGGAACGTAATTACATGAACCTTTAATTGCAGATAGTCAGTTACGTCGGAAGGACGAATGGACTTGCATCATGATAAAGAAACTCACAAAAACAGCCGAAGACCTCACAAAAAAAAACAACATCTTCTTGTTGAGTGAAATAGTGCGAGAAATATGATGTAATTTAGATGTTAATTTAAGAAACTGATACTGCTTTTGAATTTCATGTGACTGTATGCTGGGATGCTGAGCACACCTGTCGGTGAGGGCAGCATAATGCAGCGACATCATCCGTCATCCCTTGCCGCACCCTGCCACGTCATCGCAGTCCATCGCAGACTTACCTGATGGGGCGAGACATTGTTGTTGCAGTAGACCAAGTCGCTAGCTGTCGTCACCAGCAGCACTATCACGAAATTGTACCATTATTAAATGTCATACAAAGTGAATATTCAAATGTTGAAAATTAAAAAAAAGAGGGTATGGAAGATGTGCTCGCTCCACCGTGGTTTTTTTCCGGGGTTTTTCCCACTGGCCTTTGCCCGAATGGGGGGGCGTAACTCAAAATCCCTGAGACTTAAAAGTAAACAAAGCACATGCTTCTAAGTGAGAGAACACAGTGAAATTTAAACAGAACAGACAAGGAAAATAAGCCTGCTTGAATGTCCAGTCAAACAAGTGTGACTGTACATCCAAAGGGGGCAATGTAGTGCTACAACGATGAAAATTAATATTACGACGATCTCAAACCTTATTTTCATGATTTAAAGAAGTATTCGTGATATTAAAAATGTAATTATGATTTTATTATTTTCATTTTTGTGCTCAGTGTATCAAAGACTTTCTAGTGCACGGAATAAATTAGGATTATTTGTACTACGAAACTATGTATGATTGTTAAGGGTTAAGCATGTAATAATTCGATGTAAGACATTTTGTTGAGTCTGAATTTTGTTCTCGTACGGGTCGGTAGAGAAGGAAAAGTTCCTTAATCGATGTGAAGGTATAAAGGTTGTAAAAAGGAGAGAGACAGAAGGTAAATACAAGTTATTCAAAACAAATATCTCTAAAGTGTAACGTCTTGTGATTTCCTATAACTAAAAATTGCAAGGTCTAATCTGAGCCTATCCTGAATAACAGCGAAGAACATTTATGTTATCATATATTTTCTTCGTTTGATCACGGATGTGATTCGCAATTTTCTTTTTGTTACGCGACGTGTTATGAATATTTTCATTATATGCGCAAAAGTGCACACAGCTTTAATCGAACCTGTGTCTTTCGGAAACGATAACTTTTAATCAGTACAATTACGCGAATACCGTCTAAATCGCAACCGTGATCGCAAAAGTGTTTCCTGGACCAAATAATTCTTATAAAATGTGTATTCTCCAAAGCGAGCAGCATCGCTCTATCGCTGACTCGCAACAATCGAAAGAGTAAAAACAGTGCTTAAATAAAATTGCCACCTTTTAATAATTATTATTATCCCATTAAATTAATAAATAGCAATTCAGTGGCTATCCAATCAATAAACAGAGAGGGCAGTTCAGTAGCCAGCATCATTCAAATCATACATGCATTGATTACACTTACATCTATCATGTTGAAGAAAACCACCAATGGCCAATGCCTTGTTTTTCTCTTCATACTGTAGCATCGTGTCTTCTGGTACATGATGTCAATGTCACCGTCTTTTTATTTCTTTATAACTTCAGGCTTCTTTACTTGTGACGCTGACACCTTTGGTTGGTCATGAAGAAAGCTAAGGACGATAACATCTTTGTTCTTCTTAGGAACAGAAGCTACTATTATAACGTTTGATTAAAATCAAATAATACAGAGTTTGCTTAACATCCTTTACGTATAATAAAATCGGCAGGCAGTTCACCTTTGTTTTTTCCTATAGTACCTACTAGTGTCAGATCTTTTGACAGCAAATAAAGAGCTAAATCGAGAAAGTAAAAAAATTATCACAGGTGATATTATATCCAGACTTCTCAGGTTCAATCACCAGGTTTTCAAAAGATTCTGTCCAAGTCACAAGGCTCTGGTTTCTTCCTCCTTCCTCAAATACATTTCAAGATCCCAGCAGTAGTAAGGAAAGAGGACGTTCTACGCAGAATCAGAGTGGAAAGAAATATGTGGAAAACAATGTTAAGGAGAAGGGACAGGTCGATAGGAGATCTGTTAAGACATGAGGGAATGTCTTCCATGGTACTAGAGGGTACTGTAGAGAGCAAAAACTGTAGAGGAAGACAGAGATTGGAATACATTCAGCAAATAATTGAGGACATAGGTTGCAAGTGCTGCTCTGCGATGAAGAGTTTGGCACAGGAGAGGAATTCGTGGCGGGCCACAACAAACTAGCCAGAAGACTGATGACCCAAAGAAAAGCTTGACACACTGTCGTAAACTGCCCAGAATATTAATCTATATCTTCCAGATTTTGATGGGGTGTGTTGTCGAAATGGACAGCGACTTCGAAATGTGACCAACCGTTCATCCACGCCCACGCTCCATCCAGGAATGTACCCATCCCCACGAAAATCTCAGAAATGTCTTTGATTAGTTCCTGTTTGTCGCTTGACCTATGTTCACGTCGGGCTGTTGCACTTCAAAACGCTACCACTCAGAATAGCATGGAAGTGCTTTCGATACACAATTTCAGTGAACAGATAAGCAGTGGTTGTTCATTCCAATGCTGACTGATATATACATTTCTTGATATGTAAACTCTAGTCAGGGTCAAAACGCCTAGAAACTTTTTAATTTAGCGTAGATCTGTATCCACTCAGTCTTCATAAGTGATCTGGCCTTCCTTGTGGCCACACAGCCACTTTTTGTCAATGAGGAGTACACGAAATAATAACACAAAACAAGATACTTCATCATCAAAGTTTCTAATCAGATAACATGTAGGTCCTTGGCCTTCTTTCAGTACATCCTGTTTTTCTCCGCCCACCTGAAATTCCAGGTCGAGGAGCTGTAGTCCATATTCCATTCCCATGACAAGAAAGCAATAAGTCACACTCAACAGAATTTTCACTAAAGTGCTCTTCTCCGTTTTCGTAAAGGTATTCTCCATGATCGTAATCTACCTCACTATCATCATCACTGGAATGTTTTAGCTCAGTAGGCGGGTTTTTACAATCAGAAGACTGCTCCTACAATTCCCTTATCTCCTCATCTGATAGTCCTCCCTAAAATTTTCATTTTCTAAAACAGATACCTGCTATGAAATAATGCACCAAAACAAACATGTGCTTATCACAAGAAGGACTGTTGAACATTGAAAGGATAACAGTGCGAGTCAACAATGGCAAATGATGTAACACACGCTGTGCAGATAATCTGGTTGTTGAAAAATTGCTTCTAACAGCTGGCCTGCGAAGCCCGTATGGGAAGAAACATCCAACAGCACTTTAACACAAATCCATAGCTAAATTTTTATATTTTTTTCCAAAATTATGACTAACTTGACAAATTAGAAAAAGTCATGAAATTTCAATAAAATAAAATGTGTATTTACTATTACAGAAGATGTTATACGTCACGGACGGACCTCTGAGGTCCAATGGTAGTAAAAGAGTTAATCGTAAGGTCATTATAATAAACAAACACTTTTCCAGTAACGGAACTACCAGTGCTTTCACCAAACGTAAGCGAAAAATATTCGCAAGGTTGCAGGTGCTAATATAACTGACACTGTAAATGTTTAGAAATCTGTTCAAACACTTCTAGCAACAGTTTGGGGAGACAACTGAAGTGCTTTTGTAGAAGATTTATCTTTGTGGCCATCGAATAGAGATTCTGGGGCATTGATCATGGCTTCTTTAACTTCTTTCCTGTCAAAAAATGGTTCAAATGGCTCTGAGCACTATGGGAGTTAACATCTATGGTCATCAGTCCCCTAGAACCTAGAACTACTTAAACCTAACTAACCTAAGGACATCACACAACACCCAGTCATCACTAGGCAGAGAAACTTTCCTGTCACTGAAAGGTATGTTTCATCCCGCTAAAACATAACAGACCTTGCAACAGGTCATTGTTAAGTTACTGTTTTGCTGAGCTGACTTTGTAAGCACACTTTGCTGTAATATTAATTAAGATTTTAAGTATCTAACTTTATGATTTCGTAATTCAGAATGAACAGGGAAGTCACTTTTAAAGTTCTTTTTACTCGTAAAAAAAAAATAAAAAAACTCCGTTCTGCGTACAGCGTGACAAATTATTAAATTATGTTAAATAAAATCCGGAAGTTCAAACAGCACGGTTGGCCGCGGAGCTTGATGGGAATTAGTATGAGCTGTATGGTGTGGTTTAGCGACGAAGCCCACTTTCATTTGGACGGGATCGTCAATATGCAAAACTAGCGATTTTGGGGGACTGAGAATCCGCATTTCCTGATCGAGAAGTCTCTTCACCCCCCCCCCCCCCCAACGGGTGACTATGTGGTGTGCAATATTCAGTCACGGAACAATCGGTGCGATATTTTTTGACGGCACAGTAACTACCGAACGTTATGTGAAGGATTTGGAACATGATTTCATCCCTAAGACGCCAAGTGACCCTCATTTCGATAATATGTGGTTCATGCAAGACGGAGCTCGACCCCATCGAAGTGGAGAGTGTTTGATGTCCTGGAGGAGCACTTTTGGGACCGAATTCTGGCTCTGTGGTATCCAGAGGATACAGGCATGGGCCTCGACTGGACGCCAGATTCTTCAGATCTGGACTTTTTGCTTTGCAGTATTAAAGACAAGGCGTACAGAAATAACCCCAAGACCACTGATGGACTGATAACAGCTATTCAGGAGGTCATTAACAGCAACGATGTTCCGATACTTCAGCGGGTCATGCAGAATTTCGCTATTCGTCTGCGCCACATCATCGCCATGGAAGGCAGGCGTATCGAACATGTCATAACTTACATCCGAATATGTGTAGTGACGTTTAGATGTTGAATAAATTGTGTAGACTCCGTATTTTGTAACTAGTTTACTTTTTCTTTCATATAGTTCAATAATTGTCACCCTGTAGCTATTCTACGAAATTCGACAAAACAATACTGATCCTCCATCTCACAGTTAAAACGATAAGTTTTTTTTGTCTTATAGCCATATTGCCCTAAGAATAATCGATCACACCTAAGACGCGTTACTGATCCTACACCAGTAAGTTCTCAAGTTATATTGGAGAGCGCTGGAAACATTGCGCAGGAAACAGCTTTCGGCACAGACAACAGTGTTAAAAAAGAGATAACTTATTGCTTGCGGCAAAACGTTGTTGGGACCGAAGTAACCTGTCTCCTGCTCTCAACTACTGAGGCCTAATATTTGTTCAGGGAAATAATGATTACAGATCTGAGTGCGCAAAAAACAGTTTCACCCCGAAATTTGATGTAATATAAGAAATCGTCGGAACAGAAATTGTGTGAGGAGAACATACGACGGGCAGCAAAGCGTCGGGGATGTCACGGTGGACAACACTGATCTATACACATGCAGCTCGTTGTGATGGGCATCAGTATCATCAAAGAGTATTTATGACGGCGGTAGAAGGTTGAAAGGTAAGTAAATCACGAGATCAAGACTGCTTAATATCCATTTGTATAAAGAAGGGCGTTGGTGTGTTTGTTTCTTTGTTTGTTTGTAATTCGTGCAGTTTTATTCCAATAGTGATAAAATTTTGCATAATTTACCTTCAAGACAAGAGGAAAATAACTGTTGCTCTAGTGTGTCGTTCTGATGCTAAAAGATGCCTGTTCTTAAGAGTTTCAACATCTGTGATGTGGTTGTAAATCGAACATTTCAGATTAGAGAGATGTTTAACAAAGATATGGGTCATTCATATTTCGTTTCCAGTATGGATTTGGTTTTTAGGACTAGAAAACATAGTAAGATACATAAGATATCGTAATCTGAGTAGAAACGTATATGTATGTAATATATAAAGGGGAAAGGTTTTTACCAGAAGTCTTTAAATGTTTTTGGCGGATTTACTTCAAATTTCTACACGATCCGCTAATGAAGATTTGGAGGACATAGAATATATGCATATTTTTAATATACAGAATATACAGAAATTTACATGAAATATATACAGGACAAACGTTACCATCCATCTAGAAAAGTACTTGAACAATTCACAACACAGTTCTTGAGCGATTTACTTCGAATTTCTACATTCAGGTGGAACAATGAAGGAAATTAGTGAAATATTAAATGCCACTGGTGGAAAGGTATTCATGCGTGGCATAACTTTGTGTGGCAGATAGTATTACTATAAAAGTGAATTTAGTTGAATGTGGTACTATTCACTACTATACTACCATTATAGCCTCTTCAGGGAGGGATTTCGTTATTCGTATTTACTGCATAAAGAGCTGTGATACAGGTTCTTCATCAGATTTACTGATTTGTATAGATTAGGGAAGGCATGTAATATAAGGTATGGTTAGATATTGGACTATCGGGAAAAATGAATTGAATAGAAGGCTGTAAGTAAAGTTTGTTGTAAGATCAGTGTTTCGTAATAACTACAGGAAGTGTAAACTGACTGTACGGCGGCAGAAAACATATCACAACCCACCTGGTGTACATAGAAAACATCCGACAATGTTTGTTGGCGGCGGAAGCTTAATTTGGTGGCCTGTTCAGATTAAATTTCCCCGTAATGAGTGTAATTAACTGTTACGCTTAATACAGCGCAGCTGCCTCTCGCTTCTCGTTCCCCGAGCACAGGTTTCCCCGGGACCTCAACGGACTCGCCCTCTCTCTCAGCCATTTATGCTCGCTACGGCCTGACGGGGCCCGTAATCTCTCTCCCGAAAATTTAATTACACGGCGAATCGGAAGACGCACACCTGGATGCACGCTGTCGGCGCAAGTTTTCGTTGGGGCGGAATGCTAACTACTCGAAATACGGTGGGACTCGCAGCTGCTGTAGCAGCTCCTGGCGCCGTGATACCACCCCCTCAGGGGTAGCCGCTTACCTGCGTGGGTGGGGGTGGCAGGGGGGCGGCGGTGTATCGTGCCTTACCGGTCATTAAATGGCCGGCTAAGGAATATTAATCGTCCCCGTGTGCAAACAGCCCGGAACCGGGACCCACCTCCGGGGCTTGCTTTATTGTGTGTATATTCGAGTGTGTGTGTGTGTGTGTGTGTGTGTGTGTGTATGTGGTGTGGTGTTTCTGGAAGGTCCGCCCTAAGCGGCAACCCTCTGTAAACACGTTGGCCAGAAATTAACATTCGCCGTCCTTAAAACCCAGTAAATCAGGTGGGGTAACGCACGGTCCAGGGCCAGTTTCACCTACCTTACAGGGTGAAGGGAGGGGAAGGGAGGAGGGTGGAAGCCGGGGAAGGGGGCGGGGGTGGGAGAGGATTTGCTGGCACACCTCCTCCTATCGCCTTCGCCCTCTTTCCGACAGCCGGGCGCGTTCAGGAATAATGCAATTTGTCATCCCACCTACTCTCTTGCGAGGCTCGAGTGTTACGGACCCAGGGGGTAAGGGGAGGTTTCGCTTAGAGAGATGGCTGCGGTGTTTGCTTCCGAAACGATTTTCCGGGAGCAAGACGTAAATCACGAGTAATTATCGGAGGCATCCGAGATTGATAGGCGCGATATCCGGTCGCTGATTTACACGCGAGGGAGCAAGCGCTGGGCGAGGAGCTGCCGGGAATTATTTAATTAGAGGCGGCTGAGTTCTGCAGCGGTCGATGCTGATGCGAAAGGAAAGCAGCGCTACTCAAAAGTGACTGAATCATTGCCTCGGAAGAACCAGTGGCTTCATCTGGGTAGGAAGTGGTTGTGTTCACCAAATAAGCTTGACGTCTAACTTGAAGATGGCACGAAGAGAACTCTTACCACAGAAAGAAATTTCTGTATTTGAGCTACCTTGCTAAGCACGCAGCAATTAAGTCTCGCCGTAGGGAAAAATGGAACTGAGACAAAATAATGTTGCTTTAATCTTCATCACATCATCATCATTGTGTCCTTCCAGCTGGTCAGGTTGTCTGTGAACAATTTGCCTTCATTTAACTCTGTCTTGGTATACTTTTTGCCTTGATATTGTTTCTTAGTTTTCTCCTCTAGTCTTCAGATCTCCCTTAATGTGAATCAGTACTCTGTTCCTGGGTCGTCCTACAGGTTTTATCTCCCTGCGTACTTCCATCCAAGTATTGTTCTGGCTGGTGGTTATTCTTCATTCTCTTCACATGTCCGAATTACTCGTGCAATACTCAGTGTGTCAGTCATTGACAGATCCACTTGCATCTCTCCTCATCATGTATCCACTCCTAATTTGACCACTTATCTTCTGCAAGGCTGATCACAGAAACTTCATTTCACATGCATTTATCTTGCTCAAATCTATCGTATT